>NW_027493281.1:0-337911 GCF_021521415.1 Bidens hawaiensis | reverse complement strand
GTGGGTTTTGCCACCCAATCGTTTCTTGATGAAGCCATGTACTGGTGGGAAACTGTTGAACAAAGGAAGACCCAGGAGGAAATCAAAGCTATGTGGTGGGATGATCTGAAGGAGTTGGTAATGAAGAGGTTTTGTGCTGATGAGGAGGTTGAGGGGGGTTGAAATGAAGTTCTTGAGCCTATAGGTGGGTGAGATGACACACCGCGAATACACCACTGAATTCCACCGCCGGTCTAGGTTGGTACCAGACATGGTGAACATTGAAGCCAAGCGGATCAAGTGTTACCTTAGGGGACTACCGCAGAAGGTTCGCGTCTTGGTCAAGGCTGGTAGACTGGGTACTTTTGATTCTGCTGTAGGACTCGCAGAAATGGTTTATGACGACTTGTCGGCAGATGATGTGATGGTGGAAGAGAAGAAGGATAAGAAATGGGTCGCTCCTGTCAAGCGCCCAGGTACTCAGTTATGGAACCCTAGGGACAAGAAGCAGAAGGTGTGGGGGAGAAAGACATGCAAGACATGTGGAAAGGTACACGGTGGCGAGTGCAAGTGGGGTACTGGTTCGGACGTGTGCCATAAATGTGGAAAGGCTCATGGTGGAGAATGCAGGATGGGGAAAAATGTCTGCTATAAGTGTGGGAAGATGGAGCATTATGCTAATGAATGAAATGCAAAACCCGCATGCTATAAGTGCGGTAAGACGGATCATTTTTCCAGGGAATGCACGGAGGGGGAAGCTGGAGGTAGTGGGAAGAAAGATGCTGATCAAGCAAGGTCGAGGACTAGAGCCTACATGCTGACCAGGAACAAGCTTGGCAGATTCCTGATCTTGTGACTGGTACGTTCTTAGTAAACGGTATCTCTGCTTCAGTATTATTTGATTCGGGTGCGAATAGAAGTTTTATAGCCACGGCATTTAGTAAACTAGCTAAATTGAAATGTTGCCGAGTGTCTGAAACCTTCATAGTAGAAACCGCTAGTGACATCTCGGTGAAAGTAACGGAAATGGTTAAGGATTGTAAGATAGAATTAGAGGTGCATGATTTCCCTGTTACTTTGTATGTTATGACCTTAGGAGGGTTCGATGTAGTTTTGGGAATGGATTGGTTGTCTGATTGTGAAGCTCAGATAGTATGTAAGAGTAGGATAATAAATCTAAAGTCCTTAGACGGCAGTGCCATGACGGTTTATGGTGATAAGGAAAGTTCAGGGCTTCACGTCATTTCAATGATAAAAGCCGAAGGGTTATTAAGACGAGGGTGTGGTGCCTACCTGGCGTATATCGTCAACGCTACGGCCGAGACGAAAGAAATGAAAGATGTTCCTATCGTGTGCGACTACCTAGAAGTATTCCCTGAAGATCTTCCGGGTTGCCACTGGAGCGTGAGATAGAGTTCCAGATAGACTTATTACCAGGAGCCCAGCCCGTTGCGAAAACGCCTTACCGTCTAGTGCCGTCCGATATGAAAGAATAGATGTCCCAACTACAAGAACTCCTCGACAAGGGTTTTATTCGACCAAGTGTTTCTCCTTGGGGCGCGCCAGTGTTGTTCGTGAAGAAGAAATATGGAAGTATGAGGATGTGCATAGACTATCGTGAGTTGAACAAGCTTACGGTGAAGAATAGATATCCTTTGCCCAGGATCGATGATCTGTTTGACCAACTGCAAGGTTCAAGTTGGTTCTCACGAATAGATCTCAGATCAGGCTATCATCGGTTGAAAGTGAAAGAGGCAGACATCCCTAAAACAGCGTTTCGGACGCGGTATGGACACTACGAGTTCCTCGTGATGTCAATCGGTCTAACAAATGTCCTACGGCATTTATGGATATGATGAATAGGGTGTGTCGGCCAATGTTGGATAAGTCAGTTATCGTCTTCATCGATGATGTATTGATTTATTCAAAAAGCAAGTCTGATCATGCTGAGCATCTGAGAGAAGTATTGGAGACTCTGAAAAAAGAGAAGTTGTATGCCAAGTGCGCGTTCTGGTTGCGAGAAGTGCAATTTCTAGGTAACGTGATTAATACAGAAGGTATTTCGGTGGACCCAACTAAGATTGAGGCGATAACAAGTTGGAAGACTCCGCAGAATCCGACTGATATACAAAACTTCTTAGGGTTAGCTGGCTACTATAGGAGATTCATCGAATGTTTCTCCAAGATAGCCGCACCATTGACCGGTATGACCCGAAAGTCGATAGTATTTAGTTCGGGTAAGTTTCAAGAAGAGGCTTTTCAGGAGTTAAAGAAGAGACTCACACAAGCTCCAATCCTTGCTTTACCCGATGGTGACGAGGATTTGGTTGTTTGTACTGATGCTTCGCATCGTGGGTTAGGTTTCGTGCTGATGCAACGGGGAAGGGTGATAGCTTATGCTTCTAGACCGTTGAAGGTCCATGAGAGTACCTATCCGACGCATAATTTGGAGCTAGCGGCAGTAGTGCATGCTCTTAAGATACGGTGGCATTATCTGTATGGTACTAAGTGTACCATTTACACAGATCATAAAAGCTTAAAGTACTTCTTCGAACAGAAGAGCTGAACATGAGACAGAGAAGATGGTTGGAGTTGATAAAGGATTACGATTGCGACATTAAGTACTATCCTGGTAAAGCTAATGTGGTCGCCGATGCGCTAAGCCGTAAGAATGAGTAAGTCATTGCAACAGTGAAGTCATACCAGTTGATCATGAATTCAAGTCTTTTGAAGAAATCGTCAAAGTGCAAGCAGAGGTGCTGGTAGATGAAGGGCTAGTGAAGAAAGAAAGAATCTTCGGTCAACAGAACGAGTTGATGGAAAACACGCATGGCGTTAAGACCAGGTTTGACCGTATGTGGATCCCACGCCATGGAGGTCTTAAAGGTCGAATCTTAGATGAAGCTCATAAGTCAAGGTATTCAATTCATCCAGGAACTACTAAGATGTACCAGGATTTGAAAAGAGATTACTGGTGGCCAGGAATGAAAAATGATGTAGAAGATTATGTCAGTAAGTGCTTAACTTGTTTACAAGTCAAAGCAGAACATCAGAAGCCTTATGGAAAGATGCAACCGTTGGGGATACTAGAATGGAAATGGGAACACATCACCATGGATTTCATAACTAAGCTACCTCGTACAGCTAAGCATCATGATACCATCTGGGTGATTGCAGGCCGTTTGACCAAGAGTGCCCACTTTCTGCCTATACGAGAGGCTATATCGTCAGAAACGTTAGCAAGCTTGTTCGTCAAAGAGGATATATATAAGCATGGAGTGCCACTGTCGATCGTGTCTGATAGAGATAATCGTTTTACTTCGAGGTTTTGGAAGAAGTTCCATGAAGCTATGGGAACGAGATTGAACATCAGTACGGCGTATCGTCCTCAAACAGATTGACAGTCTGAAAGGACGATCCAAACCCTTGAGGATATGATACGTGCTCGTGTTTTAGACTTTGGAGGAAGTTGGGATGATCATCTACATCTGGCAGAGTTCTCTTATTACAATAGCTACCATTCAAGTATTGGTATACCACCGTTTGAGATGCTTTATGGTAGACGATGTAGAACCCCGGTATGTTGGGGAGAAATTGGTCAGAAAGAGATGGGAAGTCTAGAAGTTGTGCAAGAAACTTCTTCAAAGTTCGATCAAATCAAAGCAAGAATGAAAGCTGCTCAAGACCGGCAGAAGTCGTATGCTGATAAGCGGCGACGACCGATTGAGTCTAACATTGGTGACAATGTGATGCTCAATGTCTCGCCTTGGAAAGGAATTATTCATTTTAGGAAGAGAGGAAAGTTGAGTCCGAGGTAAATTGGACTATTTAAGATTGTGGAACGTGTGGGCGAAGTACCTTACAACTTAGATTTACCAGAAGAGTTGGAAGGAATTCATTCTACCTTTCATGTTTTTCATCTGAGAAAATGTCTAGCCGATAACACTTCACATGTGCCACTAATGGACATTGAGGTTAATGAACAGTTGAACTACATTGAGCAACCAATAGAGATAGTTGATAACACAAGGTTATACCCTTAATGAAAGTGATATGGAAGCATCGCAAAGGATCGGACGCTACATGAGAAGCTGAGGATGAGATGCGCAAGTTTTATCCGAATTTGTTTATGTAATAGTTAGGTTTCGGGGACGAAACCTCTTTAAAGAGGGAATACTTATAACATCTCATTTTCTAGTTTCGGTTAATAAATTAAAATACGAGTTATTATGAGTCGGGCTAGTGTTGGGTTATGGATATGGGTTATGGACTTGGGTTATGAAAGAAAGAGGAAAGGACCATGGGCTTAAGCCCATGATCCATAATTATATAAGTCATAAATACTCATTAATCATTCATTTCACACATATTCCATACACCACCAAAACACACACTTAAGCTCTCTCTCTAGTTTCTCTCTCTAGCCGAAATCACCAAGGAAAACAGATCCTAATCCAAGGTAATGATAGTATGATGTTGTTTGATCTTAAACCCGTTAGATATAATCATGAAATGACGAGCCAACACCGTTAAACTGTTTAAGTCTCGAGATCTGGGTGGAATCGGGTATAAACCGAACCTAAGATGAGCTTAGGGGTCACCCTAGCTCAGATATAAATCGAACGAGGCGACAAACGGTGAAAAACGAGTTATAACTCGTTTTTCCGGCAATTCCGTGGTTTTCTGGCGACGGCGCCGGAAAAGGGTAATAGGAGGATGTCAGGGAATGTTCTAACATTCCCAGAGCTAACCCTAGTTCGCTAACGGGATTTTAACGAATTAAAGGTGATTCGCTAGTTGATTCGTCTGTGGGAGCATAACGAACTAGCTACAGTTCGTGTTCAATTCGTTAAGGGGAAAGGATGACGAATCACCATTGTTTCGTTATAGCCAGTTCGTTAGAAGTGATAACGAATTAGATGGACTAATTCGTTATATGGACTGGTCCGCTATGGACTGATTCGTTAAGGAATCCAGTTCATTAAAGGGTTCAATTTCTTATTGGAACCAGTTCGCTAAGATAAGCCAATTCGTTATGAACCAGTAACGAATTAGAAGTTTAACGGAATGATAACAACAGTCCCTGGACTTAGTAAAGAATGATAAAATTACAAAGAAGCCCTTGAACTTTTAAGTTAGTAATTAATTAATGATTCAAAATCCTAATGGAAAATGTGTTAAGACAGTTAATGAAAATAAAATTTTTCCAAACTGACCTGCCAGCTTAACCCCAGCCAGGGCCTCTGCCCATTGGACCTCACTAAGGGCTGCTGCCCCTAGAACCCTGCTGCCAGGGGCGCTGCCCCTTGACCCCCGTTCGTTGAGGGTTATAATTAGACTAGAAACGCGATATGGGTAATGATAGTTAATTGATACGTGTAAATGTTATACAGTTAGTCATGCACAACTCAAGAAAGGAATAACCATAAACGGTGAACGTAACCGCATTCAGGTGAGTTTCTAGCCCCATTCCTTGTTATGTTTTCGGGGCTGTGTGCATACTCGATGTGATTAGTTAATACATTTATCCTAAGTGATAAGTGTACGCCATATATGTTTTATGTGAAAGGTATGATTGACTGCTTGTCGGTACATGAACGATCTTCGGATATTGCATGTACTGCCAGGTAAAGGTTTGATGATAAAGTTGTTGTGCATGAAGAATGAATGATGTATGTATGTATGTATGAAACATACAATTATGTATATAGAAAAGTATGGTATGAGGGTATGGAAGAAAGGGTGACCGGACCCTAATAATATCCAAGGATTGAGGGTGACCGGACCCTAATAATATCCGAGGAAGAATGGAGACCGGACCCTAATAATATCCAAGGATGAAGGGAAACCGGACCCTAATAATATCCGAGGATGGAGGGTACCAGACCCTAATAATATCCGAGGTATGTAGGGTGGAATGCCCTTTTAAAACGTAAGGTTAGCTATAAATGTGTATGGACGAATGAAGTACAGGTTATGTATGTAATGCGTATTTTCGGGAACGTATATGTGTAAGTAAAGTAAGTTATGTGATAAACTAGAACTCACTCAACGTAGCTGACTTTTAATATGTACGCAGGTTAACAGATTGAGGCAACTGGTTTGAGATGGACACATGGCAGGATTGATGAGGCTGGCATCTGAAGATTGTCAAGATGCTTTGAATGTTATAATTTATGTTATGTTATAAAAGACAAATTATGAATATTTGTAACGAATGGTTGATGTTTTATATTAATCCGCGAAAGTTTTAATTAACTCTGATATTTAGAACTGCGTTTATGAGTAAATCCAACGTCCAATATAAAGCACCGGTATTAGAAAATCTTTTCAAGTATTAGAAAATCAATATAGAACTGCGAAAGTTTTATACTAATCATGGAAGGCTCCATTCTTTTCAAGTGCCTCGATATTAGAAAATCTTTGTTACAAAAAAGAAAGGGGATCGGGAAGGGGGTGGGGTGGTTGAAAAATAAAACATGTTTAATGTTAAGACACATCTCCATACACATATTCTTTATTCCTAAAATTGATTAAAGTCTTAGTTTTCTTTGACAATCTGGTTTCCCTCATACATTCAAAAATCAAGTTCAAAAATAACGAACAAACAAAACTAACTCCCCATAGTCAATTGAAATTGGTAAATCACACACTAAAACAAAAATACAAAACTAAAATATCCCACATAGCCACACGCTTCATATAGTAATACAATAACCTAAAGTGTATCATGCCTTGGCTGTAAGACACGCAAGTGAAAACTTAGAAAGCAGACCTCATAGTTAAAGCTGTGAACCTACTCCATCATGGATTCCTGTATGAGGAAATTCAGTTTCCTGCAATAGAACAAGCAAACAAGTTTCAGATATCACACTCTATAGAACAACATTTACAAATTACCACCTGAAGATTAAATAACCAATTTTACCTCAATCCATAAGAAAACCTAATTAAATCCAAGTCTCCCTTCTAATTAAGTGAAGCTCGGGCTAAGCCGCTTATTAAAAAAGCTTATATTTAGGCTCCAGCTGGTTTAAGCTCGACTCGTTTCGCACTTTTGAGAGCCGATGTCGAGGAGCTCACAAGCGGCTTGGCTCGTTTACACATTTGATTCTACTCTAAAGTCAGCCAAACATATAATATCAATATTAACCTAAACTCTTACAAAAGGTAGAGCAGTAACCATATGAGTCAAAGCATTTAACTATCAATCAATAAACAAATTACCTCATGAATATTAAACAATCATGTGACCTATATTTAAAAAAAACATCAAACACTCCCCGTTCCGAATAAAAAAATGACCTAATTAAACAACACCAGTGTCTAGCAATAAGTATAATAATAATCGAACCATGGGATCGTTGAGCGTATTTAGGAATGATGGTCTGTTGAGCACCATGGATCTCATGCATGCATTGCCTTCAACTAATACCTGCAAATTCATTAAATTTAACAACTGAGTTATCTATTATATGTGTTCGACCCGTTAAAGATGTAACATTTGTAAAGAGAACATTAACATTTAATGTATGTTAATGTATGCTGTTAAAAATCTATGAGAACACAATCGTTGATGTACGTTGTACAGAATTGCTAGATCCAAAACAATCAGAGGGAATATCCAAAGACAAAACTGTTTCTTTTTTGAGACCACAGAAAATAAAACAAAACAAAAGGAGCCTTTTTCGTAAACAGTAATGCACTTATGCTAGTCTGTATTTGTAACAATAAATTCCTATGCTGTAATGCAATACCTAAAGCTCATAAAGTGCTTATACCATATTTTCCCTACACTATGTAGTACAACTACAATACATTAGGAAACAACACAAATTTAAACATACACTAACAATAACTTACAACTTTAAATATACACTAACAATATGCCAAGCCTTTAAACAAAAGAACGTTAATACACTAACCATTCAACTGAAAAAACAATTTCAACCTTCTATAAATACTCTCCAAAGCAACCAAACAGTAGACCTCCTGCAACAACAATAAACAAAGCCAAAAGAAATAGGATAATCATATGGTCCATGCGATTGTTAAAAGTGTACATAACTATTTATAGCTTTGTAAATCATCAAAACGCAGAAACTTGTGGTGTGTCATGTAATGATAAAAATTAAACTATACCCGGTGAGCTAAGGAAGACAGTTTCCAAGACAAATAAGAAGTTACCCTGCAACAAAAGTTTTAACACAATCAAACGACTAATTATTTAAATCCTTGTAATGTAACAACATAGAACCTATAACTCATTACAAAAATGGAGTCTTTCAAAGAATTTCATCAAAATAACAAAAAAATACCATAATGAAAGTAAAGCAAACAAGGGAAATCTGCATTGCGCCTACAGAAGAATAGACAAAGTAGAATTCAATTATGACAATATTTAGTAATGACAACGATTCGAGATCAATAAAATTGTTTCATATAAGAATTATAGTATTCATTTCCATCTTGCAGATGAGAAAATAATATTTCTAGTAAACATATCTTAGTTCTAAAGTTACTAATTACTTCATGATCATCACTGTTAATCTAAGGTAATAGTACCAGTTAACAGTAATATGTGATTTAAGGCTGTTGGATCATGATGAAGATCCAAAGTGGAGGATTTTGCTTTGGGGTGTTTCACAGAACCGACAGATGGGTTCTAAACATGATTTCTCTTTGTGGGAGAAACCAGTAGGTGCTGCGACATCCTGCATGGCAAGAACACATGAATAAAAAGATAGAAGCTCTCATTGACAACATAATCAGTAAGTAATCCATTCAAAAATACCTTTATTTGTTCCTAGAGACTCAATATCTGCTCCCTAAGTGATTGTGTCAAAGTTGGTCGCACCTCTTCCATAACATTTAATGGCAGTTTGTCATAAGCCCTAAATCCAGTAAAGAAATAAAATTATAAAGTTGGAGGATACAAAACTTTATGTCAAATAGAAATCAGTTAGTGTGATTCCAACAACTTGCAGCTTCTAATTCAATGTCAAATAATCATACAAAACATACCTGCAATCAAGAATTTTAATTAGGGTGTGAATTACATCCAATTGAATCAAATAGTTAGCATGGTTCATCTATTAAATAGTAAGGTACGACCATAACTGCACAACTTACAAAGAAAAATAAACACGAATAGGTGATAATGGTCACCCGAACACCCAGGCCAACCACCACCGCCACCTAGGGTTTTGAAACAGAACCCGGCGACAGTAGGGCAACCACGTGTTTGTTCTACCACCGTAAGCATCTCGAAACCAACCACCATCTAACTAACACTCAAGATCCCTAAATCAGTCAGTGCTAAAGCTGATGTTAACGATGGTGCGAGAATCGAGGACAGCTAGGGTTTAATAAAAGACAATCTCATCACCGGCGATGAGAACACACGGTATCCATGGCCACAGAGAGAACACACGATGAAGACGATGGTGAACACGGGGTTAACGCCGACGGTTGTTCAACATCGTCGTACGTACGATGACGATGATGGGAGACGGTGATTGCAACCACTGTAAAGAGAGACCGAGAGGAGGCGGCTTTTGCTTGCAAAAATAGAGGAGAGAGATAAAGTAACAAGACAGGTGTCTCACATGTGGAAACTCCAATACGAAAACAACATGTACAACAATATTAGCTAAGTGTACAACAGACATTGCGTAAGAATGTTCGCTTTTAGCATATATAGGTAAAGGATGAAATACGAAAATCCTTTATCGTACAATAGGTACGCGACATTCTGAAACGTTCATCTTCAATAACCATCCTAACCTAAAATCACAAATACGCAAGCCAGCCTCCGTCGTCGATTCCGTCCACCTTCACCATCGCTGTTCAACGATTCCGTCCACCATCCACATTCGCGACCACCATCTTCTTCCGACACAACCATCGATCGTTGATCACATGTCAGTTGATAAAATTGTCCAATTGAAATTGAAATTGTTGAACTAATTGATCAATTAAACTTTGAAATTGGTCCAATTAATCATCAATTTGCAGTTTCAATTAAACAATTTTGAGTTTTTGCAGAAACCCAGTTGCAGACGTTTCATATTTTATTCATATGGTCGAATCAATGATCAAATTAACAGTCGATTGATGATTGTTTGATGATTATGGGATTATATGAAGTGATTTCAATGTTCAATTTCATGTTTACATGTGTTTAATTTTTTTTTTGTTAGTTTTAAAAGTTCTGAACAGCCAAAACTTCTTAGAACTTCTAAACTTTTTATCAGAACTTATAAAGTTTTTTGAACACCCAGAACTTCTAAACTTTATCAGAAATTCTAAACTTTATTAAACAACCTGAACTTCTTAGAACGTATTAGAATGGTTAAAGATTTTCATTTTTTTTGAACACCCAGAACTTCGTTGAATGTATTAGAACGTTTAAAGATGTTCTTTTTTGGTCAGGACGTTTAAAGGTATTCAGTTTTGTTTCAGAACGTTTAAACATAATATTTTGAACCCTAATCAGAGCTCGATTGAGTGAGTTATTTCTGCAATTCCATAATTGATTGATGAATCTAAATGCTTCTACACATCAATTCGATTGATTAAATCATCATTTTGGTGTTTATTTTGGTCAGAACGTTTAAACTTTGAGCAGAACGTTTAAACATGAACCCTAATTAGAGCTCAATTAAGTGTGTTAATCTGTATTTTCATAATCGATTGATGATTCTAAAGCCTCTTACACATCAATTCGATTGATTAAATCATCAATTTTTGATCAATTTGAAGATTTTTAATGTTCAGTGACGTTCTTTTCAATTTTGGGTTTTGACTTTTGAGATTTCATACTATAAGTTATTATTAGAGTTTAGAAATTGGATGAGATAGATTAAGGAGTTCTGAATTTGGATCGGAATCGATTTTAAATCGAAGAATTTGATCGCGAACTACTGTTTGGATTATTTACCAAATTGCCACCGCGTGAAATTCAAATCGATGACCAGCAGTGTCGCGTACGTAATGTACGATAAGTTACTATTATACAATAACTCACCCCTATATATATATATATATATATATATATATATATATAATTATGAACGAAATAATGTTGGAATGTTTATTTCACATTTTCAGCATGTAAACTACATTATTTCACGTTGTTTATGTAATGCAAGATCTAATTTTCTTTATATATTTTAACTAGGAAGATTTCTGGCGCGTTGCGTCGGATTGATGTTTCTGACAGTCGTACTCGTACAACTTACTAAAATGTGTACTGCGTCTTCAGTCGAGGTGAAGTCGATCGGTGCCAAGTTACGAAACCAGTAATTACCCATCTCCCCCAAAAAAAACTTTGTTAACGTAAAAATACAACAAATTAACATAACAAAACACGTGTTACGGTTACGAACCGATGACACTTCGATTGGTATTTGGTTACGACCCAAAAAATAAAGCAAAACTAAATTCGTCCACTCGATCTTAAATATACAACAATTGAACATATTTAAAAATTTTAAAAATGTGGCCAACAAAAAAAACACATGTGTTTCAGTTGTGAACAGATACAAATTCATTAAGGAATCCGAGGATAAAAAAAGTTATAAAAAAAACCCACGCATTGCGTTTGCGAGCTAACGTTAATTCAGTCATAATCGACGTTGTCGAGACTTAATCATACATATAGAAAACCATGCGTTGTGGTGGCGAACCGATATGGGTTCGGTTGGTATCAGGTTACGACTTCGAAATTAAAGCAATAAGTTAATTCGTTCATACTCAAAATACAACAAATTAACATATTTACATAAAAAAGACCATGCGAAACCAAAAATATAGGCATGTTGTAGCCTTGACCTGACGTCCAGAATGGATGGACTAAAAATAACTCACGGGGAAAACAACTCTGGGTAGCAATCGCGAGCTGACGCGAATTTGACCCGGATTTATTTGACGGTATAAACGATAAAAAAAACCCCGTATTTTTCGTTAGTGAACCGACAAGAATTTGAAAATGCAAAACAAATTAAAAGCAAATAAGAAGGTTTGGCGACCAATCACGTGATTGCGTCGCCAAACTTCTTAATTATTATATATAATGATTATTAGGTTATTTATTTAAATAAAAAAAACTAGTTAAGCAAGCCAAACAGGTTATGCATAATGTTATAAGTTATGGCTGCAAGATAAATTATTGTAGTTATTAATTCCTTGGTTTTGTAATTAAAAATAGGTTAGTGACACAACTTATTTGTCTTTTGCCTTCTATTTCGATGTAAAAGTGTATATATATATATATATATATATATATATATATATATATATATATATTGAATGAAAAATTATAATACGTTGATAACTTTTATAATTTACTTCGTATTTGATCTGAGACATATTACTTTCTTTAAAACTTTCCACAACCATGGTTTCGGTTTGGATGTAAAAAAAATACCTTACGACCCCCCGGTTGAAAAGTTCTGGTTCCATCACTGTTAGAAGATCATATTATACTCAAACTCTTTTCTTTCTCTCTAAGGGAACAAGCCTTAGAATTGACATAATTTCTTCCTTCTGGTTCCATCACCAACTGGGACCATTCGTCTTCTCTGAAGAATGTGTTGAATCATTCAACATATTAAAAGACAAACTTGTCAACGCACCAATCATGACTACACCCGATTGGACCCTTCTATTCGAAATCATGTGCGATACAAGTGAATTTGCAGTTGGAGTCGTATTCTTGACAACGCAAAGAAAAACATTTGCACCCAATTTACTACACTAGTAAAACTCTTAATAACGCATAAGAAAATTACACCACAATATAAAAAGAGTTATTAGGTGTAGTTTTTGCCTTTGAAAAATTTAGATCCTACCTGGTTTTTTCCAAAACCATAGTTTACACCGACCATGCCGCCATACGACACCTCTTCAACAAGCAAGATGCAAAACCCAGACTTGTCCGATGGATTCTACTACTCCAAGAATTCGAAATAGAAGTCAAGGACAAAAAGGGAGCAGATAATGTAGCCGCAGACCATCTTTCCCACTTAAAATGCCCAGCTTCAGAAGAACTTCACAACGAAATTATTGATGATTATTTTCCACACGAGGTTCTCATGCATATCCAAACGTTCATGAAAGCGGAGGATGAAAGTCCTTGGTTTGCCGACTTCGCGAACTATCTAGCTTGTGGAATCCAAAGAAAAGGACTAACTCATCAACAACAGAAGAAATTCTTCTTCGACCTTAAGTTCTACTTCTGGGAAGACCCTTACTTGTTTAGGATAGGAGTCGATCAGGTTGTTCGTAGGTGTGTATCAGGAAAGGAAACCTTAGATATCCTCAAACACCGCCATGAAGGACCAACTGGTGGACACCACAGTACTGCCATCACGGTCAGAAAAGTGTTTGATGAAGGATTTTTCTGGCCCACCATATATAATGACACACATGCTTTGATCCAAGCATGCAAAGCTTGTCAAAAATGAGATGGATCAAAAAAAGGAATTCAAATTTGTGAGATCTTTGATGTATGGGGAATAATTTCATGGGCCCATTTCCTAACTCATTCAGAAATAAATACGTCGTAGTAGCAGTGGAATACGTGTCTAAATAGGTGGAAGCACAAGCTCTTCCCACTAACGACGCTCGGGTTGTTGTACGATTTCTGAACAAGTTATTTTCACGATTCGGTACTCCAAAGGCCCTAATCAGCGAAAAATGTACTCACTTCTGCAACGCCCTTATGGACAAAGTCTTAGCACAATATGGAGTTCACCACCGTTTGGCAACACCGTATCACCCTCAGACCAATGGGCAAGTAGAAGTCTCGAATCAAGGGATAAAGAGGATCCTCGAAAGAACTATTGGGATGAAGCGCAAAAATTGGGCAGAAAAGTTAGATGACGCTTTGTAGGCCCTCAAGACGGCCGAAAAAACCCCCATAGAAACAACACCCTTAAAACTTGTTTATGGGAAAGCATGTCATCTACCCGTAGAACTAAAACACAAAGCTTATTTGGCTCTTAGAGCAGTGAATTTTGATCTAATGTCCATCGGTAAAAACCGAGAAGATAAATTCATGAGTTAGAAGAACTAAGAGCATTGGCCTATGAAAACTCCTGGTCTTACAAAGAAAAGACTAAACATCTACACAACGCCCACTTAAAAGGAAAAAAGAAGTTTCAAGTTGGCAAACGTGTACTATTATACAACACACGCTTACGTCTTATCCCAGGAAACCTAAAATCTCGTTGGACAGGTCCATATGTAGTCGAATCAGTTTTTGACTATGGGATAGTAGAGATTTCAAATTCAGACGACCACAAGTTCAAAGTTAATGGACATCAATTAAAACCATGCATTGATGGACCATTCGAAGCCGTCTCTGAGGTATTAATCCTCCACCAAAACCGATGAACATACTGCAAGTATTGTCTCGCCGAGACCTTCATTAAACCAGGCATTGTATATATGTTCCTTTGTTTACTTAAAATAAATAAATAAATAAATAAATAAAAAATATAATTAATCAAAACACAGGGGCGTGCTTCTTTTACCACGGATCCGTGCCACACAGTGTGGGCCGGAATCTTCGCTGCAAAAATCTTAGTCGGTCTGACTCTGTAGAAACACGTTATCGAGCTTCAATTACAATTGATCCATACATGGTGACAATCTACGATCTAGTTATTAGATATGCGTATGTGTGTAATAGATTAGTGAACGAAGTGTGTGAGTAAACAAAATGACAGAGTAACGGCTTGGGAGAAATACTTTAAACACACTTGTTAAATTACTAAGGCATGAACAACCTATTTATAGAAGACGAACGCCATTCGTTACACATGTCGTAACGAAAGGCCTTCATTCGTCTTCATTACAATAAGTAACATAATGGTATAGCGAATGACTCTTCTCTATACCCCATTCGTCAACATTCCATGACGAATGGGTACATAACAATAACGATTAAGGTCCATTCGTTAAACATCCTTAACGAATGGACACGTATAATAACGTAAACTCTCATTCGTTAAACATGCTTAAAAAATGGGCATACATAACTTAACGAATGGCATGGTAATTACCAAAATACCCTTACATAATAATAATAAATTACAAACGATTACAAAGACTCGAGACGATCAAAACCATGTACTAACAAACGCCCCCTCTTCCCGTGCTCTTTGTCTTTAAATTACTTAACTATTGTTCTTCCAATCACGACAACTATGAATCCCGAATGTGTGACATACACGTACAACACGTTGGAATTGGATAGCGCGATCATAATCCTCAAGTCTTGCAAAAAGTATCTTGTACTCGAACAAAACGTCATTGTCAGTCTCTGATAAATTAACGACCCACATAGGATCTATGGCTCATATAAAGTTAGTCTTCAGACCTTTATCCAAAACAATGACCGCCTCGCCCGTTCGGTTGTTGTAGTACCACCGATTGAATGACATGCGAAGATCTTGCGGAAAGGAATTCACCGCACTCGCTTCATCGTCTTTGGCGGCTTGAACTTCAACACGAGCTTTCTCCAACCAGTTTGAGAATCAATTTAAGAAATATATTTCTTGGTTGGCACCTACGGTTTACAAAATTTTAACCCGTGGTTGACCTCAAAGAGCAGATGTTGGTGAAACCATCCTACTAATTGATTTCCACCACGGTTAATAAAGGCCGAATAGCGAGTGTCCGCGCATCTCACCTCAGATGTAAGAGAACGCCAGTAACATACTGTTAGTGCACGGTTTTGCGTCTCGAGTCTTTGTATTTATCGTTTTGTATTTATTAATGAAAAGATATTATTATAATAGTCTAGTTCGTTAATGTATGTTTAGTTCGTTAAGGATGTTGAACGAACTAGATAGTTAATTTAAGTTTCCTCCCATTCGTTAAGGATGTTTAATGAATGCGAAGTAGTTCGTTATGTTAATTCCCATTCGTCATGGAATGTTGACGAATGGGGCATAACGAATCAGTTGATTCGTTATGTCTTGTTTATTTATATGTAATTTAACGAAGTAGACTCCAATTCGTTACGGGTTGTGTAATGAATTGGATCCATCTTCTATATATAGAGGCTTTGTCCTCTGATAATTTAAGTTTTGGAGATTAACGTAAACAAACTCTGTCCGATTCTCTCTGGCAACCAAACTTCAATTTAATCTAATATACTATACACATATTACAACTAACATAACATATATATACATATAATCTATACCCATTAAGAGTAATCAATGAACTAGATCCTAGTAATCGTATTAACGGATCTTAGATCTGAGGTTCTCACAACTGGTATCAGAGCTTTCGGTGTTAGAATTGCTCTTGATATGGTGTTATAGATTGTTAATTGAAGGACTATCAATATAATTTTGAGTTTATGTAGTTTAATTTTGAATTCGGTTGTATTAACACTTGATTTAGGTGTTAATGGATTGATTTGAAGTGGATTTGTGTTGAGTAAGGTATAAGGAGTGTTTGAATGAATGGAATTGGTAATTGGATTGGATTTGAGTTGATTTTGGTTTGGATCTGAATTTGTCCGAAACAGAGTATGTGTTTGGCTCAATTATGTTCGGAAATTGATAAATTAGTATACGAGATGTGTTTATTTTGATTCGCGTTGAGTGTACGATTGATTTGAGCTACCGGGTGTACGATTTGGTGTTGTATTGAGGGAGTATTACGGATTTGGTTTGGTTGTGTGTTTTCATCAGATTTCCATATTTCTGGAAATTGATAATGAAGATTTGAAGATCTTCATCATCTGGTTGAAGATTCGTTATAAAATCTAATTCGTTACTGTTGGTACATGTGTGTCAGTAGTTCATAGTCTAGCATTTGTAATCGAGTCTGTAATGTAATTATGTTTATGAGTATGTTTATGTTTTTGTACGTGCGAAGTTGTCAACAAGTTCGCTCAGGCGAACTTGTTGAACCAGCGAAGTTATTGACAACTTCGCCTATAGCGAAGTTGTCGTGTATATAAACTGTTCAGCAGAACAGTTTGAGGGGTTGGTTTTTTAGGTTTTCGTTTCAGTTGTTCAGTGAACGTGTTACGTATCAGTGTCTGTAATTGTGACCTCGAGTCACGTGTTCGGTTATCTACATAACGTGTTCGTTCATTGCTCGTGTGTTTGGTTTATACATATTCTGCACTCGTATCTAACTACGCAGGGATTCCGCACCTGCGCAGATAGCGACATCCCGTGTACGATCCGTCCAGGAGCCTACAATTGGTATCAGAGCCATCGGCTCGATTGTGAGGTTCGGGATTTCACGCGGGTGTAGAAAACGTCTCGTTTGACCTATTCGCGGGACGTGTTTTTGTTGGGTTTGTGTTTTACTCGTGTTTGACAGTCATTTTCAAGCCATTACATCGATCGGAAACTGCTAGATTGACGAAATCAGATCTGAACAGTTTCCTTGTTCATCGGGCGAAGTTATCTCTTCAGGCGAAGTTGCCGTCACCGGAAGTAGGGTTTCGGCGAAGATATAAGGATTAAGCGAAGTTAACCACAACTTCGCCTAACCTCATAAGTTCGCCTCAGCGAAGTTATCCTCAACTTCGCTCACCTCCCAAGTTCGCTTACCTTCTAAGTTCACTCATTCTAAGCGAAGTTATTCTTAACTTCGTCAGTCAAGCGAATTTCTGACCCAGCGAAGTTACACTTTCCAGCGAAGTTAACTTTCAAGCGAAGTTATTCTCAACTTCGCCTATTGTGCTGTTTGGAAAATTTTTTTTAAATTTTCGGATTTTCGTGTTTTCAAAAAGATGTCGTCAATTAACATCTCCGATTTGGTCAAGATGGAAGTAGAAGCGGGGTCAGCCACTAAGGCCCCGAGGTTGATGAAAGGAACTGACTTCGTGGCATGGAAGGACAGATTCATCCAATACATTAAATATCAGGATGCAAAAATGTGGGTGTGCATCCAGGATGGATATATCCCTCCAACTATGCAATACGAAGGACGGGATGTGGTTAAGAAGTATAGCAAAATGGAGGACGAAGAAAAGAAAATGTACGAGGCCGAAAACAAGGCCCATGCTGCGATAACAATGGCACTTCCTCAAGAGGTTCTCCATACGTTCCGAAAGTACACTTCTGCGAGAGAGCTTTGGGATGCTCTTGAAAATAGATTCGAGGGGAACGTGGGTATCCGTGCATCAAAGATTAAACTTTTAAAGACTCAGTTCTCCGTCTTCAAATTTTTGAAGAACGAATCACTGGATGATATTATCACCAGATACTATCATCTAATGACAGAGCTTAGCAATTATTTGATTGCTTACCGAGAAGAAGAGATCGTTGAAAAGCTTCTCGATGCTCTCCCACCGAAGTGGGAAATGTACACCGTTCTTATGAGGGAAGACAGAGACTTTCCTAATTATGATCTTGAAACGGCAGTAAACAAGCTCAGAACTTATGAGCTTAATATGGTTCGAAAAGAAACACCAACAGATCAGATACAAGACCCTGGTATGTATGGTGCAAAGGTTAACTCAGGCTCAAGTTCGAGGCCTGAATCTGCTGCTTATTACACAAAAGGGGAGTCAGGTTCTGACTCTTCTCATGAAGGAAACGTTTCTGTAAACTCGAATGGTGATGTCTGTTTCGTTGCTGGAGGATCAAGTACTTCAAAGCCTCAAGCATCCACAAGTGGTTTCTCTGCAAATACCTCAAGCAATAATTATTCCAAGATGCCTATGAGTGTAAAATCTGCTGAAGAGCAGTTTGCAGTCTATGCATCATTTATTGCTTCCTACGAAAACTACATCCAAGGGAAGATTATGGACCCTGCTGCTCTAGATGAGGATTACGACCAGATCGATGCTGATGATCTGGAGGAGATGGACTTGCAATGGCAAATGGCAATGATTGTAAGGCGAGTTAAACGGTTTATGAATAAAACTGGGAGAAAGTTTGTTGGTGGTAGGCCTGGATTCGACAAATCTAAGGTAAGGTGCTATAATTGTCAGCAATACGGGCACTTTGCCAAAGAATGCAGAAATGAAAGAGTTGAACGTGGACAAGGTCGGCCTACACAACACTCTGGATTTAACAGAGAGATTAATGCCATGTTGACCAGAGAAGCAGGTGAGTACAACTGGAACCTGCATTCAAATGAATCTGGTGAGCAAGCGAACATGGCTGAGGCTGAAGCTGAAGAATGTGAGAAGGTTGATGGAAATGAGAAAGCTACTGAAGAAGAAACAGCTTTCATGGCAGATGACAAGGATAATCGCTCCGAGGTACGTAATAAGAATATTTGTACTAATTGTGAGAATTTGTCTGAGCAACTAACAACAATAACTGATCAATACGTTCGTTTAGATGCTGAATTTAAAAATATTAAAGACGATCATCATTTTACTAAGGCAAGAGAAAACAGTTTTAAAGTTAAAATAAAAGCATGTGAAAAAGATGTCAAAAGCTTAAAGACTAAACTTGCTGAGAAAATTGAAATAATTGATCTTAGTTATGAAGTTTTAGAGGAAAAAACAAAATTGATTGCTGATCGAGATAAACAGATTGCTGACCACCAGGTGAAGGTGGTGGAACTGAATCGCAAACTTGAGCAGTTCAGGAATTCCTCGACAATCCTTGATCATCTCGTGAGTGATCAAGGTACCTCTGCAAAGAGGGGAGGAATCGGTTATCACGAGGTTCCACCACCCTTTAACCACAACTATACTTATAATCCGAGTGTTCAGAAATCTGTTGATTTCGAAGTTCCTCAGACAACTCCAATCAAGATTACAAGTGTAGAACCAAGTGTTAGCTGTGGCGAAACAAGTTCGCCTGTTTCTAGTGTGAATATTTCTGTTTCGAGTCCAGTCTCATCGGATTCGGATAAGTTGTCCGAATCTGGTCAGACAAAAGAGAAGGTAGGGTTATCCACCGGTGGAGATGAAAATAAAATTTCTAAAAAGAGTTCTCCACTCAATCCGTACGTCCCACCTTATGTGAGACGAACGGATGGTAACACTGCCTCTACATCCAAACCAACATTTGACAAGAAAATGGAGAGTCGATGTTGCTTTAGATGTAACAAGTTAGGACATCTAGTTGCAGATTGCCCGTTGAAGCCGAGATTCAGAGGTGTGAAGCCAAATAAAACTGAGTATAAGCGTCATTTTGTTACTGCTAAAAATGAAAACTCTACAAAATGCCAAAATGTAATGAATTCAAGTTTTCATAAAAACAAACCTCAGTTTTACAACCAAACCACAAGATATAACACTTACAATTCACAAAGGTTTGGGAGGCTTTACCCTCAATCTGCAAGGAGATTTCCTAACAGGACTTACAGAAATTATCCTGATGCTAACTTGAGAAAGCCAGGGTACGGGACGTATCGATCCAAGACCAATTGGTCTTGGGTCCCAAGATTCTAACTCTTTGTTTTATTGTGCAGGAACAGTTGAACAGGGCTGCCAACAATCTCTGGATTGTAGATAGCGGCTGTTCCCGGCACATGACAGGCAACAAACACTTGTTGCAAGATTTAAAACCTGTTCAGGGAGCAAGAGTTAGTTTTGCTGGTGAGAACGGTGGTAGGATTACTGGTAGAGGAACAGTGTCGAATGGGAGAATGACACTTGAGAATGTAAATTTTGTGGAGGAGTTAAAGCACAATCTGCTGAGTGTGTCGCAGATTTGTGATAAAGATTACACTGTCCATTTCACGAAGAATGAAGCAATTGTACTGAAGCCTGGTTTTCAGATACCAGACGAATGGATAGTTATGAAAGCTCCACGTGAAACGAATACATATGTGATGGACATGAGGTCTACTGAAATGGCCACCGGAGAATCTTGTTTAATGACAAAAGCAAGCGAATCAGAATCAGAATTGTGGCACAGGAGAATGGGACATATTCATCTTCGGAAGATGAACTTCATTGTCAAGAATGGGCTTGTGATGGGCGTTCCCTTAAAAAGTTTTAATTTTGAAGACAAATGTATAGCATGCAAGAAGGGAAAGCAACACAAGAAATCCCATCTCACCAAGAAGATTAACTCAATTGCCGGTACTCTAGAACTACTTCATATGGATCTCTTCGGTCCCGTGAATGTACAAAGTCTAGGAGGTACCTCTTACTGCTTGGTGATCACTGATGACTACTCGCGATATTCGTGGGTATATTTTCTGAAAACGAAAGATGAGACGGCTCAAATGGTGAAGAATCTAATTACAAAAGTTGAGAACGTCATGAGTAAATCAGTTAAATTCATCAGAAGTGACAATGGGACAGAGTTCAAGAACTTTGAAATGGAAATCTTCTGTCTTCAGAAGGGAATTGAACATCAATACAGCGCTCCGTATACTCCGCAACAGAATGGAGTGGCTGAAAGGAAGAACCGAACGTTAATTGAAGGAGCCAGAACTATGCTGGCAGACTCGAAGCTTCCTGTGATGTTCTGGGCTGAAGCAGTTGCTACAGCCTGCTATGTTCTGAATAGGGTGTTAACCGTTAAGAAACTTGGAAAAACTTGTTACGAGCTTATGCATGGAAGGAAGCCCAACTTGTGTGGTCTTGAACCATTTGGGTCTCCTTGTTCGATTTTGAAGACTAATTCGAAGTTTGGTGAAGTAGCTGATGAAGGAATCTTAGTCGGTTATGTAGTTGGGACTCCCAACAGACGGGTCTTCAATACGTCGACTTGCAAGGTGGAGGTAGTTTGTAACACCGACATTACTAGTTACCAATCGCCAAAACCAAGCAATGGACCTGCTGAGCTTTTCGACTATGTTAAGCTTTTTAAGTCGTTTAACGTACCTGATTTGAAAATTTCTGAAGAAGACGAAAGAGCTGTGACGAAGATGATACTTGATGACGAAGAGAATCTATTGCAACGACAGCTTATTGAGAAAAGTCAACCTTCCACATCAAACACTTTTAATACCCCTGCTGCCTTACCTGAAGTTGAGTTTATCAATCCATTTCACTCTCAGCCAGAAACAACCATTGATGAGATCTCTTCAAATTTGGAAGATAATTTGCATGTCGGTGCTGTTCCGACCACGAGAATTCACAAAGATCACCCTTTGGAGAATATTATAGGTGATGTGTCCTCAAGTGTACAAACCAGAAGTAGCTTGAATGAGCACACCTGTGTTTATACAAGCATAAAAGAAACGGGTATAATGAATGAATGTTTGTACTCCTGCTTTATTAGCCAGTTTGAACCGAAAAATTACCAAATGGCTCTTAAGGACAGCTCGTGGGTCCAGGCCATGCAAGAAGAGTTGGCTCAATTCGAGAAGATGGAAGTCTGGACTTTGGTTGAAAAACCAAGGAATGTGCATGCTATAGGCACAAAATGGGTGTTTAAGTGCAAGAGGGATGAAAAGGGGATTATCATAAGAAATAAGGCGAGGCTTGTTGTTAAAGGTTTTAATCAGCAAGAGGGTATTGATTACAATGAGGTGTTTGCTCCTGTCGCACGGTTAGAAGCGATTCGATTGTTTTTGGCGTTTGCTGCTTTTAAAAAGATGAAGGTATTTCAGTTGGATGTGAAGAGCGCGTTCCTAAATGGGAAAGTTGATGAGGTTGTGTATGTTGAGCAACCTCCGGGTTTTCCTGACCCAGACTTTCCTGATCACGTATACAGGTTGAGCAAGGCATTGTATGGGTTACATCAGGCACCTCGTGCCTGGTATTCAACGTTATCAGACTACTTGCTGGAAAACGGTTTTGAAAGGGGATTGATCGACAGTACGTTGTTTGTGAAGAGAGAAGGATGTGACTTCCTGCTGGTTCAAGTCTACGTGGATGATATCATTTTTGCTGCATCAAGAGTATCCATGTGTCAGGATTTTGAAGCGGTCATGAAGAAACGATTCGAGATGAGTGCTATGGGTGAACTAACTTTCTTTCTAGGATTGCAGGTTGATCAGAAGAATGACGGGATGTTCATTCATCAAACGAAGTACGTTCATGATGTGCTGAAGAGATTCAAGATGGAGGACAACTCTCCATATGACACTCCAATCTGCGTCAATCACAAATTGGGTGCTGAATCAGATGGTGACGCAGATGTGGACCCAACTCTGTATCGGGCGATAATAGGTTCATTAATGTATTTAACTGCTTCTAGGCCTGATATAATGTTTGCTGTTTGTCTTTGTGCACGTTTTCAGGCAAATCCGAAAGAATCTCATTTGAAAGGTGCAAAGAGGATACTACGGTATCTCAAGGGCAAGCCGAAGCTGGGGTTGTGGTACCCGAAGGGAGGAGACGTTGAACTGGTGGCATATACAGATTCTGATTATGGAGGATGCAATCAGAGTCGGAAGTCAACCACAGGAGGCTGTCAGTTTCTTGGTGGAAGATTAGTTTCCTGGCAGTGCAAGAAACAGACATCAGTTGCAATTTCAACATGCGAAGCTGAATACATGGCAGCATCCAACTGCTGCTCTCAGGTTTTGTGGATTCAGCAACAATTGCGCGACTATGGTCTGAATTTCTTACTCACTCCTATTTTAATTGATAACACTGCCGCCATCTCAGTAATTAACAATCCCGTGAAACATAGTAAAACCAAACATATTGACATTCGTCATCATTTCATACGGGATTGTGCTGAGAAGAAACTGATTAAGATCGAAAAAGTGGATACGCTAGAAAATTTTGCTGATATGTTTACAAAAGCGTTTGATAAATCCAGATTTCAAAACCTAATTGAGCTGAACGGGATGATCAATCCCGAGTAACCATGTCTTTATGTTTATTAAAAAAAAAAAAAAAAAAAAAAAAAAAAAACGTCACTATTGCTTAAAATTAGTCGGTTACCTCCGTTTGACGGACATATTCATGGATATGTTTTGGTCCTCGTTTCTACTTAGAAAATGAGGGTCGCCATTAACCAGATGACTGAAAGTATGATGTGTTTTCTTTCTGTTGCTGAAAATTAGTCGGTCATACATAGTTAGAAGGACACATACTTGTATGTGGTCGGTCCAGTTGATCCATTGGATCTTCAGGATTGCCGTTTACCTGAAGACTTTGACTTGATCGGGGTGACTGAAGTCAAAAGTTTTGTTAAAGGGAAATGAAATTACCTTTCAAGTCTATTACTTCGTATGAAGTAACTGTGCTATGTTTAACAGAAAATTGATCTAACCTTGGAAAATGATATATATACTGATTGTGTGTGCTTAACTGGTGAAGTTATTAGGCTTAAAAGGCTTTAGGACAATCATTGTATGTCATGGTAACTTTTTATGGTGCGTAAAAATAGATGTGATACAAACTAATTTTACTTGATTTTACGTGGAAACTCCTTAAGAGTTTTGTGTGTCTTCATATATATCTTTTCGAATGATAGGCAGAAAAGCGATTACCCAGTCATACACGAGCCCATATGTGTGCTGATTCCCGTGAAGAAAGCGTTTCAAGACACTGCAGTGATCCAGATTCGGGACTTGCAGTCATATTCTACTTTGAAGTATATGTTCAAAAAAAAAAAAAAAAAAAAAAAAAAATTATATATTTTTGAGTTATTGTAACATATTAGTGATCATAAATTCAAAACTTCTCTATCTTAGAGCAAGATGAACAACGGAAAACAGAAGAAGAATACATACAAGATAATCAGATACTATGAGTCGAAGTCAATTCGGGGTGACTTGGGGAAAGCCAAATACGCTTTGAGGATAGATAGGAGGCATCACTATTTCTGAGTTGTTGCCCACTTAAATTTTAAGGATTAATTGAACCTAACTCGTATCACAGAAACGATGAAAACCATCTTAAGTATATTACCTGCTTACAACCTGTCTCTATATGTCATAATACAGCTAAACACAGATCTATGTAACAGTCACACAGTTAGTATGATTCCTGTTAGGATCTTTTCTAAAACGTAGTAGTCCCTGAGTAGACTGAAATTTGATCCCTTATTTCGTTAAATTTTTATAAGTTTTTCTATTTTTGTAGTTGTATTATTGTATAACTGGTTACTTGAACTTGATCATATTTGTTTAACTCTTTTTGGAAGCTTCTAATGTTAAGTACAGGATTCTTCAAACTTAAAGGGTTGATTTTGAAATTACGGGCGAAGTTGTTGAATTCGGCGAAGTTGTTCTTAACTTCGCCTAGGCGAAGTTAAGCGTAACTTCGCCTGAACAAACTCCGCCCTATATAAGGACTTTTAAATCTGGAACAGTACCATATCTTTAAAAATTCCGGCGAACATAAAATCAAAAAACCAAATTATCCGGCGATCTTGTTTACATTCCGTTTTCGATCTTTGATTTCAGTTTCTAGTGTTCATTGACGGTATGTGTTGTCAATATCATTCCCAAACTTACTCGTTCGTTATAGTTTTACCCGGTTCGAGACCTCGGGTCGTCGAACCTTCAAAACCTAGTTTTTCAACCGTGTATTACGTGTTCATAGACGACCTTTACGTCTCAAAATCATTAATATATGCTGTTCTCCTCTCCTAAATCGTCAAATCGTTGCGAAAACATCGGATCTAAACCTTATGAATCTGAACAGTCGCCGTTTCAGATTCAGGCGAAGTTAGGGTTTAGGCGAAGTTATCTGCAACTTCGCCTGAAGCTTAATTTCGCCTGTGGCGAAGTTATCCGTAACTTCGCCTTGAACTCAAGTTCGCCTGTGGCGATGTTGTGATAAGGCGAAGTTATCATCAACTTCGCCTATACCAATTTACTTAACAGTTTTTAGACGAACTTACAGTTGAAGCGAAGTTGTTCCCAACTACTGCAGGGTTACCAAGTGTACCACCTGCGGTCACTTCTGCTGCTGATGTCCCGCCAACTCCGACGCCTACTTCTGACAACGAAAGGATTGCATCGCTAGAGCGGATTGTTGCTGAACAGACAAAGACCATTCACAGCCTAGTGGAATCCAATCGACTACAAGCAGCCCTCCTGGTTGAACACGGAAAAGTAATAGATGCCTTCAAGGCATTCTTGGCATCTCAGGGGGAGAAGACTTGTAGGGGAGATGAGTTGAGGACGAAACGGAGAGAAGATCATGACGATGATCCCAATGCACCGGAAGGTGCAGGTGGTGAGCTGCCAAGAACCTCTCAGGCTCTTGGGGCTTCCACAGCTGAGGGGGAGTCTACAAGCGCAGCCGGTGACGACGTTGCAGATGGTGATGATGATGCTGATGTTGAAGATGTTATAGATGCGTTGAAAGAGTTGGATGAGGAGGATGATGAGTTTATGAATGAAGATGATGTGCTGCCTGTTGATGAGATCGAGAGGATCGGAGAGCAGATTACTGTTGAAAACGTGATAGAAGAAGGTGAGATTGTAGATGACTCCGTGGAACACGAGATTCCGGAGGTTGAGAGACCAGAGTTGGGTGATGAGAGCGTGGTGGAAGATACTGAATGGGAGGAACAACCGAATTGGAAGGAGAGTTGTGCTCACTGGTTCATAAAGACGAAGAAGCCGGCGGTCCCTAAGATGTTCAGAAAAAGTTACAATATTAAGGGATACGCAGAAGCTAAGAAAGGAATTATCTGCTGGTTATATGACGAGCAGCTGCGGCTCTTCGTGATCAAGAGATACGATGGCATTCAGTACTTCAGAAGAACGTCGAGATCTCTAAACACACTGCCAGAATGTGAGGTAAAAGATTTAGCCAGATTGGGATTGATAAACAGAAGTGAAGACAACATGGCTAGAATCATCGGGAAGATCGTGTGGAAGGAGTGCGTTAAAGAGAAAAAGTTTGAGCTACTGAAACCACAAAAGGGGAAACTTGTCGAAGACAAGGATAGAGGTCTGAGAGTTGATGGAAAACCTTGGATGGTTATGAAATATAAACCGATCCGGTGCCTTAAAGAAGTACCGATGAAGCTCATGCCCAAGGACGTGCTGAAAGACCTAAAATGGTGGTTCGTGGATTGTGAGACAGCGGAGGCGGTTATGGAAGATGAGGATGAACAAGAAGTGCTTAGGGTTTACGACCCGATGCATCTTGTTAATCTATCGCAGGCTGATCTGAAAGTGCTCAACGAGAAGAAGATCTTCTACATTCCTGCTTGGAAGGATCAAGCTAGGAAATATCAACGGGTGGTGTCGGTGTGTGTTAGTGAGGGAGCGCACGCATAGAGATGCAAGATTACAAGACTCAAGATTTGAAGATCAAGATATGAAGCTACTGCCAAGGGGGAGTCTGTTGGTACATGTGTGTCAGTAGTTCATAGTCTAGCATTTGTAATCGAGTCTGTAATGTAATTATGTTTATGAGTATGTTTATGTTTTTGTACGTGCGAAGTTGTCAACAAGTTCGCTCAGGCAAACTTGTTGAACCAGCGAAGTTATTGACAACTTCGCCTATAGCGAAGTTGTCGTGTATATAAACTGTTCAGCGGAACAGTTTGAGGGGTTGGTTTTTTAGGTTTTCGTTTCAGTTGTTCAGTGAACGTATTACGTATCAGTGTCTGTAATTGTGACCTCGAGTCACGTGTTCGGTTATCTACATAACGTGTTCGTTCATTGCTCGTGTGTTTGGTTTATACATATTCTGCACTCGTATCTAACTACGCAGGGATTCCGCACCTGCGCAGATAGCGACATCCCGTGTACGATCCGTCCAGGAGCCTACAGTTACGTTAATTCGTTATTAATTCTATTTCGTTTAACTTAGTTTGTCAGACACGTGATCTGATTCGTTAACTCATTCTCTAAAAAACTCATGCCATGTGGCAAAGTTTGTTAGAACCGTTTTAACAACCTGCTTCATTAATTAACTGTATGTAAGGCCCCGAACCCGGTGGCCCTACTTTAGCGTTGGATTTACTCATAAACGCAGTTCTAAATATCAGAGTTAATTAAAACATTTGCGGAATATAAAAGCTTTCATAAAACATTTCGTAACAAAACACGTCTTGTCTTAAAACATCATTTTGTCTTTCAAAATTAACGAACATTAACTTAAACGTCTTGAGTCTTCCGATGCCAGCCTCTTATTCAGTGCCACGTGTCTCCTCAAGCGAGCTGCCTCATCCTACTCACCTGCGTGCATACTAAAAGTCAGCTACGCTGAGTGAGTTCTAGTTAATCGTACGCCATACAATACAACACATACATACATATCCGAAGATACATATCCATACTTCACTTGTTACCCTTCTGTTCTACATACATACTTGCTACCATACATACATACATATCTACAATCACTAACCTCAGTCAACCGAGAGTACGTTCATAGTCCGCCGTCTATACCTGTACTCACGATCGTGAACACGTAAAAGGTCCGCAGTCCTTACCTATGTTCACCATTCATGGTACGTACAAGGTCCGCCGTCCTTCCCTATACCATCATACATCCACAACACGTACAAGGTCCACGGTCCTTCCCTATGTTGCAACCTAATTCATAGCACGTACGAGGTCCGCAATCCTCCCCTATGCTAAAGCACGTATAAGGTCCACAGTCCTTTCCTGTGCTGACGCCTATCTATATTACGTTTAAGGTCCGCAGTCCTTATCTACGTTACGTATAAGGTCCGCAGTCCTTATCTACGTTGGCGTCTATCTCCTATAACACGTATAAGGCCCACCGTTCCTATCTACGTTTACATCTATCATCTACATCACGTATAAGGCACGCAGTCCTTAACTACGCCATCACCTGCCAAGTCTATGTCCAACAGAAGTTAGAGGGATTTGCCATCCTAACTTACTATGTCGAACGTAGAACTCACATACCATTCGTGTACCTGTGTACACATACTTCACATATACAATAATTACATTATAGCATAAGAACACTCTAGGCGTTCTTTACATCCTTCATTTAACAACCATACCCCTTGTCGTTACGTGCAATATCCGAAGATCGTTCACGCCCCGACAAGTATTCATTTGTAATATTCATACATCTTCGATATATAATATTCGTACCTTTTTTTTAACCTGACAGTACGCGCAATATCCGAAGATCGTTCGCGTACCGACAAGCAATCATTCATATCCATCACATATATCACATATGGCATACACTTATCACTTAGGATAAATGTATTAACAACACATCGAGTATGCACACAGCCCCGAAAACATAACAAGGAATGGGGCTAGAAACTCACCTGAACTCTGCTTCTTCCTCCGATAGTTGTAAATCCCTTCTTTAACTGAGCTCGGCTGACTGTATAAGTTACACGTATCAATACTCGCCTGATCTAATCTGGTGGCCTAGTATTAGCTTACTTTTACTTATCGTTTTAATCTATTCTCTAATCGAACTTGACTTTAGGCGAAGTTAAACCTTAGGCGAACTTAGCTTTAGGCGAAGTTAAACCTTAGGCGAACTTAGCTTTAGGCGAAGTTGTCATCAGGCGAACTTGGCTTTAGGCGAAGTTGTCATCAGGCGAACTTGGCTTTAGGCGACGTTGTCATCAGACGAACTTGGCTTTAGGCGAAGTTGTCATCAGGCGAACTTAGCTTGCAGGCGAAGTTCATCAGGCGAACTTGGCTTTAGGCGAAGTTGTCATCAGGCGAACTTAGCTTGCGGGCGAAGTTCATCAGGCGAACTTGGCTTGCAGGCGAAGTTGTCATCAGGCGAACTTGGCTTTAGGCCAAGTTGTCATCAGGCGAACTTAGCTTGCAGGCGAAGTTCATCAGGCGAACTTAGCTTGCAGGCGAAGTTGTCGTCTGCAGCTACTGTTCGTTCTTAAATCCCTTAATCACCTTCGTTTCTTAACCAAATAACTCGATTTAGGTACCCACGGGATCGTCTGACCAGCGCCTACAAACCCCAACCATCAAATCGACCTAACATCGATGTTTAAAGGGTGCGATTTAGGCATATAGGTTACGGGTTCTTTTTATCAATCGATTAACCCATCAGGTCATAACCATTTTCAGTAAGATTAGCTTTGTTGGATTCGTTTTTACCATACAAACTCAGATCTATCATTTCTTAAATCAACCCGAACCTACACGAACGATTTCTAACTATAAACGTAACTTGAACGAGTCGAACTACGAACACGGTTAAGCCTTGATGTTGTTTTGGTCCGTCACAACGTTCCAGCACCAACAAGCTCGGGTTTTCGCCTTTGGATCTTGGTTCGGGTCGTGTGTGTTTTGGGTGTGTGTGGAATATGTGAGAATGAGGATTAAATGGTGATTAATGGTATTTATATTTAGGGATCATGGGCTTAAGCCCATGGACTCTCCTTTCTTCTTTCATAACCCAAGTCCATAACCCATATCCATTACCCAACACTAGCCCGACCAATACCAACTCCTACTCTATTTATTTATTTCCCGATAACCCGAGTAAACTTTCCCTCTATTATTAAGTAATACAATTAATATTATTTTGGAAATTTCGGGATGTTACAAGTCTTCCCCCCTTAAAGAGGTTTCGTCCCCGAAACCAAACTTATTCCCTATAAAAGGAAAACTTCTTATATTTACACACTTTATCGAATCGCCTTTGCCTTCTGGGTTATCCTCCTTACTCCTGACTTTGCAGCCATCGAATGGTGGTCATGTGTTTTAGCTATTTAAGGTAGCTCGTCCATGAGACCCTCGATGTACCAAGACTCATCTCATACTTCCAAGGCTTCGATTAGTACTTTTAACACTATTGTCTAAAACAACCTTTCATCATAGCATAATAATCATTCATAACCAAACTCAATATATTACACGTCACTGATAAACATAAGTTTTAAACCTTAACACAAAACAAGTCCTTAAGCAAAAGTAACTTAATAAAACCATTGCATGAGCAATTATTCCTTCATCAAGTGTTCCTCTCTGCAGTTTCCCCAAGTCTTTATCCTTTCGCACCTCCCGCCCCTGATTCCTTGCAATCCCTAGCCATGTGGTCAGCTTTTCCGCATTTGAAGCACTTTGGACGATCAGGGCATTCTCGAGAATAATGCCCACTCTTTCCACACCGATAGCACCTGTCTGTCCCAGTCTTGCATTCTCCCCGGTGCACTCGCCCACACGTCTTACATGCATCCTTGTTCCCAACCTTGGCCTTCCTCTCATCAGTTGTTGTCACCATCTCGCCGGACCGCTTAGCAGAGGTAGCCCATTTCTTCTCCTTCTTTTCCTCCACCACCACATCGTCCTCAGCCAGGTCAGCGTAAACCACTTCTGCAAGTTCAACAGCAGAGTCAAAAGTAGCAGGTTTATTTTCCCTGACTAACATGCGGACTTTTGGTGGCAATCCCCTCACATAACATTTGATTCTCTGGACCTCAGTGTCAACCATATCAGGCACCAACCTAGATAGTCGGTTGAATTCAGTAGTATACTCACGATGCGTCATCATACCGGCCTTTAAATTCAGGAACTTCATCTCCGTCCTTTCAACCTCGGCATCTGCACAAAACTTCTTCATCACCAACTCTTCCAGATCGTCCCATCTCAACGCCTTGATCTCATCCCTAGTCTTTCTCTGCTCCACACTTTCCCACCAATACATAGCTTCTTCCTCAAATAACTGAGTAGCATAACCCACAACTTGGTCGGGACGGCATTCGCTAATGCGGATAATCTTGTCCATAGTGGTTATCCATTAGAGAGTAGCGATTGCGTCTCCCAACCCAGTCAGCTTTGGTGGGTCGCATCCTTTGAAGGACTTATGGTTGCACCCATCTTGGCCTCTTTTCCTGTCATCGACCTTCACAGACTTATCCTCACTCGAGGCCTCTCTTTCTCCTACCCCATCCTTCCTACCATCACCACCTGCCCCTTCAGCAGTTCGTTCACGGCTTCCAGCAGATCTTTCGGGATTCAGGTTCTTCACAGCAGCTACAGCTTGAACAATGGCTGCTTGAACTGCAGGGCTAAGTTGAACCTCTTCGTTGTTGTTCTGGTCTCCTCCAGCTGCGCTTCCTTCATCTTCGGTGTGGGAAGCTTCTTCTACCGAGGGTTGCCGGACAAGACGAGGCCTGCCGCGTCGTTCAGTGCGACCTCCAGCTCCAACCATCGTATTCTAAAAGGGAAAACACAAACATCATCACTCAAGGAACTATTTAGTACAAGGATAGCAAGGCTAACAGGTAATAACAGTGGCCAGCTGTGACTAGCTGATTACGTTGCTTTCCGTGTCCTATACACTTCCCTTTATGAGTCTATTTGTGCTGGTTCTACTTAAGCAGTTAATCAAATCAAACAATCAATTATCCCTATCCCTATCGTTCACGTATCTTTTCTTTCTCATTAACATATATCATTTAATCATACACTTTACCTTTACTGATCTTGCTTGAGCGACACATGGCATTCTTGAACTAGCATCTTCTTTCTTTTCTTACTTAAACCCCATTCTCTGTTCGAGTCAAAGCATGTAGGATGCTTAAATCTCTCGAACTTTGCTCTGATACCAACTTGTAAGGCCCCGAACCCGGTGGCCCTACTTTAGCGTTGGATTTACTCATAAACGCAGTTCTAAATATCAGAGTTAATTAAAACATTTGCGGAATATAAAAGCTTTCATAAAACATTTCGTAACAAAACACGTCTTGTCTTAAAACATCATTTTGTCTTTCAAAATTAACGAACATTAACTTAAACGTCTTGAGTCTTCCGATGCCAGCCTCTTATTCAGTGCCACGTGTCTCCTCAAGCGAGCTGCCTCATCCTACTCACCTGCGTGCATACTAAAAGTCAGCTACGCTGAGTGAGTTCTAGTTAATCGTACGCCATACAATACAACACATACATACATATCCGAAGATACATATCCATACTTCACTAGTTACCCTTCTGTTCTACATACATACTTGCTACCATACATACATACATATCTACAATCACTAACCACAGTCTACCGAGAGTACGTTCATAGTCCGCCGTCTATACCTGTACTCACGATCGTGAACACGTAAAAGGTCCGCAGTCCTTACCTATGTTCACCATTCATGGTACGTACAAGGTCCGCGGTCCTTCCCTATACCATCATACATCCACAACACGTACAAGGTCCACGGTCCTTCCCTATGTTGCAACCTAATTCATAGCACGTACGAGGTCCGCAGTCCTCCCCTATGCTAAAGCACGTATAAGGTCCACAGTCCTTTCCTGTGCTGACGCCTATCTATATTACGTATAAGGTCCGCAGTCCTTATCTACGTTACGTATAAGGTCCGCAGTCCTTATCTACGTTGGCGTCTATCTCCTATAACACGTATAAGGCCCACCGTCCCTATCTACGTTTACATCTATCATCTACATCACGTATAAGGCACGCAGTCCTTAACTACGCCATCACCTGCCAAGTCTATGTCCAACAGAAGTTAGAGGGATTTGCCATCCTAACTTACTATGTCGAACGTAGAACTCACATACCATTCGTGTACCTGTGTACACATACTTCACATATACAATAATTACATTATAGCATAAGAACACTCTAGGCGTTCTTTACATCCTTCATTTAACAACCATACCCCTTGTCGTTACGTGCAATATCCGAAGATCGTTCACGCCCCGACAAGTATTCATTTGTAATATTCATACATCTTCGATATATAATATTCGTACCTTTATTTTTAACCTGACAGTACGCGCAATATCCGAAGATCGTTCGCGTACCGACAAGCAATCATTCATATCCATCACATATATCACATATGGCATACACTTATCACTTAGGATAAATGTATTAACAACACATCGAGTATGCACACAGCCCCGAAAACATAACAAGGAATGGGGCTAGAAACTCACCTGAACTCTGCTTCTTCCTCCGATAGTTGTAAATCCCTTCTTTAACTGAGCTCGGCTGACTGTATAAGTTACACGTATCAATACTCGCCTGATCTAATCTGGTGGCCTAGTATTAGCTTACTTTTACTTATTGTTTTAATCTATTCTCTAATCGAACTTGACTTTAGGCGAAGTTAAACCTTAGGCGAACTTAGCTTTAGGCGAAGTTAAACCTTAGGCGAACTTAGCTTTAGGCGAAGTTGTCATCAGGCGAACTTGGCTTTAGGCGAAGTTGTCATCAGGCGAACTTGGCTTTAGGCGAAGTTGTCATCAGGAAAACTTAGCTTTAGGCGAAGTTGTCATCAGGCGAACTTAGCTTGCAGGCGAAGTTCATCAGGCGAACTTGGCTTTAGGCGAAGTTGTCATCAGGCGAACTTGGCTTTAGGCGAAGTTGTCATCAGGCGAACTTAGCTTGCGGGCGAAGTTCATCAGGCGAACTTGGCTTGCAGGCGATGTTGTTATCAGGCGAACTTGGCTTTAGGCGAAGTTTTCATCAGGCGAACTTAGCTTGCAGGCGAAGTTCATCAGGCGAACTTAGCTTGCAGGCGAAGTTGTCGTCTGCAGCTACTGTTCGTTCTTAAATCCCTTAATCACCTTCGTTTCTTAACCAAATAACTCGATTTAGGTACCCACGGGATCGTCTGACCAGCGCCTACAATCCCCAACCATCAAATCGACCTAACATCGATGTTTAAAGGGTGCGATTTAGGCATATAGGTTACGGGTTCTTTTTATCAATCGATTAACCCATCAGGTCATAACCATTTTCAGTAAGATTAGCTTTGTTGGATTCGTTTTTACCATACAAACTCAGATCTATCATTTCTCAAATCAACCCGAACCTACACGAACGATTTCTAACTATAAACGTACCTTGAACGAGTCGAACTACGAACACGGTTAAGCCTTGATGTTGTTTTGGTCCGTCACAACGTTCCAGCACCAACAAGCTCGGGTTTTCGCCTTCGGATCTTGGTTCGGGTCGTGTGTGTTTTGGGTGTGTGTGGAATATGTGAGAATGAGGATTAAATGGTGATTAATGGTATTTATATTTTGGGATCATGGGCTTAAGCCCATGGACTCTCCTTCCTTCTTTCATAACCCAAGTCCATAACCCATATCCATTACCCAACACTAGCCCGACCCATACCAACTCCTACTCTATTTATTTATTTCCCGATAACCCGAGTAAACTTTCCCTCTATTATTAAGTAATACAATTAATATTATTTTGGAAATTTCGGGATGTTACACTGTAGTTGATTCGTTATCAACTGTAGCTACTTCGAGTTCCTTGATTCGTCACCTTGAATCATTGATTTGTTACTTTGATTCGTTAAGATTGAATCATTGAATCGTTACTTTGATTCGTTATTGTCTATCCTGATTCGTTAAACTTATCCTTAGGATTGATTCGTCAACTTGACCTGATTCGTTGACTCAGTTCGTTGGTGATTCGTAACTGTTTCTTGTTCGTTACTCAGATAACAATCAATTCGTACAATTGATTTGTTATTTTCAGTTCGTTACAACTACTGTTCCCAGTCCGTTAAAACATTTTCATTTTTAGTCCTTGAAGTTTGATTGATTGTTACTTATCAAGATGGCTGGTTTGTATGCATTAGCTTCTCAAAACGTACTCATGCAACAAATGTTACAATTGGACACTGAAATTGGATCTCATTCCAAGTGTCCTCAACTGATGAAATTTAGTGACTTTGCTAAATGGGAACCTCGTTTTCGTGCTCATATAGGTTCTGTTCATCCTGATTGTTCCTATTGTCTTGATGAAGTATATATTGTACCAATGATTGGAGATGAAACAACTGGATTCACTCCTAAAGCTATTTCACAATATTCTCAAGATGAGAAAAAGGCGTTAGAGATTGAAACAAAAGCTTACTCGACTCTTACTATGGCTTTACCAGATAATATATTCCATCAAGAGGGAAGCATCAAGTTTAGTGCTTCTTTGTTTCAACACATCCGAATGAGAAGCCTGGGTAATACCGCAGAAAGTAAAAAAGTAATGTTAAAGTTTCAATTCAGAAACTTTAACTTACTCAAAGGTGAGACTGTTGAAGAAATGACAACTCGTTTCAATCATTTAATTACTGAGATGGACAAGTTGAAGATTGAACCTTCTGAATCAGACAAGTTAGATAAGATTACTCAACATTCTTGATGGTGTTGAAAGAGAATAATTATTTCAATAATGAAGATTTGATTACTTCTGAGTTTATATTGAAGCTCGGGAATATGATCTAAAGTGTCAAAAGTCATCTAAGGGAAGTCAAGATCCAGCCTTTTATGCTGGAAGTATGCCTTTGAGTTCAATAATATCTCTGGTCACTGCATTTTATAGTGATCCACGTGCATGCTTTTTAACTACTGGAAGTTCTGGGTCATTTGGTGCTTCTGGTTATTCTGGTGGGTCTGGAACTTCGGCTACTGCAAATCAATTCTCAGCACCACCGAATGTGAAACATGAAGGAGGCTGAACAAAATTTTGCCTTTTTGTGTGCCTTCATGACTTCTTATAAGAAACTGGTTAGTAGTAAAATTGCCACAAGTGAGTTGACTGATGAAGATTATGACCAAATTGATCCTAATGAGTTAGAGCTCATGGATTTAAAATGGAATATGGCAATGATTGTCAGAAAAGTGAAAAAGTTCATGCAAAGGACCGACAAAGATCTTCCCTCATTAAACAAGAAGGTTGGATTCGATAAACTGATAGTTAAATGTTATAACTGCAAAGAATTTGGACATTTTGCCAAGGAGTGTGACCAACCAAAGAAGGAGTACACTAGTTCTCAAAATCAAGATCAAATTTCTTCTGTGAAACGGGGTAATGATGCTGATACGTCTTCTGGAAAGAAACCATCTGCTTCTGGGTCACAAGCTTTGCTATCTGATGGAACTGATTGGTCACAAAGATTGTTGTGCAATGACAATCAAGCTAACTTGGTCATGTTCGAGTCAAATGAAAATTTTCAAGATGCAAGTGGGAGTGATTTATCTTCTGACAATGATACTGAGTCTGATTCTGATGACTCGTGTGAGAAGAAACCAGCTGCTTTTGCTTGCATGGCCAAAATTAACAAGATTAGTTCTTATGTTCCTAACTCTATTAATTTATAATGCTAATGTGTCTTGTGCTTATTGTGATAAAACTAAGCCTAAGATAGAATCATTGAAAAATCATAATGATTGTTTAGTGAGAGAAATTGCTTCGCTTAAGGATACTTATAGACAATCTTTAGAATCTTAAATGAGATCTTGGGAGAAAATTGAAGCATTGTATGTTAGTAATCATGATCTCAAAGCTGAGTTGTAAGTCAAAATGACAATTAACGATAAAAAATTTCAAGAAATCTTGAAACATCGTTCTAAGATAACTGAGCTTGAGAATGAAGTTCTTGAGTTGAAAAATAAGTTGGGCAAATTTAGAAACTCATCATTTTTGCTAAATGAGATAATCTAAGTATCTGGTAAGAAAAAATATTCTAAAAAAGGTGTAGGTTTTGTTGAAGTACCACCACCATTTTATAATAATTATACAGCAAATCCTTTTGCTAGAAAAGAAGAAGAAGTGATTGTGAATGAACCTATTGTTTCTTAAAAACCTAAACCAGTAATATAAGATAATGTTAAAGTCCAATCATCAACTCAAAAACATCATGTCTAAAGCAATAAAGTGTTTGTAGAGAATGTTGAGAAAGTTATCATTGAAGATGTGTTTGAACCAGAAGTGATACACAAATATCATAACATTCCATGTTCGAATCACATTTTATGTGAACCTCATGAATTTGAGGAGGCTGTGTATGGTTCACACACAACTCAAGTGAAAAAGGAGGGACAAGTTAAGGTTAAACCAGTGAATGTCAAGAAAACAGAAAAACCAACAATTTCTGATGAGGATTTGATGTATTTTATCAATCCTACTGTTTCTAAGCCATCAACTGCTCGTGTGTTTAAGCTTAAAGGAATAAGCACAATGTTCACTGAGAAATACATTCCACTCGATATCATCAAACCCGAATTGATTGAAAGTGTCTTTCACAATGAAACTTCTAAGGTACAAGACCTTGAAAACAAGTTTGTGAAATCTAAGACATCAAAAGTGGTAGATCTGTTGATAAAAGTAAAATGTTTGTTAAAATATGCTAAAAATGTTCAGTTTGTAAAGTCAAATGGAACTTATTCTTTACAAAGCTTTTCAAATTGTTCGAATTTGGATTTTTATATGAAACGGAAATCTGTGACTTTTGATGACTTTGATAAGGGTCCAATTGTTGGAGTTTATCATCAACCTTCAACTGCACATGTTTCTGCTAAACCATCACATGAACGTGTTGACATGAGAATGTGTTTTCTCTGTGGTGAACATGGCCACGTTGTCCGAAACTATGGATTGAAGAAATCCCAAAATCTTAATCCATTCATAAAGGAACAATCAAAACTTGTTCCTTTGATCTAGGAGATTTTGAGACGACCAACGTCGTTTGATGATGAAAATCACATTATGTTTTCTAATGTGAATCCACGAAAAGTGATTCATGTTAATGAGAACCTAAGTTATGTTAAGCCCAAATTTGTACCCACTGAACCAATTTGCAAAAATGTGAACGCGAATATTTTTGAAGCTGCTTACTTACGACGAAAGTTGAAAAGACCTGTGACATACTCACAAGTGGCTTAACAGTATTCAGATTCACTTAATGTTAAACTTCCAAGTGAAACTCAAGAGGTGCCCAAGACTGAGGCCTGGGCTGCCTTTTTGAACTAATCATTTTCTTTTCATGTGTAGGGTTCATCCAAGACTATTTCTGGGGAGAACTGTATAATGGACAGCGGATGTTCTCGTCATATTTCTGGCAATCTTGATCTCTTAACAAATATTAGAAATATTCAAGGAGGGTTGTTGCTTGTGCTGGGAATTCTGGGGGTATTATAATACAAGAAGGTGAAGTTTCGAATGCGCATATCACGTTTGAAAAAGTCAACTATTGTGATAAGGTTAATCATAATTTATTAAGTGTGTCACAAATTTGTGATAAGAAATACACTACTTTATTTATTGATAAAGAATGTCTGATTCTGAAACCGGGATACGTCATTCCCGAGGACATGGTTGTCATGCAATCCCCTCGATCGAATGATATTTATGTGTTAAACATGTCTTCTAAAGCATCAACTTCTGTGGAAACATGTTTTGTATCTAAGGCAACTGAAAAGGACACGATTCTCTGGCACAGAAGGATGAGTCATATTCATGTTAGGAAGATGAATTATTTAATGACTAATGACTTGGTAGAAGGTGTTTCCTTGAAACATTTTAAATTATCTAACCACTGTGTTGCTTGCAAAAAGGGCAAACAGAAAAAGTAGTCACACCCATCTAAGTTAATCAATACTAGTAACACTCCATTGGAACGACTTCATATGGATCTGTTCGGTCCTGTGAATCGTGCGAGTATCTCTAGAGATTGGTATTGTTTGGTCGACACTGATGACTATTCAAGATATTCACGGGTTTTATTTATGAGTTCAAAAGATTAAACACCCATTCTGGTTCAAAACTTAATCACTAAGATCGAATCACTATACAAACTGAAAGTGAGACGTATTCGAAGTTATAATGGTACGGAGTTTAGAAACAACGTGTTGGATTTGTTTTGTGTTCAAAAGGGAATTCATCGAAAATATAGTGCTCCTTACGTACCACAACAAAATGGGGTGGATGAAAGAAAAAAAAACAGAACATTGATTGAAGCAGCAAGAACTATGCTTGCAGATTCTAAGCTTCCTGTTCAATTATGGAATGAGGCTGTGAATACTGCTTGCTATACGCTCAATCGTGTTTTGATTGTGAAGAAGCTTCAAAAGACGAGTTATGAGCTTCTAAACAAGAGAAAACCTAATTTGAAGTACTTGGAACCATTTGGTTGTCCTTGTACTATGTTGAAGAAAGATGCGGGAAAATTTAAAGAAAAAGCTATTGAAATTTATTTCTTGGGTTACGCACCACCTAAGAAGAGAGTATTTAACTTTACCTCGGGTTGTGTAGAGGAATGGTATCATGTTGATTGTCAACGGTACACAACTCCTTCCCAAGGAAAAGGTCCTGATTGGATGTTTGATTATGAGAGTTTATTTAATTCTTTTACTCAAATGGAGGATCAATCGGATGAAGATTTGGTTCGTTCATATTTAGAAGATCAATTCTTACCTCCAAGACCTTCTAGTTCTATTTATGTTGATGCTTCACAAGATGATCTTCCTGATACATATGATGTAATTTCGATTTCATCTACTGATGGTCATTTTGTTGATTCTTCCTCGGCTCCACTTCCTAAAACACATGAGATTGGTGAATCATCTCATGATGTTGAGGAAAATCTTACTAACTTAACAGACAATGTTGTTGCTCTTGAGAATCCCACTCTTAGGATTCACAATTATCATCCAAAGGACAACATCATTGGGGAACTTGATGTGGGTGTGCAAACACGTCATCAAGTTGCTTCTTCAAGTGAGAATAATGTATTGTGTGCTTATGCAGATCTACATTCCTCTGGAACCGTAAATCTTGCCAAATACACTTGCTTCCTATCCCAAGTAGAGCCAACGACGACTCGTATGGCACTTGAAGATCCTTCTTGGGTAGAAGCAATGCAAGAGGAATTGCAACACAGTTTAACCGACTCGGTGTATGGGATCTTATTGATAAACCTGCTAGAGTCAAAAAGCCTATTCCGACTAAGTGGGTATTTAAATGTAAAAATGACGATCATGGAGTGATCGTGAGAAACAAAGCACGGCTAGTGGTGCAAGGTTTCCATCAGCAAGAGGGTATAGACTACACTGAGGTATATACTCCGGTTGCAAGATTGGAAGCTATACGAATCTTTCTGGCTTATGCGGCTTACAAGAAAATTAAAGTCTATCAAATGGACGTAAAAAAGTATTTTTCTCATGGGTGAATTACACGAGGAAGTGTTTGTTTTACATCCTCCTGTCTTTGAAGATCCTGATTATCCGGGCCGAGTTTACCGATTAAACCAGGCCCTGTATGGTCTACATCAAGCCCCGAGAGCTTGGTATGGCACGCTTGCCGACCATCTAACTGATAACGGCTTCAAGCGAGGGATTGTCGACTGCACGTTATTTTATAAGAATATTGGTGATGATCTTCTCCTCGTTCAGATATATGTCGACGATATTATCTTTGGGTCAACAAATGACATGTTATGTAAAGAGTTCGAGAAGTCAATGCAAAAAAAGTTCGAAATGAGCTTGATGGGAGAGATGAACTTTTTTTAGGGTTGCAGGTTCATCAATCTGCGAAAGGAATCTTTATTCACCAGACTAAGTATGTGAACGATGTCTTGAGCCGATTCAAGATAACTGCCGGAAAATTCCCTTCAACTCCTCTCCCTGTGGGTCACAATTTATCACCGGATGAATTGGAGGACACCGTCGATCCTACCCTTTATCGACCTATGATTGGTTCCTTAATGTATCTTACTTCTTCTCGATCTGACATAATGTTTGCAGTTTGTTTATGTTCTAGGTACCAAGCTAGTCCCCGAGTGACTCACCTGGCAACGGTCAAGCGTATTCTTCAATATCTGCGGGACAATCTTGACATCGGGTTATGGTACCCCAAGGACGATAACTTTGAACTCACCGCATTTTCTGACTCAGACTATGGAGGGTGCAAGATTAATTTCAAATCGACTACAGTAGGGTGTCAATTCTTAGGAAGCCGGCTTGTTTCATGGCAGTGTAAGAGAGCAGACAACGGTCTCCACTTCAACCGCTGAGGCAGAATATGTGGAAGCCTCGAGTTGCTGTTCACAGGTCTTATGGATCCAACAACATCTGCGCGACTACGGTTTGAAGTTTCTTACTACTCCAATTTTAATTGATAACTCTGCTGCCATTCGCATCACCAAAAATCCCGTATAACACTCTAAAACGAAGCATATCAAATTTGATATCATTTCTTACGGGATTTTTTTGAAAAGAAATTAAATGATCTTGAGAAAGTACATGCCGATTTTCAAAAAGCCTATCTATTTACCAAGGCATTTGACAAAACTTGTTTTAACTTTTTGCTAGGTTTAAATGGATTAAAAACCCTTGCTGATGTCCTGAAACAAGGATAATTATCTTTATTTTCTGTTTATTTTTTCTTTTATTTTTATGTTTTGGGTTTTAGGGGTGAAAAATTAGAAAATACAAAAAAATTGTGCTTTTAGCTTTTATAGATAAAATCCAAAAAAATTATAAAATTTTGAAAAATACAAAAAATATTGTGATTTGTTTTAAAGTATTATTGAAAATACAAAAAATTGAAAAATTGAAAAATCAAAAGTACTGTGTTTTTCTGTTTGTGTAGAAAAATCCGAAAAATCAAAAAGATTGTGAATTTTTAGTATGTTTATAAAAATTTTTTGAAAATTCAAAAAGATTGTGTTTTAAGTATGTAAAGAGAAAATCCAAAAAGATTTTTGCATACATTCGCTGAAAATTATGTCAATTACTCATATTTGAAGGACTTATACTTATATATGTTTGGCCCTGATATTTACTTGTAAATGTTCAGGATAGCCATTTACCAGACAATGAAAAGTATTTGGGTCGATTGTTATGCATTTTACTTTTTTCTCTCGCTGAAAATTATGTCAGTTATTTAAGTTTGTGGAACATGCTTGCATGTTTTGGTCCTGTTATCCACTTGTGGATTGAAATGATAGCCATTAATCTATAGACTGAAAGTGACTAGGGCGATTGAATTTATTATTTTATGCTCCTCAAAAATTGAGTTTTTGAAGCAAAAAATAGAAAATGATAGTACATTGATCATCTGGTCCCATATCTAGAAATAAATAAGCTTAAAAGACCGAGTGCTTAATTGCATTGGTGCATTGATATGTCTTAAACAAGCTGTTAGAGTAAAGTAGGTGATATAAACATAAAGAAACGCCAAATTGAAAGAGGTGTTAGTCTCTAACAAAAATCTCGGTAAGGATGGGAGAAATGTAATAGCCTATCATACTTAAGCATTATATTTGTTTGATCAATAAAAATAAAATAAAACAAATAACAGGCGTTAGGTTTCTGGACACTGTGAGTCTTTATATAGCTTAATCATCTGGGTATTCATATGCATGAATACTTCATACGCTTTTTGATCAAACCCAAAGTCATTAAACTTGATCATTATTGTACCTCGTACAAATAAAAACTACTAACTTGATCAAAATCCGCTGTTAGTCATACATTTGTTCCTCCCTTGCGCGCGTCTCAATACCAGTCTAAAACGGACCCCAGGGTATACAATGTATGTAAGCTGACAGATGGACTCGTGCATACTCATTCACAGTAAAGGAAACATAATGCATTGCTAAAAAATTTCTATAAATTCAAATTTTGATCAACAATATAATGGTTTAAGTCAAGTTGGGGTGATACGGTAAAAATAAAATTAAGCTTGAACCAAGATTAGAGGCTGATAGTTTCTGATATTATGTGCTCTAATTGAACATTTAATCATATCACAGAAACGCTTGAAAGTTTGTTATAAGATTTAGGTGGACAACATTATCAATGACCAACTTAACGCCGGTCACAATATCGCTGAAATATAAAACTGCGATAGACAGGCAATTTGGTCAATATAATTCTATGCTTAAACTCAAGAAAAAATTACTGCTTTTGAAAAAAAAACATACAAAAACACACAAATATTTTATTTTTAGTTTTATTTTTTATTTTCGGATATTTTTCTTGTAAATATTTTACATCAAAAATACAATATTCCAAAAATATTTTACTTTTCCCTTTACATATTATTTGATATACTTAAGTTAAGTGCTTAATCGTAAAACACGTTAAGATATTTGATCATCGGGATACGAGATTTTGTTATTTTATTTATGAATTTAAATATTCTTTTATTTAATTGATTTATTTATTCGATTTAAAATTAAATAAATCTAATTCGTTATTTATGAATAACGAATTGAGGTAATTTATAACGAATTACAATTCAGTTTGTTAACCTAATTCGCTTCCGCCACTCTGTAACGAATGACCTTTAGTTCGTTATATATAACTTAACGAATTAAGCACGAATTACTGCTAATTATTTATTTACCTGTTTAAGTCTAATGCGTGTGACACGTGTATTTAAATACGATGACGAATAGGTTGATTCGTTATTTCAAATTTGAACGAATCAAATGATTCGTTGTCTGGGAAACTGTGTCAAGCTGTGCCTTATAGGAATTCGTGAAACCCATTCGTCTCACTATTCATTTTCTTCCCACTTAAGCAACGAACCTCTGCCCAAATTTTCTAAAAATTCCGACCATAACGAAACGTTGTTTTAATTTTCAATTCTGAATCACAAAGTAATGGAGATCATTGTGTAATGATTTTTGTCAGTTTTGATGAACGTTTTAGGGGTTAATTAATCGATTATACTATCGGTTGTTAAGTTATACATAAAACCTACAATTTACCTAATCTATATCATGATTTGGTGCAAATGGACAATCTAAATCATGTTGCAATGTGTTTCCGAGATCCTTGTGATCATATGTTCGGCTTTACATCGTTGATTATGTGCTAATTGATTCAGCTTCAATCTTTGACTGTACATGTTCTTGCTAATTTTGACTTTGAATTTAATTAGTCAAACAATAAATCTTATTAGTGACCATTCGTCATCGAATTGAAACTAATTCGTGTTCAATTCGTTACTAAGGCTTAACGAATCACCTTTTTATAAACAATGATAACGAATCAAAGTCTATTCGTCTTTAATTCGTTATCCAGTCACTCTTGATTCGTTATGCCTAATTCATAGACTTTAATTGATAACGAATTAGTCAGTTCGTGATAACTTAACATCAGTTTGTTATAACGAATTAGCTTCTTTTTAATGAATGACATTATAAATTATTATATATTAATATTTTAATTTTTATAAATTTTAAGTTATATTAATATTATTTATTGATAATTTTACTAAATCTCGGAGTTATTTATTATCAGTTATGGCTGACAATATGGATCAAGATCCTCCTGCAGCTGACCACAACAACAACAAGAACAAGATCTTCCATTACTCCCATATGACAAAAAGCATAACATTTGTGCTTTTGTTGGTACTAAGTTTGCTGACGATGATATTTTTTGGGAGATGCTGGCTTTCATCCGTCTCTCACGTATCAACTATGTTGTCACTGTTAATCTTGAGGTTAGGTTCAGCATTATCCGTCAGTTCTGGAATACTGCTAGATATGTGGAGACGGAAAATCATATTGCTGCTGAGGTGAAAGAAAGACCAGTTGTAATATCAACTAAGACTATCCAACGAGTGTTGAGGTTTGGAGAAACTATGGATGACCCGAGTGAGTTCCACAAGGAATTGATTAGAGGGTTATTTGGCCGATTATTCTATTCTTGTGATCTTGAGATGTCCATGTATAACAAGGCATACTTGTGTCCCACAAACAAGTACTTACTACATGTTCTTATACATTGCCTTGGTGGACGAAAGGTGGTTTTGATGAATGTCGTATCATGCTTCAATCGGCATTCTTCGCGTTAATTCTGAACAAACCTTAACTTTTCTGAGATGATCTTCTATCATCTCAAAGAGAATTGTCTTGTAGAGAATTGCCGCAAGAAATTCTTAACGTATCCTCGATTTATCCGACTGCTTGTTCAGGATGCGATTCGTGATTTGGTGATCGATCCAACACTACGCGATGCTAAATTAAAGTTGGAGCATATGAAAGTGAATACAATGAGGAGGATGAAGCTGTATCGTCAAGATCCTCCACCAAGATTCAAGCGCTTGATTGGTCATGTATCCAATCATGATTATGTATGTCCTTCCAATGATCGCTGGATCCATGATGATTCGGATTCTGAGCGTGAAGAAGGTCAAGGTGGGAACAATGATGATGATGATGGTGACGATGGTGATGAAGGTGGAAATGATAACCAACGTCGTGTTGAGGTTGAGGCAGCTGCTGTTGAAGCTACTCAACGTAAAAGAAAAGGGAAAGAGATAGCTGGTGAAGGGTCATCCAAGCGTAGAGTGACTGCTGGTGCTGGTATATCTTTTGGAGTTCTGCCTCTAAGGTCGTCCATTATTCAAAGACCGGTGGTGCCGCTTACTACTAACACCCTGGAACTCACACTGACGACCACACTCACATCTGATCCTAGGCTTGGTATGATCCCACAATCTGTTTTATCTACATTGCCAAGGCCTACGACTTCTACATCGCGGTGGTTTCACCAACACCGACGATGATGCCACCACCGCCTATGGATATTTCATTTATGAGGCTTAATCGTCCTCAAGGTCGTGTTCAGCCAATTCCTCCCTCGTTTCATGCTATGACACAGGATCAACAGATGAATATGCTCGTGAGCTTAATTCATCTTTATGAAAATCAAATGTCTGCTGGCCGTCTTAATCAAGAGCATATGCTGGAAAATCAAAGAAAGTTGCTGAGCTATGTCTCTTTTTGCCAAAAAGAGACCAAAGCCCTTCGTGAGATTGTTACGTCTCAGGGGGTGAAGATAAAAGAACAAGAGGACATGATTCTGCAGCTTACATGTAAAGGAGATGAATTAAAGACGCTCAGAAATGATGATGAAGATCCATATGAGTCAGGTGTGGTGGAAGTGAGACGAAACAAACTCACGGCTCATCCTCCGGTGTAGGTACGAGCGGGGTAGCTGGTAATGTTGACAATCATTTGGTCATTTATCAAGACTCGACGAATGCTAAGCCAATTGAGTCGATAAAGGCTAACACTGTTATATTTATTGACAGTGAGGGGGTGATCAGAAGCATTGTGAATGCTGATGAAATTGAAGTGGGATAGTTTGTGGAACGGTCATTAACACGAGAGCAGATCTCTATACTGCTGGATTTGAATGAAGATGAGCTGAACGTGCTAGAGACTGAGAATGATATGGAAGTTGAGAATGACTAGGAGATCTTGAATGATCCAACGATTCAAATGAACGCATCATTTATTTATGAAGATGAGGAGGTCGAGATTGAGTATGTGACGGCTGAGGAATAGCCTGATCTATTTCAACGATCATACGTTGATCAGGGTGCTCCTGTATCTACTGAAGAAAACATCAAAGCAGCCGAAGATCATCTGGAGAAAGTCTCAAAGGGCAAGGTGTTGACACAAGGTTTGATTCGAAGCATGATCCATCTGTTGATGATATTCAAGGATAGTTTGCATATAGAGATAAGAGAGCACATAAGATTATTGATGCACACAGGTATGTTGATAAAGAGCTGAAAATGGAAGCTGTTGCATGTGCTCAAGCCAATCAGATGACTTCCTTTAAAGTTGTGTCTAAAGTAAGAGGTGACATTATTTCATGGCTTTACGATTCTGATTTAAAGGTCTGTATTGTTAAATGGGAGAATGGTGTTCAGTACTATGAAAACATTACTAACGTTCTCTCATTACCGCGTTGGGATGTTCGTACCCTCGCGTATCGGCCTTTCTTAAACCGTGGTGGGAATCACCAAGAAAATTGGTTCCACCAACATTTGCCGTTCGAGGTGAACCACGGGTTTAAATTCTTTAAGCCGCAGATACCAACCTGTAAACGTATTGACGAGATTGATCCAAGGACGGGTTAGAGGAAGCTCGTGCTTAAAGTAAAGCCGCCAAAGACGATGAAGCGTGTACCAATCAAGATGCTTAATCAACATATGTATTTATCTTTCAACCGCTGGTACTATGACAATCGTACTGGCGAGGCCGTTATTGTTTTGGGAAAGGGTTTAAAGACCGATCTGATTAAGATTATTGATCCAATGTGGCTCGTGAATTTGAATGAGACTGAAAATGACGTGCTCTTCAAGAATAAGATATTGATGGAGCGTCGTGAATACTATGACCGAGCAATGCAGTTTCAATGTGTTATTCGTGTATATCACGAGCATGGAATTCACAGCTGTCAGGACTGGCAGACGAAGCGCTTCAAATAAGTTAAAGACAAAGAGCTCAAGACGAGGGGGTGTCTGTTAGTGCACGGTTTTGAGTCTCGAGTCTTTGTAGTTATCGTTTGGTATTTATTAATGAAAAGGTGTTATTATAAAAGTCTAGTTCGTTAAAGTATGTCTAGTTCGTTGAGGATGTTTAACGAACTAGACAGTTAAGTTAAGTTTCCTCCCATTCGTTAAGGATGTTTAACGAATGGGAAGTAGTTCTTTATGTTTATTCCCATTCGTCATGGAATGTTGACGAATGGGGCATAACGAATCAGTTGATTTGTTATGTCTTGTTTATTTATATGTAATGTAACGAAGTGGACTCCAATTAGTTACGGGTTGTGTAACGAATTGGATCCATCTTCTATATATATAGGATTTGTCCTCTGATAATTTAAGTTTTGGAGATTAACGTAAACAAACTCTATCCGATTCTCTCTGGCATCCAAACTTCATTTAATCTAATATACTATACACATATTACAACTAATACATAACATATATATACATATAATCTATACCCATTAAGAGTAATCGATGAACTAGATACTAGTAATCGTATTAACGGATCTTAAATCTGAGATCTGAGGTTCTCACATATACTGAAAGTACTGCACACTGTTCTCCCTCTTGATAATACATACTCGTAACTCCGAATTATATAACCAAGAGACGATGACACGTTTGATGGTTTGCACGGCCCTGAAAGTAGTCTTCTGATTTGCTTTGGCACGTGCACTGACATCCAACTTGTGCTCTTGATCAACGTACCTATAAGCTTCAATGATATTCGAAGTTAGGGATTTGTTATGATCCCCGAACCATCCTTCAACATCAGGATCCAACGAACTCGACCCCTCTATTGATACGTTACCCTTCTTCTAAGTTGTCTTCTCAAGATGAACTTTGGCAGCCTTGACATCTTCTTCAGTAAATAAAGGAACACCATGATCAACATTTGAACATGTATAAAGATCAGAATACTCCTCCGCCGTCACATCTTCAATCTTAATCTCCTTGTCTGAGAGAACCCGCTATGGATCTAGCCGCGTCGATACATCGATTATACAATACGAACATGAATACTTTAAATACGGTTTCTTGATAAATAATGGATAAATTACATAATAAGTTATGGAGAGGATAAATAATAGATCTAGGACCTCACCCTCTCATATGTGTGATCTCTCTTAATTATAAGCATGGAACCACCTATTTATAGGCCACATGCTCCATTCGTTAAGTTAACTCTAATTCGTTATGCCTCCATAACGAATTAGACTCCATTCTTCAACATTCCATGACGAATGGTAATAACTTAACGAACTAGCCCTCATTCGTTATGCTTCCATAACAAATGGAATTATACATTAACGCACTATCCTAGATCACTAACGAATGGACCTCATTCACTATACAAACCATAGCAAATGGGCCATTTACAATAAATATTCAATCTAGACTATCTATAATTTATTCGATCGCTACGGACAACCAAAACAGTGCACTAACAGACACCCCCTTTTCCGTAGCTATCGAATACTTTAATCTTGAATACTTTAACTGCAAATCACCAGTCACCATACCATGCACTAACAGACACCCGCTTGACTGATGATTTTTGGGCTTGTGCAAACAGACAATCTTTAAATCTTTTCAGCAAACCAACAACTTGTAGCCTCTCATATCAGATCACCCCCTCAAAGTGAGCAACTCTTGGAGATCATCCCAATCATCCATTGGCGTATGATGTGGTTCAATCTTTCAACAATCAGCAGCAAGTCATCAGCTATCTGTCAGCACCGGTAAAGAAAAACATATCTTTACGTTTAACCTCGTCACACATCTTCGTGAACTACTCGATCATTCAACATCTTTCACTTTGGTTTTCCCTCTCTTGATAACCGGTATCCCAAATATACCCTTTGAAGCTCTTCCACATCCCATTTGCAAAGATGCACTAATGTTTGGGCATAAGATTCAGAGTTCCAACCTCCATTAATAAACCCCAAATGATCAAATTCTTCAATCCAGTGACAAGACTATCTCAGATCAAACCAAAAGCACCCCTCCACATCTCGAACGTCCTTCTGAATGTCTTCAAAGACATCAGCCGGTACCTCCCCCATTACATAAGCAAAAAGTTTAAGTCCCTCAGAAAGAAGTAAACGAACAGACACTCGTATCCCACATAGTCAAGTTTCAATCTAGAACAAATCAATCACCAATCGAAAAACAATTGCAATCTTGAACTCAGTTAAACGTAGCTTTGTCGCCATGAATTACCACCCGAATTGCAATAATTTTGCAAGAAACCTTGCAAATGTAGGAAGATACATGCTAAATAAACTCAAAAAAAGTTTTATCTCCCCATTTTCTTGACAAATTCAGCAAGGTCTTGAATAATCTTCAAAGTTCACAAAACAAACTCCTCTTTAAATTACTCGTGGGCTCCCCCTCGGCCAATTGAAACGCGTAAAAGTCGGCCAGAAAATATATTACCAAAATTTGAGAGAAGAGTACCCAATACATTAGGAACATCCCAGAAAAATTTCGATTAAGAAATTTTTTCCCGAGTTTCCCGCCAAAAATTCACCGAAAATTTTCTAAAAATATATATTTTCGCCAAAATTTGCAAGAATGAAAACTCACTTAATTACGAACGATAATTAAACATCCTTAACGAATCAGGAGGGGTAATAACTTAGATCTAATTCGCTAAACATCCTTAGCGAACTAGACTATACATTAACGAACTATAAAGATAACTTAATATTTTATTACATAAATAAAACGACAAATACATTAACGATAAATACAAAGACTCGAGACGCAAAACCGTGTACTAACAGACACCCCCTCGTCTTGAGATCTTTGTCTTTACTTTACTTGAAACGCTTGGACTGCCAATATCTACAACTATGAATCCCGTTCTCATAACATACACGCACGACGCGTTGGAACTGCATAGCCAGATCATAGTCTTCATTGCGCTCGATCAATATCTTATTCTTGTGTAGCACGTCGTTGTCGGTCTCAGTTAAGTTAACAAGCCACATCGGATCGATGATCTTGATTAGCTCGATCTTTAACCCTTTACCCAGGACAATGACGGCCTCGCCAGTTCGATTGTCGTAGTACCAGCGGTTGAAGGATAAATACATGTGTTGGTTCATCGTATTCACCAGCACACGTTTCATCATCTTCGGCGGCTTTACCTTAAGAACCAGCTTTTTCCATCCTGTTTTTGGATCGATCTCATCGATACGCTTGCGGATGGGAATTTGTGGTTTAAAATACTTAAACCCGTTGTTCACCTCAAACAACAAATGTTGGTGAAAACATTTTGCATGGTAGTCCTCGCCATGATTAATAAATGGACGATACGCCAGAGTGCGTACGTCTCATCTCGGTAATGAGAGAAGATCAAACATTAGTTCATTGTACTGAACGCCCTTCTCCTATTTAACGGTACATACTTTCATATCAGAATCTTAAATCCAAGAAATAATATCACCTTTCACTTTCGACATGGCCTTGTATGTAGTCTTCTGGTTGGCTTTGGCACGTTCAACAGCTTCTTCTTTCTGTTCCTGATCCACATACCGAACTGCCTTGATGATCTTACTAGCTTTCTTATGTCTGAACCATCTAAGAATGTCATCATCAGTTGGGTTTTCAAGCGAGTCAAATCTTGTATCAATGACCTTTTTTCCTTTGGACGTCTTCTCAAGATGATCTTCTGCTTCTTTGAAGGTTTCTTCATTATATATAGGAGCACCCTTATCAACATTGGTATGTTGAAACATATCAGGATATTCCTCAGCAGTCACATCCTCAACCTCAACCTCCTCATTCTCAAAAATAAAACCCGTACTCGTCTCAACATTCGGATCATTTAAGATCTCATCATCATTAATTACCTCAATGTCCTCCTCGGCCTCTAACACGGTCAATTCGTCTTCATTCAGACCAAGCAAGATAGCAATCTGCTCCCGTGTCAGTGACTTCTCAACAAACTGCCCCACAGCTATCTCATCGGCATTAACCATGCTTCTAATCACCCCCTCACCATCAATAAAATTAACTGTATTGGCCTCGATCATCTCAATTGGTTTAGCAGCCGAATGATCACAATAAATAATAACCTGCTTGCCTGAATCATCAACAGAACTCGTACCTGCACCAGAGGCAGGGTCTTGAGTTTGTTTAGTCTCACCACCATCACCAGACTCATCAGGATCCTCATCATCATTCTTGAGCTTTTTCAGCGCGTCATCTTTGCACGTAAGTTGCAAAATAAGCTCCTCTTGTTCTTTAATTTTCAACCCCTAAGACTCAACAATCTCACGAAGGGCCTTTGTTTTCTTTTGACAGAAAGAAACATAGCTGAGCAACTTCCTCTGGTTCTCCATCATACGTTCCTGAGTCATACGATCAGCAGAAATTTGATTTTCATACAAATGTAGGAGATTCAATACCATGCTCATTTGCTGATCGTGAGGTGATGCAGCAAAAGAAGGAAGAACATGCTGAACTGGACCCAAAGGTCGACTGAGCCTCAGAAATGAAATATCTGGTGGAGGCATCATTGTTGGTGTAGGAGGAACCACCAAAGTAGCAGTCGTCGGCCTTGGTATAGTGGATAATACTGAGTGAGGAATCATACCAAGTTGTGGATCCGACGTAAGCGTAGTCATCAATGTAAGCTCCGGGGTGCTAGTAGTGAGCGGCACCGCCGGGCGTTGAAGTGTGGACGACCTTGGAGGTTGAACTCCAAACGAGATGCCAGCCCCAGCTGACACTCGACGCTTAGAAGAGCCTTCAGAAGCTAACTCTTTTCCTTTCTCTTGCGTCGAGCAGCAATTGTAGCTGCTAAAGCCGCTTCAACCGCAGCTTGTTGTTCAAGGATAGCAGCATCACCATTACCACCATTACAACATGCATCATCATCACCATCATCACCCTCGTTCCCACCTGGTCCCTCCTCACGCTCGGAATCCGAATCATCATGGATCCAGCGATCATTGTCAGGACATACATAATCAGGATTTGCTGGATGACCAATCAATCTTTTAAATCTGGTAGGAGGAGATTAACGGTACTGTTTCATCCTTCTCATGGTGTCTGCCTTCATGTTGTCCAGAATAAACTTATCATTCACATCATTCGGGTCGAGCACCAAATCCCTGATAGCATCATTAACACACAGTTGAACGAAACCAGGATACATCAAAAACTTCACGCGTCGTTTTCCAGGAATACAATTTTCTTTCAGATGATCGAAGATTATTTCAGAAAAATTATAACGCTTATTCAAGACAAGTGCAACAAATTCCGATTGTAGCATAATGCGGCATTCGTCAAAACCAGCCTTTCGTCCACCAAGGCAGTGAATAAGAACATGAAGTAATTACTTGTATTGGGGACACAAGTATGCCTTGTTATACATAGACGCAGTAAGACTATTAGCATAAAACAATCGTCCAAACAGTCCTTGGATCAGATCCTTGTGGTATTCGCTTGGATCATCAATGGTGTCATCAAATCGTAATATCCTTCGAATAGTTTCAACAGATACGACAACTGGTTTGTTGTTAACCTCGGCAGCAATATGGTCCTCGGCTTCCACATATTGAGCAATGTTCCAGAATTGGCGAACAATGCTGAACCGAATGTCCGGATTAGCAGTAACAGCGTAATGGATACGAGAACGGCGTATAAATGCCAGCATATCACCAAAGACATCCTCATCTGGAAAGTTTGTGTCAACGAATGCACAAACGTTATGCCGTGTATCAAATGGAAGCAAAGGGACATCCTGAGCTTGTTGATCTTGTGGTGCATCAACAGGCGGATCTTGAGTTACGTTATCAGCCATTGAACTGTATAAATAAACCCGAAGAATAGTGAGAATTAAAAATAATAATACTTAAATAATAAATAAATAAATAAATAAGAATTTATATTTTAACATAAGAATTTTAAATTAAAAATAAACCATGTCATTCGATAAATAATCAGGTTGATTCGTTACAAAATCATCTGATTCGCTATCAAGTAAAATTTGACGAATAAGAAGTAGCGAATTACTATTGAGAGATAACGAATTAACAACTAGTTCGTTATAATTTATCGAATACATATATGATTCGTTAATAAAATCCGATTCGTTAATAAAATGGATTCGCTACTCTAGTTCGTGTGTTTTACTTAACGAATTGGACACGAATGAGTTCCAATTCGCTAAGCATAACGAATGGCCAAAAATAACCTTTGACTGCCCTGGTCAAGTTCAAAATTAACCAAGAACACAAACAGTCAAACGGACAAATATGATAACAATTACCCCATAATCAACGATGTATATCCAAACAAGTGACCATAAAGATCTCAGAAACACATTGTGATTCAAATGGTATATATTTGAGTGTTCAAAAACAGAATAAAAATTCAGTAAGTTAGGGTTTTAAACAAAGTATAAAAAGTCGATAGTCAAAGTTTATAATTGACCCAGCAATCAACAATCAAAAGATGATTAAAGATCACCATGGATCCCGGAAATCCATTCCGATTACAATCACAATGAATTGGTGTTCCAAAACCTGATAAAAAGAGGTTAAATTAAGATTTACGAAAACCTCGAAAAACCTCGAAAAACCGGTTACAAACTCACATAATTAACCCATCAAATAGGCATCAAATTTGATGAAAAGTAATGCGTTATGATCGTCTATACCTTATAAGCACACTGGTATACTCAAAACACCGAAAATCAAATGTTGATAATTATAAAACTTTTTGGCAGGGTAACCGTATAAAGCGAAGAAGAAGAGTGAATAGTAGGACGGTTCGTATGCACGCCGTCCTATATACACTGACATTGCACGATTCCCAAAGTAACGAATCAGATGATTCGTTCAAAATTTGAATTAACGAATCAGATGATTCGTTAGGTTTACATTAACACGTGTCATCACGAATTAGATTTTATTTTTGTCTAATTCGTTAACTTATGCATAACGAATTGAAGTCATTCGTTACAGAGTGCGGAAGCAAATTAGGGTAACGAACTAGGATGTAGTTCGTTAGAATAACCTAATTCGTTATTCATAATTAACGAATTAAACATTATTTAATTTTAAATAAATAAGTAAATTAAAAAAATGAATTAAATAAATAAAATAAAATTAAAGAATTAAATAATTGTAAATGTAACTTAAAATGTATTACCGAGAAACTTTATCTCGATAATCGAATACCTTAAAGACGTTTCAGGTTTTGACACCCTTTAATTAACATAAATAAAGTTATCATAAATAATATTAGAGCAGACGGCTGCTCTCGTTACATCGATTAAGGTGAAATCAAATATTTAAATATTATGTAAATTATAAAAACAAAATCTTTTTGATATTTTTGAAATTTTGTTAGAAAACGAAATATTTACCAGAAAATTATTCGAAAATTTTAAAACAAGAAAATATTTTTGTGTTTTTGTATAATTTTCAAAAGCAGTACATATTTTTGGATTTTTGTCGAGTTTGAACAGAGAATCATATTGATCAAATTTCATTTCCATCACAGCTTTATATTTCAGCGACATTGTGACTGGTGTTAAGTCGGTCGTTGGTATTGTTGTCCACTTAAATCTAATAACAAACTTTCAAGTGTTTTTGTGATATGATTAATGGTTCAATTAAAGCACAGAATATCAGAAACTATCAGCCTCTAATCTCGGTTCAAGCTTAATTTGATTTTTGCCATATCACCCCAACTTGACTTAAACCATTATATTGTTGATCAAAAATTGAATTTAAATAGAAATTTCTTAGTAATACATTGAGTTTCTTTTACTATGAGTGAATATGCACGAGTCCATCTGTCGGCTTGCATACATTGTATCCCATGGGGTCCGTTTCTTAATGGTATTGAGACGCGCGCAAGGGAGGAACAATGTATGACTAACAGCGGATTTTGATCAAGTCAGTAATATGGATTTATACGAAGTACAGCAGTGATCAAGTTTAATGACTTTGGGTTTGCTCTAAAAGCGAGTGAAATATCCATGCATATCAATACCCAGATGATTAAGCCGCATAAAGACTCACTGTGTCTAGAACCTCAAATCTTGTTATTTGCTTTATTTTATTTTTTAGTGATCAAACAAGTATTAGGCTTGAGTATGACAGGTTATTACATTTCTGTCATCCTCACCGAGACTTTTTCTAGAGACTAACACCTCTTTCAATTTAGCGTTTCTTTATGTTTATATCATATACTCTACTCTACTTGTTTGTTTTAAGACCTACCAATGCACCAATGCAATTAAACACACAGTCTTTTAAGATCATTTCTTGCTGGATATGGGGTCAAGATAGTCAATGTACTATCATTTTCTCTTTTTGCTTCAAAAAACTCAAAATTTTGAGGAGCACAAAACAAGATAAAGATAAATTTAATCGCCTCAGTTAACTTAAGTCTATAGATAAATGGCTGTTCTATCAATTCAATAAGTGAATAATAGGACCAAGACATGCAAACATACTTCACAAACTTATATAACCGACATAAATTTCAATGAGAAAATAATCTAAAACGCATAACGAGCGCCCCAACTACTTTCCATTATCAGGTGAATGGCTAACCTGATCATTTACAAGTAAATGTCAGGACCAATCAAGTACAAGTACATGTCCTTCAAATTTGGGTAATTGACATACTTTTCAGCGAACGTATGCAAAAAAAATTTTGGTTTTTCTCTATACATACTTAAAAACACAATCGTTTTGTCTTTTTCAATTTTCTTATAAACAAAATAAACTTCACAATCTTTTTGGTTTTTCAGATTTTTCTGTACAAACTGAAAAACACAATCTTTTTGACTTTTCAAATTTTAAAATGTTTTTAGATTTTCAAATTATTTAAGAAAACAGTAAAGAAATTACAGTATTTTTGATTTTTCAGGATTTTCTAATATTTTTGGATTTTAAAACTTTTAATGTGTTTTTGGGTTTTATCTATACACACGTAAAGCACAATATTTTTGTATTTTCTAATTTTTCACCCCCTAAAACCTAAAAACCATAATAAATTTTAAAATAAAATTAACAGAAAAGAAAGATAGTCATCCTTGTTTCAGGATATCAGCGAGGGTCTTCAATCCATTTAAACCAAGAAAAAATTGAAAACACGTTTTATCAAAGGCTTTGGTAAATAGATCGGCTTTCTGAAAGTCAGTATGTACTTTCTCAAGGTCGATTAACTTCTTCTCAAAGCAATCCCGTATAAAATGATATCGAATTTCGATATGTTTTGTTTTAGAATGTTGTACGGGATTCTTTGTGATAGATATAGCAGCAGAGTTATCAATCAAAATAGGAGTAGTAAGAAACTTCAAACCATAGTCGCGAAGATGTTGTTGTATCAACAAAACCTAGGAACAGCAACTCGACGCTGCAACATACTCAGCTTCGGCGGTTGAAGTGTAGACCGTTGTCTGCTTCTTACACTGCCAGAAAACAAGCCGGTTTCCTAAAAATTGACACCCTGCCGTCGTTGATTTGAAGTTGATCTTGCAACCTCCATAGTCCGAGTCTGAGAAGACAGTAAGCTCAAAGGTATCGTCCGTAGGGTACCACTACCCGATTTCTGGATTTCCCCTCAGATACTGAAGTATTCGCTTAACCGCAACTAGGTGAGTCACTAGGGGACTTGCTTGAAACCTAGCACAAAGACAAACAGTAAACATAATGTCAGGGCGAGAAGCCGTTAGATACATTAAAGAACCGATCATGGCACAATAGAGGGTAGGATCAACGGTATCCTCCAACATCCGGTGATAAATTGTGACCCACAGGGAGAGGAGTTGAAGGGATTTTTCTGGTAGATATCTTGAATCGGCTCAAGACATCGTTCACATACTTGGTCTGGTGAATAAAGATTCCGTTTGCAGACTAGTGAGCTTTCAACCCTAAGAAAAAATTCATCTCTCCAATCAAGCTCATTTCGAACTTTGTTTGCATGGACTTCTCGAACTCCTTACATAATGTGTCGTTTGTAGACCCAAAGATAATGTCGTCGACATAAATCTGAACTAGGAGAAGATCATCACTAACAGTCTTGTGAAATAAAGTGCAGTTGACAGTCCCTCACTTGAAACCATTATCAGACAGATGGTCTGCGAGTGTGCCATAACAAGCTCTCGGGGCTTGATGTAGACCATACAGGGCCTTGTTTAATCGGTAAACTCGGTCTGGATAATCAGGATCTTCAAAACCAGGAGGCTGTAAAACAAACACTTCCTCGTGTAGTTCATCATTGAGAAAAACACTTTTAACATCCATTTGATAGACCTTGATATTCTTATAAGCAGCATATGCCAGAAAGATTCGAATCAACTCTAATCTTGCAACTGGAGTATATACTTCAGTGTAATCAATACCCTCTTGCTGATGAAAACCTTGCACCACTAATCGTGCCTTGTTTCTCACGATCACCCCACGATCGTCTTTCTTTGTAGGTTCCCTGGACGGATCGCACGAGATATCTCGATCAACTCAGGTGCGGAATCCCTGCGTAGATCGTTACGAGTATAGAACACGAATCACACGAACACACGAAACGAACACACGTTATATAATAACTCAAACACGTGATACGATATCACTATTACAGACACACGTTACAGCTCTCGTAACAACTCGAACAAACTAACACGAACAACTAACTGGAACTCCACTCTAACCAAGCCGTAACCTAGATATATAAATACACGACAACTTCGCCTGGCATGTTCAGGCGAAGTTGTCCATAACTTCGCTTGACTAACAAGTTCGCCTAAACAGCGAACTTATCAGTAACTTCGCTTAAGACATATATAAAACATATTTAACATTACAGACTCGATTACAGACACTAGACTTTGAACTACTGACATTATGCACCAACAGACTCCCCCTTGGCAGTAGCTTCATGTCTTGATCTTCAAACACTTGTCTTGTAACCTTCAATCTCTTTGTCTTCATGCATGTACTCCTTCTCTCACACATACCGTGACTACTCGCTGATATTTCCTCGCTTCGTCTTTCCAAGCAGGAATATAAAATATCTTCTTTTCATTTAACACCTGCAGATCAGCTTTCGATAAATTAACAAGATGCATCGGATCATACACTCTTAGCACTTCTTGTTCGTCTTCGTCTTCCATCACGGCTTCAGCAGTCTGGCAATCAACATACCACCATTTAAGGTTCTTTAACACATCCTTGGGCATTGTCTTCATCGGCACATCTTTAAGACACCGAATCGGTTTGTACTTCATTACCATCCAAGGCTTGCCATCTACTCTCATTCCCCTTTCTTTATCTTCCACTAGCTTTCCCTTCTGTGGCTTTAATAACTCAAACTTCTTTTCTTTAATACTTTCTTTCCACACGATCTTCCCAATAACTCTGGCCATATTGTCGTCACTTCTATTAATCAACCCCAATCTAGCCAAATCCTTCACCTCACATTCAGGAAATGTATTGAGAGATCTCAACGTTCTCTTAAAGTATTGAATACCATCATATCTTTTCACCACGAACACTTTTAGCTGTTCATCATATAGCCAACAAATAATTCCTTTCTTCGACTCAGCGTAGCCTTTGATATTATAACTTTTCTTGAACATGGTTGGAACAGCAGGCTTCTTAGTTTTGATAAACTAATGAGCATAGCCTTCCTTCCACCTAGGCTGCTCATCCCATTCAGTCTCATCATTTGCCATCTCATTACCCATATCGGCTTTCTCAACATCTGGGATCTCGTGTTCAACAGTTTCCTCAATTATCTCACCCTCTTCAACATCTTCTTCAATCACAATCTGTGCGCCAATCTTCTCAATCTCCTCAATTGGCAGCACATCATCATCAAACAACACATCATCACTAAACATATCATCATCTAATTCTTTCAAAGCATCAATCACATCATCTTCATCATCAACCATCACCACCTCATCACCACCAACTGCACCTGCAGACTCCCCCTGAGCTGTGGAAGTCCCAAGAGCTTGAGTAGTTCTTGGCAACTCACCACCTGCACCTTTCGATGCATTGGGATCATCGTCTCTATCATTTCTCTTCTTTGTCCTTAACTCGTCGCCTTTACAGCTTGTCTCCCCCTGAGATGCCAAGAACTTCTTCATAGCATCTATAATTCTCCCATGTTCAACCAGGAGGGACGACTGTAGTTGATTCTCTGCTACAAGGCGCTGAATAGCCTGGGTCTGGACAAGATTCACCCTTGATTGTTCTGCCACGACCCGCTCAAGTGCAGCTATTCTCTCCGAGTCTGAGAGGGTTGCATCGAAATCAAACCTCATGTGAGATGTGTCTTGAGTATACTCAGCAGGGATTTCGAATGAAACCGGGACATCAGAAGCAGTTGTGGACGTAACCGCAGGTGGTATCGTGACCGACAACCCTGCAGTTGCAACGACTGTCGACTCAACAAATTGTGCAACCACCTCTGAAGGAGTAAGCGTTGGAGGTGGTAAAGACACAATCTCCGGAGTCGTCAGCTGACAAGTAGTAGATGGAATGCCGAAAGCTGATGATGTAGCCACCACGGGAACATCCGCGGCGCTTAAACTTGTGACCTGTAGTGATGTAGGAACAATCGACATACCTGACAGTGCGGGCGGAGCGAAACGTACAACTCTTGTAGTCTCTCCAGCTCCCATACCTGCACCTGTCCTTTCCCGTCTTGAACGTCTGATCAGTTTGTGAATATCTTCTTCTTCTTCTAACTCACTATCATCAACTGTCCTCTTTCTCTTCCCTAACGTCCTCTCTCGAGTCACCAACATCCTTCTCGCCTCATCCATAACATCATCAAGATCTGAGTCAGCCACCTTCGTAGCTGCTCTAGTAACACGCACAGTCGAGACACGTTCAACTGGGATCTGAACGTTCTCCTCTGGATCCACCCGATCCATATCGAAGAATCCTTGACCTCCGAATTCTGCATCAAGGTCCACTTCCTCCTCCGGTGACACAACAGGAGCAGCAGGTATAGCTTGAGATGCTCCTGCCTGTTGTGGTGCCGGGTCTCTGAACTCATCCCCACGAGCTGGCACATACCCCGGGTTTATTAAGTACCCAAAGAGTGGAGTATGCCTTGGACGCAGTTCAGGCTTGCTCCTCGCGCTGGATGTTCGGCATTGAGCGAAGATACGTTTGCTCACACTCTCCACGTATCTTATTGGACGTCGTTGAGGCAACGTGGGAGCAACATGATTCAAGATCATCTGAATGAATCTTGAATACATGATGAACCTCTCACGGGCCATCGCTCTTCTCTGTCTATCGATCTCGTAAAAGACAATCTGACTAAAGCTATAACGTTTGTTATAAGTCAGAGCAGTCATTGCTGACTGCATGGTCGCACCCATACCATCAGTGCCCGCCTTCCTCCCAGACATGCAGACAATCATTACATGCATGAGGAAGCGCCCTGATCGAGTAGGAAACCCTTCCTCCTCTGAGTATCACCTAATGGACCAGAATAGCCCATTCGGAGAAACGCTCCATCACGGAACGGAGCCATAAACTCTGTAGGGTCATCCCTAGTCTCCTCACCGAACCGTAAAGCCACCCGTATTTGTTCAGATGAGAACTGAACCTCTTGATTGTTGACGGTTGCTCGCATAACCGGGGGCTCAACGCGGCAATCGTATTCCACTGTCTGCCAAAAATCCTCAATATTGGGTAAGGAAATCGGCAGAGTCGTAGTGATTGCATGGAATATCCTCGAGCGAAGGAGGAAAGTAATAATCTCGCGGTAATCCTCAACACCACTCGCTTCCGGGTCTAAGGTGATATACATATTGTGACCCGGGAAGAATTGCCTCTGGTTATCTCCCCCGTCATCGCCACCAGCACCTCCAGCACCAGCAACAGCAGCCATATCTGCAACAAATGAACCAAGTTAGATACACGTTAAGGCATAACACAAGTTCGCTTGTTACCATGAGCGAAGTTGTGATAAAGTCTGTATAGGCGAAGTTAAAGATTGGGCGAAGTTGGGAACAACTTCGCTTCATCTTTAAGTTCGTCTAATAACTAATAAGTAAAAAGGTCCAGGCGAAGTTAATGATAACTTCGCCTCACCACAACATCGCCTCAGGCGAAGTTAAACCTCAGGCGAAGTTGCGGATAACTTCGCCTAATCCTTAAGTTCGCCTGAATCTGAAACGGCGACAGTAAGGTTTATGAAACAACGTGCAGTTGGTGATTTCGTGATTAAGGAATCCGGAAAACATGATTTTATGGTTATCTAGACGTTCAATGTGTGAACGACCACGTTAAAACAAGTTTGAAACCGGGTTTAAGGATCGAACGTCCGAGGTCACTAACCGGGTGTCGAAATAACCTAGGATTAACAACAATGACAAAGATTATAAGCTATGACGACACTACGAACCTTGAATCGATAACGGAAACTGAGAAAAAGAACAAAGATGAAATCGAAATACAAGTTCGCTGGTAATCGGATAAGTTCGCTGTAAATACGGAGGATAAGTTCGCTTGTTTTGAAAATTATGAACTGTTGACCTTAAAAATTCCTTTATATAGGAGCGGAGTTATACAGGCGAAGTTGCGGTTAACTTCGCCTACTGTTTAACAACTTCGCCTATATTTACAAAATCAAACCTTATAATTTGAACATTTTTCAATTAATTTTTAAAAACTTCCCTTTAAGAATTAAATGACACGATCAAGTCCAAGTAACCAGATATAAAAGCATACAACTACATAAAAAGAAAACTTTTAACAATTTAAAGTTTAAGGGATCAAATTTCAGTCTTTACAAGGGACTACTACGTTTTAGAAAAGATCCGAACAGGAATCATACTAATTACGTGACTGTCACATAGATCCGTGTTTAGCTGTATTATGATATAAAGAAACAGGTTGTAGGCAGGTAAATAACTTAAAATGGTTTTCATCATTTCTGTGATACGAGTTAGGTTCAATTATGCCTCAAAATTTAAGTGGGCAACAACTCAGAGATTATGATGCCTCCTATCTATTCTCAAAGCGTATTTGGCTTTCCCCAAGTCACCCCGAATTGACCTCGACCCATTGTGTCTGATTAAGTTTGTAAGTACTCTTCATCTGATTCCCGTTCTCTTTCTTACTTCATGATTGAGAAGTCTTGACATTTTTAGCTCTAAAATGTTTCAATAACTCATAAGGTATTTTTTTTTTTTTTTTTTAATAAACATTTGCATAGACATTCAGAGTAGTAATCAACTGCAAGTCCCGAATCTGGATCACTGCAGTTTCTTCACACACTATCTTTACGGGAATCAGAACATTTATGGGCTCGTGTATGACTGGGTAATCGCTTTTCTGCCTATCATTCGGAAAGATATATATGAAGACATGCAAAACTCTAAAGGAGTTTCCACGTAAAATCGAGTAGATTTAGTTTGTATCACATCTACTTTTACGCACCATAAAAAGCTACCATGATATACAATGACTGTTCTAAAGCCTTTTAAGCCTAATAACTTCACTAGTTAAGCACACAGAATCAGTATATCTATCATTTTCCAAGGTTGGATCAATTTTCTGTTAAACATAGCAAACGAACTTCTTACGAAGTAGTAGACTAGAAAAATAATTTCATTTCCCTCAAAAAATTTATGACTTCAAACGCCCCGATCAAGTCAAGTCTTCAGGTCAACGGCTATCCCGAAGATCCAATGGATCAGCTGGACCGACCACATACTAGTATGTGTCCTTCTAACTAAGTATGATCGACTAATTTTAAGCGAAAGAATGAAAACACATCATAAACCGCCCCGGTCACTTTCAGTCATCTGGTTAATGGCTATCCTCATATTCTACAAGTAGAAATGAGGACCAAACATGTCCTAAGACATGTCCTTCAAACTGAGGCAACCGACATAATTCTAAGCGATAGTGACGTTTTTTTTTTTTTTTTTAATAAACATAAAAAGCATGGTTACTCGGGATTGATCATCCCATTTAACTCAATAAGGTTTTGAAATCTTGATTTGTCAAACGCTTTAGTATATAAATCAGCGAAATTATCAACCGTATCCACCTTTTCAAGCACAATCAGTTTCTTCTCAGCACAATCCCGTATAAAATGATGACGTATGTCAATATGTTTAGTTTTACTGTGCTTCACGGGATTGTTAGTTACTGAGATAGCAGCTGTGTTATCAATGCAAATAGGAGTAAGTAAGAAATTCAGACCATAGTCGCGCAACTGTTGTTGAATCCAAAGAACCTGGGAGCAGCAGTTGGATGCTGCCATGTATTCTGCTTCACAGGTTGAAATTGCGACTGAAGTCTGCTTCTTACATTGCCACGACACCAATCTGCCACCAAGAAACTGACATCCACCTGTTGTTGATTTCCGACTCTGATTGCACCCTCCATAATCAGAATCTGTGTAAGCGACTAGCTCCAAGTCTCCTCCTCTCGGGTACCACAACCCCAGCTTCGGCTTGCCCTTGAGATACCGCAGTATCCTCTTCGCACCCTTCAAATGAGATTCTTTTGGGTTTGCCTGAAAGCGTGCACAAAGACAAACAGCAAACATTATATCAGGCCTAGAAGCAGTTAAGTACATTAAAGAACCTATAATAGCCCGATATTGAGTTGGGTCCACATCTGCATCGTTGTCTGAATCAGCACCCAATTTGTGATTGACGCAGACTGGAGTATCAAATGGAGAGCTGTCCTCCATTTTGAATCGTTTGAGAACATCATGGACATACTTCGTCTGATGAATGAACATCCCATCCTTCTTCTGATCAACCTGCAATCCTAAAAAGAAAGTTAGTTCACCCATAGCACTCATTTCAAACCTTTTCTTCATGACGGCCTCAAACTCCTGACACATGGAGACTTTTGATGCAGCAAAGATAATGTCATCCACGTAGACTTGCACCAGCAGGGAGTCGCTTCCTTCTCTCTTGAAGAACAACGTGCTATCAATCTTCCCTCTTTCAAACCCATTTTCAAGCAAGTAATCTGATAAAGTTGAGTACCAGGCACGAGGTGCCTGATGTAATCCATACAATGCCTTGCTTAATTTGTACACATGGTCTGGAAAGTCTGGGTCAGGAAAACCCGGAGGTTGCTCAACATACACAACCTCATCAACTTTCCCATTTAGGAATGCACTCTTTACGTCCAACTGAAAAACCTTCATCTTTTTATAAGCAGCAAATGCCAAAAACAATCTAATGGCTTCCAATCTTGCCACAGGAGCGAACACTTCATTATAATCAATCCCCTCTTGTTGATTAAAACCTTTAACGACTAGCCTCGCCTTGTTTCTTATAATAATCCCTTTCTCATCTCTCTTGCACTTAAACACCCATTTTGTGCCTATCGCATGCACATTCTTTGGTTTTTCAACCAAAGTCCAAACTTCCATTTTCTTGAATTGAGCCAACTCTTCTTGCATAGCTTCGACCCACGAGCTGTCCTTGAGAGCCATTTGATAATTCTTCGGTTCAATCTGGCTGATAAAGCAGGTGTACAAGCATTCGTTGATTATGCCTGTCTCCTTGATGCTTGTGTAAACACAGGTGTGCTCATTCAAGCTACGTCTTGTTTGTACACCGGAGGACACATCACCAATCACATTCTCCAAAGGGTGATCTTTATGAATTCTCGTGGTCGGAACAGAACCGACATGCAAATTGTCTTCCAAGTTAGAAGAGAGCTCGTCAATGGTTGTTTCATGCTGAGAGTGAAATGGATTGAAAAATTCTTCTTCAGTCGAGGCAGCAGGGGTATCGATAGCATTTGATGAGGAAGGTTGACATTTATCGATCAGCTGTCTTTGCAATAGATTTTCTTCCTCATCAAGGATCATCTTCGTAGCAACTCTCTCTTCTTCTTCAGCAATATCCAAATACGGTATGTTAAAAGACTTAAAAAGTTTAACATAGTCGAAAAACTCAGCAGGTCCGTTGCTTGGTTTTGGCGGTTGGTAACTTGTGATATCGGTGTTACACACCACCTCAACCTTGCTGGTCGATGTATTAAAGACACGTCTGTTGGGTGTCCCAACAACATAACCGACTAAGATTCCTTCATCGGCTACTTCACCAAATTTAGAATTTGTCTTTAAAATCGAACAAGGGGACCCGAATGGTTCAAGACCACTCAAGTTGGGCTTCCTCCCATGCATAAGCTCATAGCACGTTTTATTAAGTCGTTTAACCGTCAAGACTCTATTGAGGATATAGCAGGCTGTAGCAACAGCTTCAGCCCAGAACACCACAGGAAGCTTTGAATCAGCCAGCATAGTTCTGGCTCCTTCAATTAATGTTCTGTTCTTCCTTTCAGCCACTCCATTCTGTTGCGGTGTATACGGAGCGCTGTATTGGTGTTCAATCCCTTTCTGAAGGCAGAAGATCTCCATTTCAAAATTCTTGAACTCCGTTCCATTGTCACTTCTGATGAACTTAACCCTTTTATCCATAACGTTCTCAACTTTGGTAATCAAATTCTTCACCATCTGAGCCGTTTCATCTTTTGATTTCAGGAAATATACCCACGAATATCGTGAGTAGTCATCAGTGATCACCAAGCAGTATGAAGTACCTCCTAGACTTTTTGCATTCACGGGACCGAAGAGATCCATGTGAAGCAATTCTAGGGTACTGGCAATTGAATTGACCTTCTTGGTGTGATGGGATTTCTTGTGCTGCTTTCCCTTCTTGCACGGTAGACATTTGTCTTCAAAATTGAAACTTTTCAAGGGAACGCCCAGCACAAGCCCATTCTTGACAATGTGGTTCATCTTCCGAAGATGAATGTGCCCCATTCTCCTATGCCACAATTCGGACTCCGATTCGCTCGCTTTTGTCATAAGGCATGATTCTTCCGTGGCCATTTCAGTCGACCTCATATCCATAATATACGTATTTCTTTCACGTGGAGCCTTCATCACAATCCACTCCTCTGGTATCTGAAAACCAGGTTGCAACACAATCGCCTCATTCTTTGTAAAATGAACGGTGTACTCCTTATCACAGATCTGCGACACACTCAGCAGATTGTGCTTCAATTCTTCCACAAAGTTAACTTTCTCCAATGTCATCTTTCCGTTCGACACCGTTCCCATTCCTGTAATCTTGCCTCCACTTTCACCGGCAAAGCTCACTCTCCCTCCTTGAACAGGTTTCAAATCGTGTAACAAGTATTTGTTACCCGTCATGTGCCGGGAACAGCCGCTATCCATAACCCAAAGATTATTGGCAGCCCTGTTCAACTGTTCCTGCACGATAAAAGCAAAAGATTAGAATCTAGGGACCCAAGACCAATTGGTCTTGGATCTATACATCCCGAACTTCGGCTTTTCAAAGTTAGTACTTTGATAATTCCTGTAAGTCCTACTAGGATACCTCCTTGTAGATTGATTGTGAGGCCTTCCAAACCTTAGTGAATTGAAAGAATTATAGTTTGTGGTTTGGTTATTAGTAGTGTAAAACTGAGATTTGTTTTTATGAAAACCTGAATTAGTCACATTTTTGAATTTTGAATGGTTTTCATTTTTAGCAGTATGATAATTACTATTAGGCTTATTCTCAGTTTTAGTAGGTCTCACACCTCTGAATCGCTGCTTCAGAGGGCAATCTGCAACAAGATGTCCTAATTGATTACACCTAAAACAACACCTATGCTCAACTTTTTTATCAACCGGTGTTTTAGATGTTGAGGCTTTATTACAGCCCGTTCGTCTCACATATGGTGGGACATACGGGTTTAATGGAGTACTCTTTTTATTCGTCTTATCTTTATCTCCACCATTGGGTAATACCACCTCCTCTTTTGCCTTACCAGACTCGGATGACTTATCCGAATCCGATGAGACTGGACTTGGATCAGAAATTATAACACTTGAAACAGGCGAACTTGTTTCGCCTCCACTAACATTTGGTTCTTTACAAGTTACTTTAACTGGTACTGTCTGAGCAACCTCAAAGTCAACAGATTTCTGAACACTAGGGTTAAAAGTGTAATTGTGATTATACGGTGGTGGAACCTCATGATAACCAATTCCTCCTCTCTTAACAGAGGAACCTTGATCACTAACAAGGTGATCAAGAATAGCAGAGGAATTTCTGAACTGCTCTAGTTTTCTATTCAGTTCCACCACTTTTACCTGGTGATCAGCAATCTGTTTTTCTCTATCAGCAATTAGTTTGGTTTTTTCTTCCAAAACTTCATAGCTTAAATCAATCACTTCAATTTTTTCAGCAAGTTTTGTTTTTAGACTTTTAACATCTTTTTCACAAGCTTTTATTTTGACTTTATAGCTATTTTCTCTTGCTTTTGTAAAATGATGATCTTCTTTTAGGGTTTTAAATTCAGCATCCAACCTAACATACTGATCGGTTATAGTTGCTAATTGCTCAGAAAAGTTTTCACATTTAGAACATGTAGGTTTAGAACATACCTCGGAGAGCTGGTCTTTAACATCTGCCATAAAAGCTTTTTCTTCTCCGGTAACCTTCTCATTTCCTTCAGTTTCAACCTTCGCCAAATTTGCCTGCTCAAAAGTTTCTTTAGAATGCAGGTTCCAGTTGTATTCACCATCTTCTCTGGACATCATGGCACTATAATCTTTTATACCCTCATTATGCTGTGTAGACTTTCCTTGACCACGTTCTACACGCTCATTCCTGCACTCCTTAGCAAAGTGGCCGTTTTGCTGACAGTTGTAGCATCTCACCTTCGTCTTGTCGAACCCTGGCCTTCCACCGACAAACTTTCTTCCGGTCTTATTCATAAATCTTTTCACTCTTCTCACGATCATGGCCATCTGCCATTGTAGATCCATTTCTTCCATATCATCAGTATCAATCTGGTCATAGTCTTCATCCAACATAGCTGGATCAACAATCTTCCCTTGAATGTAGTTCTCATAGGAAGCAATAAAAGAAGCATAGAGACCTCTTCAGCAGACTTGACACTCATAGGCATCTTGGAGTAGTTGTGGCTGGGAATACTTGGAGAGCAACTACTCTTGCTTACCTGGGGTTGAGAACCACTCAATCCACCTGCTACATAGCAAACATCACCATTTGTGTTGGCTGACACATGCCCCTCATGTGATGAGTTGGCGCTCGACTCTCCCTTCGAGTAGTAGGCAGCAGATTCAGTCTTCGATCCTGAGCTAGTGTTGACTTTAGCTCCATACATACCTGGATCTTGAACCTGATCCGTAGGTGTCTCCTTTCTAACCATGTTAAGCTCAAAGGTTCTGAGCTTGTTGACTGCCGTTTCTAGATCATATGTGGGAAAGTCTTTGTCTTCCCTCATCAGCACAGTGTACATCTCCCATTTTGGTGGGAGAGCATCTAGAAGCTTCTCAACTATTTCTTCTTCTCGGTAGGAAATTGAATAGTTGCTCAATTCAGTCATCAGATGGTAATATCGAGTGATAATATCATCTAAAGATTCATTCTTCAAATACTTGAAGACTGAGAACTGGGTTTTGAGCAATTTTATCTTTGAAGCTCGGATTCCTACATTCCTTTCAAATCTGTTCTCAAGAGCTTCCCAAAGCTCTCTTGCTGACGTATACTTTCTAAACGTATGAAGGATCTCTTGTGGAAGAGCCATAGTAATAGCAGCATGAGCCTTGCTCTCGGCCTCATACATCTTTTTCTCTTCTTCTTCCATTTTGCTATACTTTTTGATTTGATCACGACCTTCATACTCCATAACTGGTGGAATATAACCATCCTGGATGCATACCCACATTTTCGCATCCTGGTATTTGACGTATTGTATGAACCGATCCTTCCATGCAACGAAATCGGTTCCCTTCAGCAATCTTGGGGCCTTAGTAGCTGACCCTGCTTCAACTTCCATCTTCACTAACTCAGAGATGTTAATCGACGACATCTTTCCTGAAAAGTAAGAAACCCGAAAAAAAATCAAAAAAATTTTCTGAATAGTACTGTAGGCGAAGTTACGGATAACTTCGCTTAAGCCTTAACTTCGCCGCTGATTAACTTCGCTGAAGAACTTCGCTGATGATTAACTTCGCTTAAGGTAAGCGAACTTAGGAGGTAGGCGGAGTTGTAGAGAACTTCGCTGAGTTAGGCGAACTTGAGAAGGTAGGCGAAGTTGTGGATAACTTCGCTTAACCTTATATCTTCGCTGAAACCCTACGTATCCTGACGGCAACTTCGCCTGATGAACACGGACGTTTTTGCAGATCTGAAATCTGGATTTTACGAGGTTTTTGATGGTGCAAAGGCTTGAATACGATGGTAGGAGGTAAGATTGACTCAAAAACACAGAAAACACGTCCCGCGAATAGTCGAAACGGGACGATTTCTACACCCGCGTGAATATCCCGAACCACACAATCGAGCAAATGCTCTGATACCAATTGTAGGTTCCCTGGACGGATCGCACGAGATATCTCGATCAACTCAGGTGCGGATTCCCTGCGTAGATCATTACGAGTATAGAACACGAATCACACGAACACACGAAACGAACACACGTTATATAATAACTCAAACACGTGATACGATATCACTATTACAGACACACGTTACAGCTCTCGTAACAACTCGAACAAACTAACACGAACAACTAACTGGAACTCCACTCTAACCAAGCCGTAACCTAGGTATATAAATACACGAAAACTTCGCCTGGCATGTTCAGGCGAAGTTGTCCATAACTTCGCTTGACTAACAAGTTCGCCTAAATAGCGAACTTGTCAGTAACTTCGCTTAAGACATATATAAAACATTATTAACATTACAGACTCGATTACAGACACTAGACTATGAACTACTGACATTATGCACCAACATTCTTACACTTAAATACCCACTTAGTTGGAATAGCTTTCTTGACTCTAGCAGGTTTTTCGATTAAATCCCAAACACCCAAACGTGCAAATTGCTGTAATTCTTCTTGCATAGCTTCTACCCAAGAAGGATCTTCAAGTGCCTTACGGGCTGCTGTCGGTTCTAGTTGAGATAGAAAGCAAGTGAATTTTGCAAGATTTACAATTCCCGATGAATGTAAATCAGCATATGCACACAATACATTATTCTCACTTGACGAAGCAACTTGATGACGTGTTTGAGCGCCCACATCAAGTTCTCCAATGATGTTTTCCTGTTGATGATAATTATGAATCCAAAGAGTGGGATTCTCATGAACAACAACATTATCAAATAAGTTAGTGTAATGTTCGCCAAATTTAGGAGATGAAACATTATCACTGTCAAGTTCAATAACCGGTTCATCAGCTTGATTGTCATCTGATGAAGAAGTAGATACATTATCAACCTGATTATCATCACATAGATCTTCAGTTGGAGCAGGAGTTGTAGCTTCAACATCATTAGAACTTGAAAATCTTGGAATGGCCAAATGATCTTCAAAGTATGCTCGAACCAGATCTTCGTCTATGTGTTCAGTCGATGGAGTAAATGAATTAAATAAGCCATCATAGTCAAACATCCAGTCGGGACCTTTCCCTTGAGGAGGAGTGGTGTACTTTTGACAGTCCACATGATACCATTCCTCAACACAACCAGAAGTGAAATTAAATACTCGTTTCTTTGGAGACGCATATCCCAAGAAATACCCTTCGATAACTTTCTCTTCAAATTTACTCGTATCCTTCTTCAACATTGTACAAGGACACCCAAACGGTTCCAAGGACTTTAGGTTAGGCTTTCGGTTGATTAAAAGCTCGTAACTTGTCTTTTTGAGTCGTTTAACAGTTAAAACCCGATTAAGCGTATAGCAAGTTGTATTCACCGCCTCATTCCAGAATTGTACGGGAAGCTTAGAATCAGCAAGCATAGTTCTTGCAGCTTCAGTTAAGGTTCTATTCTTTCGTTCAACAACACCGTTTTGTTGTGGTACATAGGGTGCACTGTATTCTCGATGAATTCCTTTTTGAATGCAAAAGAAATCCAATACAGTGTTCTTGAATTCAGTACCATTATCACTTCGAATTCTCTTCACCTTGTGTTTGTATAGTGATTAGATCTTAGTGATAAGGTTTTGTACCAAAACAGGCGTTTGATCTTTCGAACTCATAAATAACACCCATGAGTATCTTGAATAATCATCAGTGACAACAAGACAATACCAATCCCCAGAGATACTCGCACGATTCACCGGACCAAAGAGATCCATATGAAGTCGTTCAAGAGGAGTATCAATGGAATTCAATAACTTAGAAGGATGAGACTTTTTCTTCTGATTGCCCTTCTTTCATGCAATGCAGTGATCAGATAACTTAAAGTTCTTCAACGAAACACCCTCAACTAAGTCATTAGCCATTAAATAATTCATCTTTCGAACATGAATGTGACCCATTCTACGATGCCATAGAATAGAGTCCTTCTCGGTTGCTTTGGAGACAAAACATGTTTCGATAGACTTTGATACTTTAGAACTCATATTTAAGACATAAATATCATTTGATCGTGGTAATCGCATGACAACCATGTCCTCAGGAATCAAGTATCCCGGTTTCAAGATAAGACACTCTTTATCAGTAAATACCGTAGTGTACTTTTTATCATAGATTTACGACACACTCAATAAATTATGGTCCACCTTGTCACAGTAATTGAGCTTTTCAAAAGTAATGTGACATTTGAAACTTCACCTTCATGTGTGATCATGCCCCCAGAATTCCGAGCAAACGCTACATAACCTCCTTGAATATTTCTCACATTAGTTAAGAGGTTGAGATTTCCAGTGATATGACGAGAACATCCGCTATCCATTATCCAGTTTTCACCAGAAATGGTCTTGGATGTATCCTACACACAAAATAAAAATGATTAGTTTAAAAAGGCAACCCAGGCCTCAGTCTTGGGCACCTTTTGGTTTTCTTGATAAATTTTAAACTTAGCCGAATTCAACTGTTGTTCAGCAACTTGAGAATAAGTTACCGGCTTCTTAGACTTTCGTCTTAGATAAGCAGCTTGAACAATGTTTGAATTTGTGTTCTTACATATTGGCTCAGTTGGAATGAATTTTGGTTTCACTTGACCATGGGTTTCATTCACATGAATTACCTTTCGAGGATTCACGTTTGAAAACATAATGTGTGTATCATCCTCACACGACACAGGTCGTTTTAAAATCTCCTTTATCACAGGAACCGGTTTTGAATGTTCCTTGACAAAAGGATGGAGATTCTGAAATTTCTATTGACTACAATTTCTCACCACATGACCTTGTTGACCACACAAAAAGCAACTTCGCATGTCAACATGACCATGTTGAGGTTTGGCAGAAACATATGAAACAGAAGGTTGATAACTTACATTTTCAGTGAAACGTTTGGCCAAATCATCAGAAGTTACAGACTTCTCTTTCATATAAAAGTCAAGGTTAGAACAACTGGAAAAACTTTTCAATGTATCTGTTCCAGTTGATTTCACAAACTGGACCTTTTTAGCATGTTTTAACAATTGTTTTGCTTTAATTAACAGGTCTGATGAGTTCGATGTTTTGGCACAAACATATTGACGTTCCAAGTCTTTCAACTTGTCAGTTTCGTTGTAAAAGACGCTCTTAATTAGTTCCAGTTTAATGATACTAATCGGGATATCTTTTTCAGTGAACATTGTGTTTATTCCCTTTAACTTAAAAACCCTAGCAGATGAAGGCTTAGAACTAGGAGGTTTGATGAAACGCATCAAGTCCTCATCAGAAAGTTTTGGTTTTTCTGACTTCTTTGCCTTCACAGGTTTGACTTTCACTTATTCTTCCTTCTCCACATGAAGCTTGTTTGAACCATACACAGCTTCCTCAAATTCATGAGGTTCACAAAGAATGTGATTAGAACTTGGAATGTTCTTGTTTTTGTGTATTACCTCTGGTTCAAACACATCCTCAATAATTACTTTGTCAACATTTTCAACAAAGACTTTGTTGCTTTCCACGTGAGGTTTTTGAGATGCAAGTTGAGTTTTAACAATGTCAGTTTTAACAGGATTAGAATTTACTGAAATCACAGGTTCTTTCACAATCACATCTTCTTCTATTTTAGAAAAAGGATTTACTTTATAATCATTGTGAAAAGGTGGTGGAATTTCAGCAAAACCTATACCTTTCTTTGAATCTTTTTGTTTTCCAGACACTTCGATTATTTCGTTTAGCAAAAAGGAAGAGTTTCAAAATTTACCCAACTTGTTCTTTAACTCAAGAACCTCATTCTCAAGATCGGTTATCTTTGAACGATGTTTCAAGATTTCTTGAAACTTTTGGTCATTAATTGTCATTTTTACAGATAACTCAGCCTTGAGATCGTGGTTACTTGTCGACAATGCTTCAATCTTCTCTCGAGATCTCATTTGAGACTCAAGAGATTGTCGATAAGTATCCTTTAGTGAAGCAAATTCTCTCACTAAATTATCATTATGATTCTTTAAATACTCTAACTTAGGTTTGTTAGTTTCACATTCAACACAAGTTACTTTAACTAATGAAGTAGCAGAGATAGAATGACTAACCTCATTGATCTTAGCCATGCAAGCAAAAACAGTTAGAGGCTTGTCACAAGAGTCATCAGAATCAGATTCATAATCATTGTCAGAGGACATCTCACTTCCACTTGCATCTTTAAAGTCCTTAGTTAGCCCAAACATAGTTAAATTAGCTTGATTATCATTACACAGCAGTCGTTGTGACCAATCATTTCCATCAGCTAACATTGCTTGTGACCCAGAAGTAGATGGTTTCTTTTCAACATCATTACCTCGTGGTGTAGAAGAATTTTGATTTTGACCACGACGACCAGTATACTCCTTTTTCGGCTTGTCACGTTCTTTTAAAATGCCCGAACTCTTGACAATTGTAACATTTCACTTTTAACTTGTCAAATCCCAATTTCTTGTTCAAAGTAAGAAGATCTTTTCCAGTCCTTTGCATGAATCTCTTCACCTTACGGACAATCATAGCCATATTCCACTTCAAATCCATGATCTCTAAATCATCTGATCATAATCTTCATCAGTCAGATCACTTGTGGCTATCTTACTACTCACCAAATTTTCATATGAAGACATAAAGGATGTTAGAAAAGCAAAGTTTTGTTCAGCTTCCTTCATATTTACACTAGGTGGTGAAGCAAATGGATTTGTAATAGATGAATTTCCAGATCCAATAGAAACACCAGGTGATCCAGCAGTGTAAAAACATGCTCTTGGATCATAATAGATGGTCGTTTCATTTTTACTTGCATTATGTGTAAGAAATGCAGTGATTGGAAAAATAGTTGAACTTATAGGCATACTACCACCATAGAAAGCAGGATCTTGACTTTCCTTGGAAGACTTCTGACATTTAAGATCGTATTCTCTTGCTTCAATCTTTTGCAAGAATTCTGTTACAGTCAAGTCTTCATTCGTGAAATAGTTATTCTCTTTCAGAACCATTAAAAACGTAGAATAAGAACTTGGTAGTGCACTCTTGATAGTGTCAATCTTGTCAACCTCGGAAGTTTCCAATTTCATTTTGCCCATCTTAGCAATAAAGTGATTAAACCTAGTAGTCATCTCCTCAACTGTTTCTCCTTTCAATAAGTTAAAGTTTCGAAATTGAAACTTAGGCATTACCTTCTTACTCTCAGCTGTATTCCACATACTCCTCATACGAATATGTTGAAATAAGAAAGCACAGATCTTTATGCTTCCCACTTGGTGAAAGATGTTTTCGGGTAAAGCCATAGTAAGAGTAGAATAAGCCTTTGTCTCAATCTCTATTGCTTTCTTCTCTTCTTGTGAATACTGAGAAATAGATTTAGGAGTGTAACCAATAGTGTCATCTCCAATCATTGGAACAACATATACCTCATCTAAGCAATATGAGGAGTCAGGGTGAACAGAACCCAAATGAGCACGGAAACGGGGTTCCCATTTAGCAAAATCGCTACATTTCATCAACCTTGAACATTTCGAATGTGAGCCTATCGCAGTATCAAGTTGCAACATTTGTTGCATTAACATATTCTGTGAAGCTAGTGCATACATACCAGCCATGCTTGTCAAATAATAAACCTCAAACTCTAAGGGTTAAAATTGAAAATAATATTAACGAACTATGAACAGTTGTGACGAACTGTGAACAGTAATTGACGAATCACAACTTAACGAAGTTAAGATTGATTAGGTAAAGAATCAGAAATGGTTTTAACTAAACTGAAAGAAGTTAACGAATCTTGTCTGGTCAACAAAATTGATTTGACGAAATAAGTCAACGAATCAGATGGTCAACGAATCAGATGGTTTACTAACGAATTAGATAAACGAATCACTAAGAATAAGCTTAGCGAATCAGACGGTTATCTTTAACGAATCACTAAGAGAAGGCTTAGCGAATTAGATAACGAATACACTACAGTTGATAACGAATCAACTTATAGCGAATCAGGTTGTCACAACGGTTTGTAACAAACCTCTGACAACAAATGTCACGTGGCAAAAGTTGTTACAAAACAGTTTCCGAGGTAGGACACGTGTCACACGAATTAGTGAACACGAATTAGAATACTCAGGGAATTGGTTCACGAATCTGACGATATTATTAACGAATTAACTAATGTTATCAACGAATTAGCCAAACGAATTAGCCAAACAGTTAACGAATCAAGCTGAAAGGTTAACGAATTAAAGTGAATCTTCAAATCTTCAAACCTTCAAACTCAAATTTCCAGATTTCCGGAGAACTTATGAACACAGATCCAGAAATTAAATCTGGATTACTAACTCAATACTTAACCAAATCGTTCATGTAAACTACCAAAACACTCGGTAACACAACGTGAATCCAAATCTTACCATCTCGTATACTCAATTACCTTAAATAAAAACCAAACTGACCAAAAACAATCCCCTTTCTCTCGGCCAAACCAACAACCAAACCAAATCAATCAATCAATTCCAAATTCCAATTCCTCACTACCAAATCACATCAATACCTTTCCGTTTTCAAATCCAAACCAATCAATCCATTTCCAATTCTGAATCAACTTAATTCAATTCAAAATCAAACCGAATCTAAACTTAACACAAAATAACAATTAAACATCTATTAATAATGAATTAACTATCAAATCAAGAGCAAAAGAGCACCGAAAGCTCTGATACCACTTGTTTGTTCTCGTCAATCTCTAACACAGATATCAGATCTGATCTGTGTATAATTAACCTAATACGGATCTAGTTCGTAATTGCCAATGATCGTCAATAATACGTTATATGTATATATATATATATATATATATATATATATATTAATTGTATGTATGTGATAATAATAGTATGAAGCTTGAGAGTGAATCTGGGCAGAGGTTCGATAATTAAACTCAAAACTTAACATTAACTGTGGACTAAGGCTACTATAAATAGAAGATGGATCTAGTTTGTTAACATTCCATAACGAACTAGAATCCACTTCGTTACATACACTTAAATGAAATAACTTAACGAATCACCCCCTGATTTGTTAAACATCCTTAACGAATCAGGAGGGATAATAACTTATATCTAGTTCGCTAAACATCCTTAGCAAACTAGATTATACCTTAACGAACTCACCCAACAATAAAGATATTTGATCATGAGTCAGGGCATGATCAACGAACTCACCCTCCTCGATCTCATCGGCAGTAGCAGTACTCATCACCACAACTTTCTTGTAATCCATAATTAGTATGGTGTTGGCTTTGATCGACTCGATGGGCGTGGCATTAGTAGGATCTTGATAAACCACCAATCGTCGACCTTTATCCGCACCAACCCCACTACTTGTACCTGCAGCAGATGAACCGTGAGCTTGTTTCGGCTCACTGCCACTTGCACCAGCAGCATTAGGATCCTTGTCTTCATCATCATTCTTCAATTTCTTCAATGAATCGTCTTTACAAGTCAACTGAAGAATGAATTCCTCTTTTTTTTAATCCTCTCCCCCTTAGACGTAACAATCTCATGGAGTTCCTTTGTCTCTTTCTAATAGTTGAAGACATAACTCATCAGCCAATGTTGATTATTCAACATATGATCTTGCTGTTTTCGGTCAGCTGCCATTTGATTTTCAAACAGATGGATCAAACTCGATAACATATCCATCTGTTGACTATGCAGCAAGGCGTGAAAGTTAGGAGGAACAGGCTGCACTGGGCCTTGCGAACGAGTAACTCTCATATAAGATAAAGCCTAAGGTTGTATCAGCATTGTTGTAGTAGTAGGAGACGTTACCATCGATGTCACAAGAGGTGTGGGAAATGGAGATAGCAACGATTGAGGAATCGAAGTAGATCTCGGATATGATGAAGCCGTCGTCATTAGAGTGATTTCCGGGGTGCTATCAGTAAGCGACACCACAGGCCTTTGTTGCACAGACGACCTTGGAATTTGTGGACCTATCTCCACACCAGAACCATGTCTAATCTGACGCTTAGGCGGTTGTTCTGTCAGCTTCTCCTTTCCCTTGCGTTTTAGTTGAGCAGCATACGAACTAGCTGACTCAACCTCATTACGCCTACCATCACCCTCGTTTCAACCATCTCCATCGTTTGCATCATCATCACCACCTATGTTCCCACCTGGTCCCTCTTACAGTTCAGAATCCGAGTCTTCAAAGATCTAACGATCATTAAAAGGACATATATAATCAGGATTCGCCAAATACCCAATCAAACATTTGTTTCTTGGGAGATCCTCTACCGTCTGCTTCTAGTATGTCTTCATATGCTTCATTGTATCAGCATTCATGTGTTCTAGCTTCAACACATCATCTTTCAATGTTGGATAGATTACAATATCAGGAATCAGATCTTGTATAATTAGCTGAACAAACCGCGGATACATCAAAAACTTGTTGCGGTGATTCTTGACCATACAATTCTCCTTTAAATGATAAAAGATAGGATCGAAGAAATTGAACGGTTTGTTTAATATTAGCGCCACAAAGGCGGATTGGAGCATAATCTGACATTCATCAAAACCACCCTTCCGTTCCCCAAGGAAATGAATCAGAACGTGTAATAAATACTTGTATGGGGCACACAAGTAAGCTTTCTTGTATTGGGAACGATCCAGGTCTCCAGTGTAGAATAGTCTCTGAAATAATCCTCGGATCAACGCTTTATCGAACTCACATGGAATGTCCATGTTATTAGTAAACCTCAGCACCCGACGTATCACACCAAGAGTGATCGTGATAGTTGTCTTGTTAATCTCTGCAACTATGTGGTTCTCTGACTCCACATACTTAGCCGAATCCCAAAAAGGACGAAGCACGCTAAAATGTACTGAGACATTAGCGGTTATAGAATAGTAGATATGGGATCGGCGTAAGAATGCATGATATCACCAAATACTCCTTAATCAGCAAAGTTCTCCTATACGAACACACATATATTGTGCTTCTTATCATAGGCTAACTCAGGAGCAGCTGGTGCTTGTTGTTGTACTGGAGGTTGTTCTTGTTATGCAGAAACTTATGGATCAACAGCTGGGGCATCTTAAATTATCTTGTTAGCCATTGCTGTAATCACAAAAACCCAAAGATTAGTAAAATCGAACTTAACTAACTTAAAAATTACATTTTCATTTAATAGTTAATGAAAATTCATACTTAATGAAAATTCATACTGAGCAAGTATCATTCACTATCTCATTCTTTATGAGGAATGGCTTCATTTGTTATAACGAATGGATTGATTCGTTGTCTTCTCAAAATGAATGAAGGCATAACAAATGAATAAAAAGCATTCGTGAATTCTGTAAGACGAATGAAAGAGTCATTCGTTACAAAATCATACAAATAGGGCTGATTCGTTATACAATTTCAACGAATGTGTTCATTCGTATCAATTAAACACGAATGACCAAACATTCGTTAGTTATAACGAATAAGCACCAATAATTAACCAACTACTCAAAATTGTCAAAGTCAAGATTCGTAAGAACATAGACGGTGAACATGCAACAGATTTACAATTAACCCTTGAAACACGATAAATCAAAGTAAAGTGTGCATCAATAGACTCGTATATCCGTCGTATATTGACCCTAATCGACTAGACCTCAATACACTGTGTGTTACTAGTTCATTTGATTGATAAACATATACGGTTAAACATTTAATTAATTGACTCATCATATCTTAACGAAAATCAACAACACTTATTGTGTTTGATTCGTATTTACCTAATGTATCTAATCAATCAACAAAACTTGATTTAGTGAAGGTTGAAAAATTATTGAAAATTTTGGCAGGGTTTCTTTTAGGTGAGGGTAATATTCATGTGAATGAATGGGCGATTCGTTCACTCACTGTTTATTATATAGGAAGGATCTGCACGCAAAACTAGACACACAAATCACATTCATTAATTCAAAATTAACAAATGGTTCACATCCGTTGTCTCATTTGTTAACAAATGTTAACGAATCAATCATAAGTTAAAAAACTGTAACGAATCAACAAAGATTCGTTCATCATTCGTTATCACTATCAATGACCAATGAGGTCATATGTTACTAGTATAAGAGGACGTGAATAGGACAGTGAATGAGTACATTCTTTATTCTGTTTAAAACACGAATGACCTTCATTCGTTATAAAAAATGATAGCGAATGGATTATATTCGTTATGACCAATTATAACGAATAGGAGTTAAATAATCAATTAAAAATGAAAATTTTCGTTTTCAATTTCCATGAATTAAATAATGCATCAAAACCCGTGTCCCGATGAACCTTGCCATAAGAACTTACCACTCGAGATAAAATGCAATACATTAACGTGCTTTGCATTCAAAACACATAAGTTAAATGAAATTAACTTGAAATTGATTAACTTAAAAAGAATTAAATAAATGAATTAAATTAAGAAATTAAATATAAATGTGGGAAAATCTTTTTGGTATTTTCTTTTTTAAATTTATACCCATTAGCTCGGAAATCGAAAATAAAGCAGGAATCAAAATAAAAACAAAATAATTTATTTATTTATTTATTTTTATATTTTATGTTTTAGATTTTGTATATTTTCGAATTAAAAACAAATACTACTACGACAAAAATAACTATTCTATGAAAGTAGCACATATTTTTGTGAGTTGAGTAGAGAATCATACTGACCAAATTACCCTTCTACCTCAGTTTTATATTTCAGCGTTATTATGACTGGCGTTAAGTCTGTCATTGATATTTTTGTCCACTTAAAATTTAGAACAAACTTTCAAGCATTTTTGTGATATGATTGAGGTTCAATTAAAGCAAAGATTATAAGAAACTATCCGCCTCTAATGTCGATTCAGGCTTAATTTAACTTTTACCATGTCACCCCAACTTGACTTAAACCATTATGCATGAATATTAAAAATTTATGATTTATCAATTTGAATAAGCAATCTAAGCTCATAATCCCTACTACAAGGTATACCCCCGTTATCAAGCAATACACCAAGCTTCATTTACTGTGAGTGAGTATGCATGAGTTCATCTGTAGGCTTACAGACATTGTATCCCCTGGGGTCCGTTTCTTACTAGTATTAAGACGCACGCAAGGGAGGAACAATGTATGACTCACAATGGATTTTGATCAAGTAAGTAATGAGTTTGTACGAAGTACAACAGTGATCAAGTTTATTGACTTTGGGTTTGCTCTAAAAGCTTTTGAAATATTCAGATTTTGAATATCCATACAATAAGCCACATAAAAACTCACAGTGTCTAGAAACCGGATGTATCCCATCAATACAGGATTTGAGACCATAAGACCACACAACGTTGAAGTGTTAATTATAAACTAGAGGCATTTTATTTAGAACTTTTGTTATTGGTGATCAAATAGACATAAGGCTTGAGTATCACTGGCTATTACATTTCTGCCTTCATTACCGTGACTTTTGGAAGAGACTAACACCTCTTTCAAATTAACAATTCTTATGTTTATATCACATACTTTACTCTAACGATTTGTTTAAGACCTATGAATGCACCAATGCAGCTAAGCACACAGTTTTTTAAGCTTATTTCTTTCTAGATATGGGACTAGATGATCAATGTACTATCATTTTCTCTTTTTTATTCAAACTCATTTTCGAGGAGCATTTTTTAATGTTTTTGAATATTTGAAATATTTGAATGTTTTTTGTTTTTCTCTATACAAAGAACTAAGATAACTGAGCTTGAAATAAGGTTTTGGAGTTGAAAAGTAAACTAGACAAGTTTAGAAATTAATCCTTTTAGTTGAATGCAATTATTGAAGTATCTGGTAAACAAAAGGGTTATAAAAAATGGTTTAGGTTTTGTTGAAATTCCTCCACCATTTCATGATGACTATTCCGAAAATCCATTTGCCGGGAAAGAAGAAGTTGTAATCGAACCACTCATTCATGTGTAGAAATAGAAACAAAGTGACAAAGATAAATTCACTATTAAATCTTCAACTCAAGAACCACATATACAAAGCAACAAAATCTTTGTTGATAAAGTCATCATTGAGGATGTAGTTTGACCAGAAATTGTACACAAGGAATCGAACTTTCCACGTTCGAATCACATTTTGTGTGAACCTCATGAATTTGAGAAAGCTATTTACGGATCAAGCACATCTAAAATAAAAGATACTAACCCAACTAAAGTTAAGGCTAAGAAATCAGAAAAACCAAAAGTGTCTGATGCATATTTGATGCGCTCCATCAATCCAGCTCTTTCTAATGTAAACACTGGTAGAGCGTTTAAGTTAAAAGGTCTTAGCAAAGTGTTAACTGAAAAGGACATTCCACTTAATTTGATAAAGCCTGAGTTGATCGAAAGTGTCTTTAACAATGAAACTTCAAAGATACAAGATCTTAAGCATGCTTTTGCTAAATCTAAAGTATCAAACATAACAGATCCATTGGTTAAAGCCAAACAATTGTTAAAATCTGTTAAGAAAGTTCGTTTTGTTAACTCAACTAGAACTGACACATTATAGAGATTTTCTAATTGTTCAAACCTTGACTTTTATATGAAAAAAATCTGTTCCGATTGATCACTTGAACAAAGTGCATGCTTCTGGTGTTTCTAATCAATTTTCTGTTACACCAGTTTCTGTCAAGCCACAATGTACGTTTGTTGATATGAGAACATGCTTCTTATGTAGCAAACGTGGGCACGTTGTTAGAAACTGTGGAATGAAGAAATCACAGAATATTCATCCAGTTATCAAGGAAAAATCAAAACCAGTTCCTTTTGGTTAAAGAAATTCTGAAAAGACCTATGTCTTATGATGATGAGACTCACATCATGTTTTCTAATGTGAATCCACGCAAGGTGATTCATGTTGATGACAACAATGTTAATTTAAAACCCAAATTTGTTCCTACTGAACCAATTTGTAAAAGTGTTAGCACAAATGTAGTTCAAACTGCATACTTGAGACGAAAGTCAAAAAGGCCTGTGACTTATTCACAAGCAGCAAAACTGCATTTGGATTCAATCAAAATTAACTCTTCAATTGATATTAAAGAGGTGCCCAAGACTGAGGCTTGGGCTGCCTTTTTGTCAAATCATTTTACCTTTATCTGCAGAGTTTATCCAACACTATATCTTGTGAAAACTGGATTATGGATAGTGGATGCTCTCATCATATTACCAGCAACATTAACCTACTAACCAATGTCAAGAATATTCAAAGGGGTTATGTAGCGTTCGCGGGTAATTATGGAAGAATGATTACAAAGGAAGGAGATGTTTCGAATGGTAGTATTACATTTGAGAAAGTAAATTATTGTGATAAGGTGGATCACAATTTGTTAAGCGCGTCTCAAATTTGTGATAAGAAGTATACCACTATATTTACTGATAAAGAGTGCATAATACACAAACCAGGATATGTCATTCCATAAGACATATTTTTTATGCGGTCTCCTAGGTCAAATGATATTTATGTACTTAACATGAGTACTAAGGTATCGGCTAAGACTTCTGTTGAAACATGTTTTGTCTCAAAAGCAATTGAAAAAAGACTCGATTATGTGGAATATGCGTATGGGTCATATTCATGTCAGGAACATGAACTATCTGATGGAAAATGATTTGGTGGATGGGGTTTCCCTGAAGCCCTTCAAGCTGACCGATCACTGTATTGCATGCAAGAAGGGCAAACACAAAAAGAAGTCGCACCCATCTAAGTTATTTAATTCCATTGATGCTTCTTTGGAACGACTTCATATGGATTTGTTGGTCCTGTGAATCGTGCGAGTATTGTTGGAGATTGGTACTGACTAGTTGTCAATCGAACTTGACTTTAGGCGAAGTTAAACCTTAGGCGAACTTAGCTTTAGGCGAAGTTAAACCTTAGGCGAACTTAGCTTTAGGCGAAGTTGTCATCAGGCGAACTTGGCTTTAGGCGAAGTTGTCATCAGGCGAACTTGGCTTTAGGCGACGTTGTCATCAGGCGAACTTGGCTTTAGGCGAAGTTGTCATCAGGCGAACTTAGCTTGCAGGCGAAGTTCATCAGGCGAACTTGGCTTTAGGCGAAGTTGTCATCAGGCGAACTTAGCTTGTGGGCGAAGTTCATCAGGCGAACTTGGCTTGCAGGCGAAGTTGTCATCAGGCGAACTTGGCTTTAGGCGAAGTTGTCATCAGGCGAACTTGGCTTTAGGCGAAGTTGTCATCAGGCGAACTTAGCTTGCAGGTGAAGTTCATCAGGCGAACTTAGCTTGCAGGCGAAGTTGTCGTCTGCAGCTACTGTTCGTTCTTAAATCCCTTAATCACCTTCGTTTCTTAACCAAATAACTCGATTTAGGTACCCACGGGATCGTCTGACCAGCGCCTACAAACCCCAACCATCAAATTGACCTAACATCGATGTTTAAAGGGTGCGATTTAGGCATATAGGTTACGGGTTCTTTTTATCAATCGATTAACCCATCAGGTCATAACCATTTTCAGTAAGATTAGCTTTGTTGGATTCGTTTTTACCATACAAACTCAGATCTATCATTTCTTAAATCAACCCGAACCTACACGAACGATTTCTAACTATAAACGTACCTTGAACGAGTCGAACTACGAACACGGTTAAGCCTTGATGTTGTTTTGGTCCGTCACAACGTTCCAGCACCAACAAGCTCGGGTTTTCGCCTTTGGATCTTGGTTCGGGTCGTGTGTGTTTTGGGTGTGTGTGGAATATGTGAGAATGAGGATTAAATGGTGATTAATGGTATTTATATTTAGGGATCATGGGCTTAAGCCCATGGACTCTCCTTCCTTCTTTCATAACCCAAGTCCATAACCCATATCCATTACCCAACACTAGCCCGACCCATACCAACTCCTACTCTATTTATTTATTTCCCGATAACCCGAGTAAACTTTCCCTCTATTATTAAGTAATACAATTAATATTATTTTGGAAATTTCGGGATGTTACAAGTCTTCCCCCCTTAAAGAGGTTTCGTCCCCGAAACCAAACTTATTCCCTATAAAAGGAAAACTTCTTATATTTACACACTTTATCGAATCGCCTTTGCCTTCTGGGTTATCCTCCTTACTCCTGACTTTGCAGCCATCGAATGGTGGTCATGTGTTTTAGCTATTTAAGGTAGCTCGTCCATGAGACCCTCGATGTACCAAGACTCATCTCATCCTTCCAAGGCTTCGATTAGTACTTTTAACACTATTGTCTAAAACAACCTTTCATCATAGCATAATAATCATTCATAACCAAACTCAATATATTACACGTCACTGATAAACATAAGTTTTAAACCTTAACACAAAACAAGTCCTTAAGCAAAAGTAACTTAATAAAACCATTGCATGAGCAATTATTCCTTCATCAAGTGTTCCTCTCTGCAGTTTCCCCAAGTCTTTATCCTTTCGCACCTCCCGCCCCTGATTCCTTGCAATCCCTAGCCATGTGGTCAGCTTTTCCGCATTTGAAGCACTTTGGACGATCAGGGCATTCTCGAGAATAATGCCCACTCTTTCCACACCGATAGCACCTGTCTGTCCCAGTCTTGCATTCTCCCCGGTGCACTCGCCCACACGTCTTACATGCATCCTTGTTCCCAACCTTGGCCTTCCTCTCATCAGTTGTTGTCACCATCTCGCCGGACCGCTTAGCAGAGGTAGCCCATTTCTTCTCCTTCTTTTCCTCCACCACCACATCGTCCTCAGCCAGGTCAGCGTAAACCACTTCTGCAAGTTCAACAGCAGAGTCAAAAGTAGCAGGTTTATTTTCCCTGACTAACATGCGGACTTTTGGTGGCAATCCCCTCACATAACATTTGATTCTCTGGACCTCAGTGTCAACCATATCAGGCACCAACCTAGATAGTCGGTTGAATTCAGTAGTATACTCACGATGCGTCATCATACCGGCCTTTAAATTCAGGAACTTCATCTCCGTCCTTTCAACCTCGGCATCTGCACAAAACTTCTTCATCACCAACTCTTTCAGATCGTCCCATCTCAACGCCTTGATCTCATCCCTAGTCTTTCTCTGCTCCACACTTTCCCACCAATACATAGCTTCTTCCTCAAATGACTGAGTAGCATAACCCACAACTTGGTCGGGACGGCATTCGCTAATGCGGATAATCTTGTCCATAGTGGTTATCCATTGGAGAGTAGCGATTGCGTCTCCCAACCCAGTCAGCTTTGGCGGGTCGCATCCTTTGAAGGACTTATGGTTGCACCCATCTTGGCCTCTTTTCCTGTCATCGACCTTCACAGACTTATCCTCACTCGAGGCCTCTCTTTCTCCTACCCCATCCTTCCTACCATCACCACCTGCCCCTTCAGCAGTTCGTTCATGGCTTCCAGCAGATCTTTCGGGATTCAGGTTCTTCACAGCAGCAACTACAGCTTGAACAATGGCTGCTTGAACTGCAGGGCTAAGTTGAACCTCTTCGTTGTTGTTCTGGTCTCCTCCAGCTGCGCTTCCTTCATCTTAGGTGTGGGAAGCTTCTTCTACCGAGGGTTGCCGGACAAGACGAGGCCTGCCGCGTCGTTCAGTGCGACCTCCAGCTCCAGCAATGTCTCCAGCTCCAACCATCGTATTCTAAAAGGGAAAACACAAACATCATCACTCAAGGAACTATTTAGTACAAGGATAGCAAGGCTAACAGGTAATAACAGTGGCCAGCTGTGACTAGCTGATTACGTTGCTTTCCGTGTCCTATACACTTCCCTTTATGAGTCTATTTGTGCTGGTTCTACTTAAGCAGTTAATCAAATCAAACAATCAATTATCCCTATCCCTATCGTTCACGTATCTTTTCTTTCTCATTAACATATATCATTTAATCATACATTTTACCTTTACTGATCTTGCTTGAGCGACACATGGCATTCTTGAACTAGCATCTTCTTTCTTTTCTTACTTAAACCCCATTCTCTGTTCGAGTCCAAGCATGTAGGATGCTTAAATCTCTCGAACTTTGCTCTGATACCAACTTGTAAGGCCTCGAACCCGGTGGCCCTACTTTAGCGTTGGATTTACTCATAAACGCAGTTCTAAATATCAGAGTTAATTAAAACATTTGCGGAATATAAAAGCTTTCATAAAACATTTCGTAACAAAACACGTCTTGTCTTAAAACATCATTTTGTCTTTCAAAATTAACGAACATTAACTTAAACGTCTTGAGTCTTCCGATGCCAGCCTCTTATTCAGTGCCACGTGTCTCCTCAAGCGAGCTGCCTCATCCTACTCACCTGCGTGCATACTAAAAGTCAGCTACGCTGAGTGAGTTCTAGTTAATCGTACGCCATACAATACAACACATACATACATATCCGAAGATACATATCCATACTTCACTAGTTACCCTTCTGTTCTACATACATACTTGCTACCATACATACATACATATCTACAATCACTAACCTCAGTCTACCGAGAGTACGCTCATAGTCCGCCGTCTATACCTGTACTCACGATCGTGAACACGTAAAAGGTCCGCAGTCCTTACCTATGTTCACCATTCATGGTACGTACAAGGTCCGCGGTCCTTCCCTATACCATCATACATCCACAACACGTACAAGGTCCACGGTCCTTCCCTATGTTGCAACCTAATTCATAGCACGTACGAGGTCCGCAGTCCTCCCCTATGCTAAAGCACGTATAAGGTCCACAGTCCTTTCCTGTGCTGACGCCTATCTATATTACGTATAAGGTCCGCAGTCCTTATCTACGTTACGTATAAGGTCCGCAGTCCTTATCTACGTTGGCGTCTATCTCCTATAACACGTATAAGGCCCACCGTCCCTATCTACGTTTACATCTATCATCTACATCACGTATAAGGCACGCAGTCCTTAACTACGCCATCACCTGCCAAGTCTATGTCCAACAGAAGTTAGAGGGATTTGCCATCCTAACTTACTATGTCGAACGTAGAACTCACATACCATTCGTGTACCTGTGTACACATACTTCACATATACAATAATTACATTATAGCATAAGAACACTCTAGGCGTTCTTTACATCCTTCATTTAACAACCATACCCCTTGTCGTTACGTGCAATATCCGAAGATCGTTCACGCCCCGACAAGTATTCATTTGTAATATTCATACATCTTCGATATATAATATTCGTACCTTTATTTTTAACCTGACAGTACGCGCAATATCCGAAGATCGTTCGCGTACCGACAAGCAATCATTCATATCCATCACATATATCACATATGGCATACACTTATCACTTAGGATAAATGTATTAACAACACATCGAGTATGCACACAGCCCCGAAAACATAACAAGGAATGGGGCTAGAAACTCACCTGAACTCTGCTTCTTCCTCCGATAGTTGTAAATCCCTTCTTTAACTGAGCTCGGCTGACTGTATAAGTTACACGTATCAATACTCGCCTGATCTAATCTGGTGGCCTAGTATTAGCTTACTTTTACTTATTGTTTTAATCTATTCTCTAATCGAACTTGACTTTAGGCGAAGTTAAACCTTAGGCGAACTTAGCTTTAGGCGAAGTTAAACCTTAGGCGAACTTAGCTTTAGGCGAAGTTGTCATCAGGCGAACTTGGCTTTAGGCGAAGTTGTCATCAGGCAAACTTGGCTTTAGGCGAAGTTGTCATCAGGAAAACTTAGCTTTAGGCGAAGTTGTCATCAGGCGAACTTAGCTTGCAGGCGAAGTTCATCAGGCGAACTTGGCTTTAGGCGAAGTTGTCATCAGGCGAACTTAGCTTGCGGGCGATGTTCATCAGGCGAACTTGGCTTGCGGGCGATGTTGTCATCAGGCGAACTTGGCTTGAGGCGAAGTTTTCATCAGGCGAACTTAGCTTGCAGGCGAAGTTCATCAGGCGAACTTAGCTTGCAGGCGAAGTTGTCGTCTGCAGCTACTGTTCGTTCTTAAATCCCTTAATCACCTTCGTTTCTTAACCAAATAACTCGATTTAGGTACCCACGGGATCGTCTGACCAGCGCCTACAAACCCCAACCATCAAATCGACCTAACATCGATGTTTAAAAGGTGCGATTTAGGCATATAGGTTACGGGTTCTTTTTATCAATCGATTAACCCATCAGGTCATAACCATTTTCAGTAAGATTAGCTTTGTTGGATTCGTTTTTACCATACAAACTCAGATCTATCATTTCTAAAATCAACCCGAACCTACACGAACGATTTGTAACTATAAACGTACCTTGAACGAGTCGAACTACGAACACGGTTAAGCCTTGATGTTGTTTTGGTCCGTCACAACGTTCCAGCACCAACAAGCTCGGGTTTTCGCCTTCGGATCTTGGTTCGGGTCGTGTGTGTTTTGGGTGTGTGTGGAATATGTGAGAATGAGGATTAAATGGTGATTAATGGTATTTATATTTTGGGATCATGGGCTTAAGCCCATGGACTCTCCTTCCTTCTTTCATAACCCAAGTCCATAACCCATATCCATTACCCAACACTAGCCCGACCCATACCAACTCCTACTCTATTTATTTATTTCCCGATAACCCGAGTAAACTTTCCCTCTATTATTAAGTAATACAATTAATATTATTTTGGAAATTTCGGGATGTTACACTGTAGTTGATTCGTTATCAACTGTAGCTACTTCGAGTTCCTTGATTCGTCACCTTGAATCATTGATTTGTTACTTTGATTCGTTAAGATTGAATCATTGAATCGTTACTTTGATTCGTTATTGTCTGTCCTGATTCGTTAAACTTATCCTTAGGATTGATTCGTCAACTTGACCTGATTCGTTGACTCAGTTCGTTGGTGATTCGTTACTGTTTCTTGTTCGTTACTCAGATAACAATCAATTCGTACAATTGATTTGTTATTTTCAGTTCGTTACAACTACTGTTCCCAGTCCGTTAAAACATTTTCATTTTTAGTCCTTGAAGTTTGATTGATTGTTACTTATCAAGATGGCTGGTTTGTATGCATTAGCTTCTCAAAACGTACTCATGCAACAAATGTTACAATTGGACACTGAAATTGGATCTCATTCCAAGTGTCCTCGACTGATGAAATTTAGTGAATTTGCTAAATGGGAACCTCGTTTTCGTGCTCATATAGGTTCTGTTCATCCTGATTGTTCCTATTGTCTTGATGAAGTATATATTGTACCAATGATTGGAGATGAAACAACTGGATTCACTCCTAAAGCTATTTCACAATATTCTCAAGATGAGAAAAAGGCGTTAGAGATTGAAACAAAAGCTTACTCGACTCTTACTATGGCTTTACCAGATAATATATTCCATCAAGAGGGAAGCATCAAGTTTAGTGCTTCTTTGTTTCAACACATCCGAATGAGAAGCCTGGGTAATACCGCAGAAAGTAAAAAAGTAATGTTAAAGTTTCAATTCAGAAACTTTAACTTACTCAAAGGTGAGACTGTTGAAGAAATGACAACTCATTTCAATCATTTAATTACTGAGATGGACAAGTTGAAGATTGAACCTTCTGAATCAGACAAGTTAGATAAGATTACTCAACATTCTTGATGGTGTTGAAAGAGAATAATTATTTCAATAATGAAGATTTGATTACTTCTGAGTTTATATTGAAGCTCGGGAATATGATCTAAAGTGTCAAAAGTCATCTAAGGGAAGTCAAGATCCAGCCTTTTATGCTGGAAGTATGCCTTTGAGTTCAATAATATCTCTGGTCACTGCATTTTATAGTGATCCACGTGCATGCTTTTTAACTACTGGAAGTTCTGGGTCATTTGGTGCTTCTGGTTATTCTGGAGGGTCTGGAACTTCGGCTACTGCAAATCAATTCTCAGCACCACCGAATGTGAAACATGAAGGAGGCTGAACAAAATTTTGCCTTTTTGTGTGCCTTCATGACTTCTTATAAGAAACTGGTTAGTAGTAAAATTGCCACAAGTGAGTTGACTGATGAAGATTATGACCAAATTGATCCTAATGAGTTAGAGCTCATGGATTTAAAATGGAATATGGCAATGATTGTCAGAAAAGTTAAAAAGTTCATGCAAAGGACCGACAAAGATCTTCCCTCATTAAACAAGAAGGTTGGATTCGATAAACTGATAGTTAAATGTTATAACTGCCAAGAATTTGGACATTTTGCCAAGGAGTGTGACCAACCGAAGAAGGAGTACACTAGTTCTCAAAATCAAGATCAAATTTCTTCTGTGAAACGGGGTAATGATGCTGATACGTCTTCTGGAAAGAAACCATCTGCTTCTGGGTCACAAGCTTTGCTATCTGATGGAACTGATTGGTCACAAAGATTGTTGTGCAACGACAATCAAGCTAACTTGGTCATGTTCGAGTCAAATGAAAATTTTCAAGATGCAAGTGGGAGTGATTTATCTTCTGACAATGATACTGAGTCTGATTCTGATGACTCGTGTGAGAAGAAACCAGCTGCTTTTGCTTGCATGGCCAAAATTAACAAGATTAGTTCTTATGTTCCTAACTCTATTAATTTATAATGCTAATGTGTCTTGTGCTTATTGTGATAAAACTAAGCCTAAGATAGAATCATTGAAAAATCATAATGATTGTTTAGTGAGAGAAATTGCTTCGCTTAAGGATACTTATAGACAATCTTTAGAATCTTAAATGAGATCTTGGGAGAAAATTGAAGCATTGTATGTTAGTAATCATGATCTCAAAGCTGAGTTGTAAGTCAAAATGACAATTAACGATAAAAAATTTCAAGAAATCTTGAAACATCGTTCTAAGATAACTGAGCTTGAGAATGAAGTTCTTGAGTTGAAAAATAAGTTGGGCAAATTTAGAAACTCATCATTTTTGCTAAATGAGATAATCTAAGTATCTGGTAAGAAAAAATATTCTAAAAAAGGTGTAGGTTTTGTTGAAGTACCACCACCATTTTATAATAATTATACAGCAAATCCTTTTGCTAGAAAAGAAGAAGAAGTGATTGTGAATGAACCTATTGTTTCTTAAAAACCTAAACCAGTAATATATGATAATGTTAAAGTCCAATCATCAACTCAAAAACATCATGTCTAAAGCAATAAAGTGTTTGTAGAGAATGTTGAGAAAGTTATCATTGAAGATGTGTTTGAACCAGAAGTGATACACAAATATCATAACATTCCATGTTCGAATCACATTTTATGTGAACCTCATGAATTTGAGGAGGCTGTGTATGGTTCACACACAACTCAAGTGAAAAAGGAGGGACAAGTTAAGGTTAAACCAATGAATGTCAAGAAAACAGAAAAACCAACAATTTCTGATGAGGATTTGATGCATTTTATCAATCCTACTGTTTCTGAGCCATCAACTGCTCGTGTGTTTAAGCTTAAAGGAATAAGCACAATGTTCACTGAGAAATACATTCCACTCGATATCATCAAACCCGAATTGATTGAAAGTGTCTTTCACAATAAAACTTCTAAGGTACAAGACCTTGAAAACAAGTTTGTGAAATCTAAGACATCAAAAGTGGTAGATCTGTTGATAAAAGTAAAATGTTTGTTAAAATATGCTAAAAATGTTCAGTTTGTAAAGTCAAATGGAACTTATTCTTTACAAAGCTTTTCAAATTGTTCGAATTTGGATTTTTATATGAAACGGAAATCTGTGACTTTTGATGACTTTGATAAGGGTCCAATTGTTGGAGTTTATCATCAACCTTCAACTGCACATGTTTCTGCTAAACCATCACATGAACGTGTTGACATGAGAATGTGTTTTCTCTGTGGTGAACATGGCCACGTTGTCCGAAACTATGGATTGAAGAAATCCCAAAATCTTCATCCATTCATAAAGGAACAATCAAAACTCGTTCCTTTGATCTAGGAGATTTTGAGACGACCAACGTCGTTTGATGATGAAAATCACATTATGTTTTCTAATGTGAATCCACGAAAAGTGATTCATGTTAATGAGAACCTAAGTTATGTTAAGCCCAAATTTGTACCCACTGAACCAATTTGCAAAAATGTGAACGCGAATATTTTTGAAGCTGCTTACTTACGACGAAAGTTGAAAAGACCTGTGACATACTCACAAGTGGCTTAACAGTATTCAGATTCACTTAATGTTAAACTTCCAAGTGAAACTCAAGAGGTGCCCAAGACTGAGGCCTGGGCTGCCTTTTTGAACTAATCATTTTCTTTTCATGTGTAGGGTTCATCCAAGACTATTTCTGGGGAGAACTGTATAATGGACAGCGGATGTTCTCGTCATATTTCTGGCAATCTTGATCTCTTAACAAATATTAGAAATATTCAAGGAGGGTTGTTGCTTGTGCTGGGAATTCTGGGGGTATTATAATACAAGAAGGTGAAGTTTCGAATGCGCATATCACGTTTGAAAAAGTCAACTATTGTGATAAGGTTAATCATAATTTATTAAGTGTGTCACAAATTTGTGATAAGAAATACACTACTTTATTTATTGATAAAGAATGTCTGATTCTGAAACCGGGATACGTCATTCCCGAGGACATGGTTGTCATGCAATCCCCTCGATCGAATGATATTTATGTGTTAAACATGTCTTCTAAAGCATCAACTTCTGTGGAAACATGTTTTGTATCTAAGGCAACTGAAAAGGACACGATTCTCTGGCACAGAAGGATGAGTCATATTCATGTTAGGAAGATGAATTATTTAATGACTAATGACTTGGTAGAAGGTGTTTCCTTGAAACATTTTAAATTATCTAACCACTGTGTTGCTTGCAAAAAGGGCAAACAGAAAAAGTAGTCACACCCATCTAAGTTAATCAATACTAGTAACACTCCATTGGAACGACTTCATATGGATCTGTTCGGTCCTGTGAATCGTGCGAGTATCTCTAGAGATTGGTATTGTTTGGTCGACACTGATGACTATTCAAGATATTCACGGGTTTTATTTATGAGTTCAAAAGATTAAACACCCATTCTGGTTCAAAACTTAATCACTAAGATCGAATCACTATACAAACTGAAAGTGAGACGTATTCGAAGTTATAATGGTACGGAGTTTAGAAACAACGTGTTGGATTTGTTTTGTGTTCAAAAGGGAATTCATCGAAAATATAGTGCTCCTTACGTACCACAACAAAATGGGGTGGATGAAAGAAAAAAAACAGAACATTGATTGAAGCAGCAAGAACTATGCTTGCAGATTCTAAGCTTCCTGTTCAATTATGGAATGAGGCTGTGAATACTGCTTACTATACGCTCAATCGTGTTTTGATTGTGAAGAAGCTTCAAAAGACGAGTTATGAGCTTCTAAACAAGAGAAAACCTAATTTGAAGTACTTGGAACCATTTGGTTGTCCTTGTACTATGTTGAAGAAAGATGCGGGAAAATTTAAAGAAAAAGCTATTGAAATTTATTTCTTGGGTTACGCACCACCTAAGAAGAGAGTATTTAACTTTACCTCGGGTTGTGTAGAGGAATGGTATCATGTTGATTGTCAACGGTACACAACTCTTTCCCAAGGAAAAGGTCCTGATTGGATGTTTGATTATGAGAGTTTATTTAATTCTTTTACTCAAATGGAGGATCAATCGGATGAAGATTTGGTTCGTTCGTATTTAGAAGATCAATTCTTACCTCCAAGACCTTCTAGTTCTATTTATGTTGATGCTTCACAAGATGATCTTCCTGATACATATGATGTAATTTCGATTTCATCTACTGATGGTCATTTTGTTGATTCTTCCTCGGCTCCACTTCCTAAAACACATGAGATTGGTGAATCATCTCATGATGTTGAGGAAAATCTTACTAACTTAACAGACAATGTTGTTGCTCTTGAGAATCCCACTCTTAGGATTCACAATTATCATCCAAAGGACAACATCATTGGGGAACTTGATGTGGGTGTGCAAACACGTCATCAAGTTGCTTCTTCAAGTGAGAATAATGTATTGTGTGCTTATGCAGATCTACATTCCTCTGGAACCGTAAATCTTGCCAAATACACTTGCTTCCTATCCCAAGTAGAGCCAACGACGACTCGTATGGCACTTGAAGATCCTTCTTGGGTAGAAGCAATGCAAGAGGAATTGCAACACAGTTTAACCGACTCGGTGTATGGGATCTTATTGATAAACCTGCTAGAGTCAAAAAGCCTATTCCGACTAAGTGGGTATTTAAATGTAAAAATGACGATCATGGAGTGATCGTGAGAAACAAAGCACGGCTAGTGGTGCAAGGTTTCCATCAGCAAGAGGGTATAGACTACACTGAGGTATATGCTCCGGTTGCAAGATTGGAAGCTATACGAATCTTTCTGGCTTATGCGGCTTACAAGAATATTAAAGTCTATCAAATGGACGTAAAAAAGTATTTTTCTCATGGGCGAATTACACGAGAAAGTGTTTGTTTTACATCCTCCTGTCTTTGAAGATCCTGATTATCCGGGCCGAGTTTACCGATTAAACCAGGCCCTGTATGGTCTACATCAAGCCCCAAGAGCTTGGTATGGCACGCTTGCCGACCATCTAACTGATAACGGCTTCAAGCGAGGGATTGTCGACTGCACGTTATTTTATAAGAATATTGGTGATGATCTTCTCCTCGTTCAGATATATGTTGACGATATTATCTTTGGGTCAACAAATGACATGTTATGTAAAGAGTTCGAGAAGTCAATGCAAAAAACGTTCGAAATGAGCTTGATGGGAGAGATGAACTTTTTTTAGGGTTGCAGGTTCATCAATCTGCGAAAGGAATCTTTATTCACCAGACTAAGTATGTGAACGATGTCTTGAGCCGATTCAAGATAACTGCCGGAAAATTCCCTTCAACTCCTCTCCCTGTGGGTCACAATTTATCACCGGATGAATTGGAGGACACCGTCGATCCTACCCTTTATCGACCTATGATTGGTTCCTTAATGTATCTTACTGCTTCTCGATCTGACATAATGTTTGCAGTTTGTTTATGTTCTAGGTACCAAGCTAGTCCCCGAGTGACTCACCTGGCAACGGTCAAGCGTATTCTTCAATATCTGCGGGACAATCTTGACATCGGGTTATTGTACCCCAAGGACGATAACTTTGAACTCACCGCATTTTCTGACTCAGACTATGGAGGGTGGAAGATTAATTTCAAATCGACTACAGTAGGGTGTCAATTCTTAGGAAGCCGGCTTGTTTCATGGCAGTGTAAGAGAGCAGACAACGGTCTCCACTTCAACCGCTGAGGCAGAATATGTGGAAGCCTCGAGTTGCTGTTCACAGGTCTTATGGATCCAACAACATCTGCGCTACTACGGTTTGAAGTTTCTTACTACTCCAATTTTAATTGATAACTCTGCTGCCATTCGCATCACCAAAAATCCCGTATAACACTCTAAAACGAAGCATATCAAATTTGATATCATTTCTTACGGGATTGTTTTGAAAAGAAATTAAATGATCTTGAGAAAGTACATGCCGATTTTCAAAAAGCCTATCTATTTACCAAGGCATTTGACAAAACTTGTTTTAACTTTTTGCTTTGTTTAAATGGATTAAAAACCCTTGCTGATGTCCTGAAACAAGGATAATTATCTTTATTTTCTGTTTATTTTTTCTTTTATTTTTATGTTTTGGGTTTTAGGGGTGAAAAATTAGAAAATACAAAAAAATTGTGCTTTTAGCTTTTATAGATAAAATCCAAAAAAATTATAAAATTTTGAAAAATACAAAAAATATTGTGATTTGTTTTAAAGTATTATTGAAAATACAAAAACATTGAAAAATTGAAAAATCAAAAGTACTGTGTTTTTCTGTTTGTGTAGAAAAATCCGAAAAATCAAAAAGATTGTGAATTTTTAGTATGTTTATAAAAATTTTTTGAAAATTCAAAAAGATTGTGTTTTAAGTATGTAAAGAGAAAATCCAAAAAGATTTTTGCATACATTCGCTGAAAATTATGTCAATTACTCATATTTGAAGGACTTATACTTATATATGTTTGGCCCTGATATTTACTTGTAAATGTTCAGGATAGCCATTTACCAGACAATGAAAAGTATTTGGGTCGATTGCTATGCATTTTACTTTTTTCTCTCGCTGAAAATTATGTCAGTTATTTAAGTTTGTGGAACATGCTTGCATGTTTTGGTCCTGTTATCCACTTGTGGATTGAAATGATAGCCATTAATCTATAGACTGAAAGTGACTAGGGCGATTGAATTTATTATTTTATGCTCCTCAAAAATTGAGTTTTTGAAGCAAAAAATAGAAAATGATAGTACATTGATCATCTGGTCCCATATCCAGAAATAAATAAGCTTAAAAGACCGAGTGCTTAATTGCATTGGTGCATTGATATGTCTTAAACAAGCTGTTAGAGTAAAGTAGGTGATATAAACATAAAGAAACGCCAAATTGAAAGAGGTGTTAGTCTCTAACAAAAATCTCGGTAAGGATGGGAGAAATGTAATAGCCTATCATACTTAAGCATTATATTTGTTTGATCAATAAAAATAAAATAAAACAAATAATAGGCGTTAGGTTTCTGGACACTGTGAGTCTTTATATAGCTTAATCATCTGGGTATTCATATGCATGAATACTTCATACGCTTTTTGATCAAACCCAAAGTCATTAAACTTGATCATTCTTGTACCTCGTACAAATAAAAACTACTAACTTGATCAAAATCCGCTGTTAGTCATACATTTGTTCCTCCCTTGCGCGCGTCTCAATACCAGTCTAAAACGGACCCCAGGGTATACAATGTATGTAAGCTGACAGATGGACTCGTGCATACTCATTCACAGTAAAGGAAACTTAATGCATTGCTAAAAAATTTCTATAAATTCAAATTTTGATCAACAATATAATGGTTTAAGTCAAGTTGGGGTGATACGGTAAAAATAAAATTAAGCTTGAACCAAGATTAGAGGCTGATAGTTTCTGATATTATGTGCTCTAATTGAACATTTAATCATATCACAGAAACGCTTGAAAGTTTGTTATAAGATTTAGGTAGACAACATTATCAATGACCGACTTAACGCCGGTCACAATATCGCTGAAATATAAAACTGCGATAGACAGGCAATTTGATCAATATAATTCTATGCTTAAACTCAAGAAAAAGTTACTGCTTTTGAAAAAAAAAACATACAAAAACACACAAATATTTTATTTTTAGTTTTATTTTTTATTTTCGGATATTTTTCTTGTAAATATTTTACATCAAAAATACAATATTCCAAAAATATTTTACTTTTCCCTTTACATATTATTTGATATACTTAAGTTAAGTGCTTAATCGTAAAACACGTTAAGATATTTGATCATCGGGATACGAGATTTTGTTATTTTATTTATGAATTTAAATATTCTTTTATTTAATTGATTTGTTTATTCAATTTAAAATTAAATAAATCTAATTCGTTATTTATGAATAACGAATTGAGGTAATTTATAACGAATTACAATTCAGTTTGTTAACCTAATTCGCTTCCGCCACTCTGTAACGAATGACCTTTAGTTCGTTATATATAACTTAACGAATTAAGCACGAATTACTGCTAATTATTTATTTACCTGTTTAAGTCTAATGCGTGTGACACGTGTATTTAAATACGATGACGAATAGGTTGATTCGTTATTTCAAATTTGAACGAATCAAATGATTCGTTGTCTGGGAAACTGTGTCAAGCTGTGCCTTATAGGAATTCGTGAAACCCATTCGTCTCACTATTCATTTTCTTCCCACTTAAGCAACGAACCTCTGCCCAAATTTTCTAAAAATTCCGACCATAACGAAACGTTGTTTTAATTTTCAATTCTGAATCACAAAGTAATGGAGATCATTGTGTAATGATTTTTGTCAGTTTTGATGAACGTTTTAGGGGTTAATTAATCGATTATACTATCGGTTGTTAAGTTATAAATAAAACCTACAATTTACCTAATCTATATCACGATTTGGTGCAAATGGACAATCTAAATCATGTTGCAATGTGTTTCCGAGATCCTTGTGATCATATGTTCGGCTTTACATCGTTGATTATGTGCTAATTGATTCAGCTTCAATCTTTGACTGTACATGTTCTTGCTAATTTTGACTTTGAATTTAATTAGTCAAACAATAAATCTTATTAGTGACCATTCGTCATCGAATTGAAACTAATTCGTGTTCAATTCGTTACTAAGGCTTAACGAATCACCTTTTTATAAACAATGATAACGAATCAAAGTCTATTCGTCTTTAATTCGTTATCCAGTCACTCTTGATTCGTTATGCCTAATTCATAGACTTTAATTGATAACGAATTAGTCAGTTCGTGATAACTTAACATCAGTTTGTTATAACGAATTAGCTTCTTTTTAATGAATGACATTATAAATTATTATATATTAATATTTTAATTTTTATAAATTTTAAGTTATATTAATATTATTTATTGATAATTTTACTAAATCTCGGAGTTATTTATTATCAGTTATGGCTGACAATATGGATCAAGATCCTCCTGCAGCTGACCACAACAACAACAAGAACAAGATCTTCCATTACTCCCATATGACAAAAAGCATAACATTTGTGCTTTTGTTGGTACTAAGTTTGCTGACGATGATATTTTTTGGGAGATGCTGGCTTTCATCCGTCTCTCACGTATCAACTATGTTGTCACTGTTAATCTTGAGGTTCGGTTCAGCATTATCCGTCAGTTCTGGAATACTGCTAGATATGTGGAGACGGAAAATCATATTGCTGCTGAGGTGAAAGAAAGACCAGTTGTAATATCAACTAAGACTATCCAACGAGTGTTGAGGTTTGGAGAAACTATGAATGACCCGAGTGAGTTCCACAAGGAATTGATTAGAGGGTTATTTGGCCGATTATTCTATTCTTGTGATCTTGAGATGTCCATGTATAACAAGGCATACTTGTGTCCCACAAACAAGTACTTACTACATGTTCTTATACATTGCCTTGGTGGACGAAAGGTGGTTTTGATGAATGTCGTATCATGCTTCAATCGGCATTCTTCGCGTTAATTCTGAACAAACCTTAACTTTTCTGAGATGATCTTCTATCATCTCAAAGAGAATTGTCTTGTAGAGAATTGCCGCAAGAAATTCTTAACGTATCCTCGATTTATCCGACTGCTTGTTCAGGATGCGATTCGTGATTTGGTGATCGATCCAACACTACGCGATGCTAAATTAAAGTTGGAGCATATGAAAGCGAATACAATGAGGAGGATGAAGCTGTATCGTCAAGATCCTCCACCAAGATTCAAGCGCTTGATTGGTCATGTATCCAATCATGATTATGTATGTCCTTCCAATGATCGCTGGATCCATGATGATTCGGATTCTGAGCGTGAAGAAGGTCAAGGTGGGAACAATGATGATGATGATGGTGACGATGGTGATGAAGGTGGAAATGATAACCAACGTCGTGTTGAGGTTGAGGCAGCTGCTGTTGAAGCTACTCAACGTAAAAGAAAAGGGAAAGAGATAGCAGGTGAAGGGTCATCCAAGCGTAGAGTGACTGCTGGTGCTGGTATATCTTTTGGAGTTCTGCCTCTAAGGTCGTCCATTATTCAAAGACCGGTGGTGCCGCTTACTACTAACACCCTGGAACTCACACTGACGACCACACTCACATCTGATCCTAGGCTTGGTATGATCCCACAATCTGTTTTATCTACATTGCCAAGGCCTACGACTTCTACATCGCGGTGGTTTCACCAACACCGACGATGATGCCACCACCACCTATGGATATTTCCTACCTCGTTTCATGCTATGACACAGGATCAACAGATGAATATGCTCGTGAGCTTAATTCATCTTTATGAAAATCAAATGTCTGCTGGCCGTCTTAATCAAGAGCATATGCTGGAAAATCAAAGAAAGTTGCTGAGCTATGTCTCTTTTTGCCAAAAAGAGACCAAAGCCCTTCGTGAGATTGTTACGTCTCAGGGGGTGAAGATAAAAGAACAAGAGGACATGATTCTGCAGCTTACATGTAAAGGAGATGAATTAAAGACGCTCAGAAATGATGATGAAGATCCATATGAGTCAGGTGTGATGGAAGTGAGACGAAACAAACTCACGGCTCATCCTCCAGTGTAGGTACGAGCGGGGTAGCTGGTAATGTTGACAATCATTTGGTCATTTATCAAGACTCGACGAATGCTAAGCCAATTGAGTCGATAAAGGCTAACACTGTTATATTTATTGACAATGAGGGGGTGATCAGAAGCATTGTGAATGCTGATGAAATTGAAGTGGGATAGTTTGTGGAACGGTCATTAACACGAGAGCAGATCTCTATACTGCTGGATTTGAATGAAAATGAGCTGAACGTGCTAGAGACTGAGAATGATATGGAAGTTGAGAATGACTAGGAGATCTTGAATGATCCAACGATTCAAATGAACGCATCATTTATTTATGAAGATGAGGAGGTCGAGATTGAGTATGTGACGGCTGAGGAATAGCCTGATCTATTTCAACGATCATACGTTGATCAGGGTGCTCCTGTATCTACTGAAGAAAACATCAAAGCAGCCGAAGATCATCTGGAGAAAGTCTCAAAGGGCAAGGTGTTGACACAAGGTTTGATTCGAAGCATGATCCATCTGTTGATGATATTCAAGGATAGTTTGCATATAGAGATAAGAGAGCACATAAGATTATTGATGCACACAGGTATGTTGATAAAGAGCTGAAAATGGAAGCTGTTGCATGTGCTCAAGCCAATCAGATGACTTCCTTTAAAGTTGTGTCTAAAGTAAGAGGTGACATTATTTCATGGCTTTACGATTCTGATTTAAAGGTCTGTATTGTTAAATGGGAGAATGGTGTTCAGTACTATGAAAACATTACTAACGTTCTCTCATTACCGAGTTGGGATGTTCGTACCCTCGCGTATCGGCCTTTCTTAAACCGTGGTGGGAATCACCAAGAAAATTGGTTCCACCAACATTTGCCGTTCGAGGTGAACCACGGGTTTAAATTCTTTAAGCCGCAGATACCAACCCGTAAACGTATTGACGAGATTGATCCAAGGACGGGTTAGAGGAAGCTCGTGCTTAAAGTAAAGCCGCCAAAGACGATGAAGCGTGTACCAATCAAGATGCTTAATCAACATATGTATTTATCTTTCAACCGCTGGTACTATGACAATCGTACTGGCGAGGCCGTTATTGTTTTGGGAAAGGGTTTAAAGACCGATCTGATTAAGATTATTGATCCAATGTGGCTCGTGAATTTGAATGAGACTGAAAATGACGTGCTCTTCAAGAATAAGATATTGATGGAGCGTCGTGAATACTATAACCGAGCAATGCAGTTTCAATGTGTTATTCGTGTATATCACGAGCATGGAATTCACAGCTGTCAGGACTGGCAGACGAAGCGCTTCAAATAAGTTAAAGACAAAGAGCTCAAGACGAGGGGGTGTCTGTTAGTGCACGGTTTTGAGTCTCGAGTCTTTGTAGTTATCGTTTGGTATTTATTAATGAAAAGGTGTTATTATAAAAGTCTAGTTCGTTAATGTATGTCTAGTTCGTTGAGGATGTTTAACGAACTAGACAGTTAAGTTAAGTTTCCTCCCATTCGTTAAGGATGTTTAACGAATGGGAAGTAGTTCTTTATGTTTATTCCCATTCGTCATGGAATGTTGACGAATGGGGCATAACGAATCAGTTGATTTGTTATGTCTTGTTTATTTATATGTAATGTAACGAAGTGGACTCCAATTAGTTACGGGTTGTGTAACGAATTGGATCCATCTTCTATATATATAGGATTTGTCCTCTGATAATTTAAGTTTTGGAGATTAACGTAAACAAACTCTATCCGATTCTCTCTGGCATCCAAACTTCATTTAATCTAATATACTATACACATATTACAACTAATACATAACATATGTATACATATAATCTATACCCATTAAGAGTAATCGATGAACTAGATACTAGTAATCGTATTAACGGATCTTAAATCTGAGATCTGAGGTTCTCACATATACTGAAAGTACTGCACACTGTTCTCCCTCTTGATAATACATACCCGTAACTCCGAATTATATAACCAAGAGACGATGACACGTTTGATGGTTTGCACGGCCCTGAAAGTAGTCTTCTGATTTGCTTTGGCACGTGCACTGACATCCAACTTGTGCTCTTGATCAACGTACCTATAAGCTTCAATGATATTCGAAGTTAGGGATTTGTTATGATCCCCGAACCATCCTTCAACATCAGGATCCAACGAACTCGACCCCTCTATTGATATGTTACCCTTCTTCTAAGTTGTCTTCTCAAGATGATCTTTGGCAGCCTTGACATCTTCTTCAGTAAATAAAGGAACACCATGATCAACATTTGAACATGTATAAAGATCAGAATACTCCTCCGCCGTCACATCTTCAATCTTAATCTCCTTGTCTGAGAGAACCCGCTATGGATCTAGCCGCGTCGATACATCGATTATACAATACGAACATGAATACTTTAAATACGGTTTCTTGATAAATAATGGATAAATTACATAATAAGTTATGGAGAGGATAAATAATAGATCTAGGACCTCACCCTCTCATATGTGTGATCTCTCTTAATTATGAGCATGGAACCACCTATTTATAGGCCACATGCTCCATTCGTTAAGTTAACTCTAATTCGTTATGCCTCCATAACGAATTAGACTCCATTCTTCAACATTCCATGACGAATGGTAATAACTTAACGAACTAGCCCTCATTCGTTATGCTTCCATAACAAATGGAATTATACATTAACGCACTATCCTAGATCACTAACGAATGGACCTCATTCACTATACAAACCATAGCAAATGGGCCATTTACAATAAATATTCAATCTAGACTATCTATAATTTATTCGATCGCTACGGACAACCAAAACAGTGCACTAACAGACACCCCCTTTTCCGTAGCTATCGAATACTTTAATCTTGAATACTTTAACTGCAAATCACCAGTCACCATACCATGCACTAACAGACACCCGCTTGACTGATGATTTTTGGGCTTGTGCAAACAGACAATCTTTAAATCTTTTCAGCAAACCAACAACTTGTAGCCTCTCATATCAGATCACCCGCTCAAAGTGAGCAACTCTTGGAGATCATCCCAATCATCCATTGGCGTATGATATGGTTCAATCTTTCAACAATCAGCAGCAAGTCATCAGCTATCTGTCAGCACCGGTAAAGAAAAACATATCTTTACGTTTAACCTCGTCACACATCTTCGTGAACTACTCGATCATTCAACATCTTTCACTTTGGTTTTCCCTCTCTTGATAACCGGTATCCCAAATATACCCTTTGAAGCTCTTCCACATCCCATTTGCAAAGATGCACTAATGTTTGGGCATAAGATTCAGAGTTCCAACCTCCATTAATAAACCCCAAATGATCAAATTCTTCAATCCAGTGACAAGACTATCTCAGATCAAACCAAAAGCACCCCTCCACATCTCGAACGTCCTTCTGAATGTCTTCAAAGACATCAGCCGGTACCTCCCCCATTACATAAGCAAAAAGTTTAAGTCCCTCAGAAAGAAGTAAACGAACAGACACTCGTATCCCACATAGTCAAGTTTCAATCTAGAACAAATCAATCACCAATCGAAAAACAATTGCAATCTTGAACTCAGTTAAACGTAGCTTTGTCGCCATGAATTACCACCCGAATTGCAATAATTTTGCAAGAAACCTTGCAAATGTAGGAAGATACATGCTAAATAAACTCAAAAAAAGTTTTATCTCCCCCTTTTCTTGACAAATTCAGCAAGGTCTTGAATAATCTTCAAAGTTCACAAAACAAACTCCTCTTTAAATTACTCGTGGGCTCCCCCTCGGCCAATTGAAACGCGTAAAAGTCGGCCAGAAAATATATTACCAAAATTTGAGAGAAGAGTACCCAATACATTAGGAACATCCCAGAAAAATTTCGATTAAGAAATTTTTTCCCGAGTTTCCCGCCAAAAATTCACCGAAAATTTTCTAAAAATATATATTTTCGCCAAAATTTGCAAGAATGAAAACTCACTTAATTACGAACGATAATTAAACATCCTTAACGAATCAGGAGGGGTAATAACTTAGATCTAATTCGCTAAACATCCTTAGCGAACTAGACTATACATTAACGAACTATAAAGATAACTTAATATTTTATTACATAAATAAAACGACAAATACATTAACGATAAATACAAAGACTCGAGACGCAAAACCGTGTACTAACAGACACCCCCTCGTCTTGAGATCTTTGTCTTTACTTTACTTGAAACGCTTGGACTGCCAATATCTACAACTATGAATCCCGTTCTCATAACATACACGCACGACGCGTTGGAACTGCATAGCCAGATCATAGTCTTCATTGCGCTCGATCAATATCTTATTCTTGTGTAGCACGTCGTTGTCGGTCTCAGTTAAGTTAACAAGCCACATCGGATCGATGATCTTGATTAGCTCGATCTTTAACCCTTTACCCAGGACAATGACGGCCTCGCCAGTTCGATTGTCGTAGTACCAGTGGTTGAAGGATAAATACATGTGTTGGTTCATCGTATTCACCAGCACACGTTTCATCATCTTCGGCGGCTTTACCTTAAGAACCAGCTTTTTCCATCCTGTTTTTGGATCGATCTCATCGATACGCTTGCGGATGGGAATTTGTGGTTTAAAATACTTAAACCCGTTGTTCACCTCAAACAACAAATGTTGGTGAAAACATTTTGCATGGTAGTCCTCGCCATGATTAATAAATGGACGATACGCCAGAGTGCGTACGTCTCATCTCGGTAATGAGAGAAGATCAAACATTAGTTCATTGTACTGAACGCCCTTCTCCTATTTAACGGTACATACTTTCATATCAGAATCTTAAATCCAAGAAATAATATCACCTTTCACTTTCGACATGGCCTTGTATGTAGTCTTCTGGTTGGCTTTGGCACGTTCAACAGCTTCTTCTTTCTGTTCCTGATCCACATACCGAACTGCCTTGATGATCTTACTAGCTTTCTTATGTCTGAACCATCTAAGAATGTCATCATCAGTTGGGTTTTCAAGCGAGTCAAATCTTGTATCAATGACCTTTTTTCCTTTGGACGTCTTCTCAAGATGATCTTCTGCTTCTTTGACGGTTTCTTCATTATATATAGGAGCACCCTTATCAACATTGGTATGTTGAAACATATCAGGATATTCCTCAGCAGTCACATCCTCAACCTAAACCTCCTCATTCTCAAAAATAAAACCCGTACTCGTCTCAACATTCGGATCATTTAAGATCTCATCATCATTAATTACCTCAATGTCCTCCTCGGCCTCTAACACGGTCAATTCGTCTTCATTCAGACCAAGCAAGATAGCAATCTGCTCCCGTGTCAGTGACTTCTCAACAAACTGCCCCACAGCTATCTCATCGGCATTAACCATGCTTCTAATCACCCCCTCACCATCAATAAAATTAACTGTATTGGCCTCGATCATCTCAATTGGTTTAGCAGCCGAATGATCACAATAAATAATAACCTGCTTGCCTGAATCATCAACAGAACTCGTACCTGCACCAGAGGCAGGGTCTTGAGTTTGTTTAGTCTCACCACCATCACCAGACTCATCAGGATCCTCATCATCATTCTTGAGCTTTTTCAGCGCGTCATCTTTGCACGTAAGTTGCAAAATAAGCTCCTCTTGTTCTTTAATTTTCAACCCCTAAGACTCAACAATCTCACGAAGGGCCTTTGTTTTCTTTTGACAGAAAGAAACATAGCTGAGCAACTTCCTCTGGTTCTCCATCATACGTTCCTGAGTCATACGATCCGCAGAAATTTGATTTTCATACAAATGTAGGAGATTCAATACCATGCTCATTTGCTGATCGTGAGGTGATGCAGCAAAAGAAGGAAGAACATGCTGAACTGGACCCAAAGGTCGACTGAGCCTCAGAAATGAAATATCTGGTGGAGGCATCATTGTTGGTGTAGGAGGAACCACCAAAGTAGCAGTCGTCGGCCTTGGTATAGTGGATAATACTGAGTGAGGAATCATACCAAGTTGTGGATCCGACGTAAGCGTAGTCATCAATGTAAGCTCCGGGGTGCTAGTAGTGAGCGGCACCGCCGGGCGTTGAAGTGTGGACGACCTTGGAGGTTGAACTCCAAACGAGATGCCAGCCCCAGCTGACACTCGACGCTTAGAAGAGCCTTCAGAAGCTAACTCTTTTCCTTTCTCTTGCGTCGAGCAGCAATTGTAGCTGCTAAAGCCGCTTCAACCGCAGCTTGTTGTTCAAGGATAGCAGCATCACCATTACCACCATTACAACATGCATCATCATCACCATCATCACCCTCGTTCCCACCTGGTCCCTCCTCACGCTCGGAATCCGAATCATCATGGATCCAGCGATCATTGTCAGGACATACATAATCAGGATTTGCTGGATGACCAATCAATCTTTTAAATCTGGTAGGAGGAGATTAACGGTACTGTTTCATCCTTCTCATGGTGTCTGCCTTCATGTTGTCCAGAATAAACTTATCATTCACATCATTCGGGTCGAGCACCAAATCCCTGATAGCATCATTAACACACAGTTGAACGAAACCAGGATACATCAAAAACTTCACGCGTCGTTTTCCAGGAATACAATTTTCTTTCAGATGATCGAAGATCATTTCAGAAAAATTATAACGCTTGTTCAAGACAAGTGCAACAAATTCCGATTGTAGCATAATGCGGCATTCGTCAAAACCAGCCTTTCGTCCACCAAGGCAGTGAATAAGAACATGAAGTAATTACTTGTATTGGGGACACAAGTATGCCTTGTTATACATAGACGCAGTAAGACTATTAGCATAAAACAATCGTCCAAACAGTCCTTGGATCAGATCCTTGTGGTATTCGCTTGGATCATCAATGGTGTCATCAAATCGTAATATCCTTCGAATAGTTTCAACAGATACGACAACTGGTTTGTTGTTAACCTCGGCAGCAATATGGTCCTCGGCTTCCACATATTGAGCAATGTTCCAGAATTGGCGAACAATGCTGAACCGAATATCCGGATTAGCAGTAACAGCGTAATGGATACGAGAACGGCGTATAAATGCCAGCATATCACCAAAGACATCCTCATCTGGAAAGTTTGTGTCAACGAATGCACAAACGTTATGCCGTGTATCAAATGGAAGCAAAGGGACATCCTGAGCTTGTTGATCTTGTGGTGCATCAACAGGCGGATCTTGAGTTACGTTATCAGCCATTGAACTGTATAAATAAACCCGAAGAATAGTGAGAATTAAAAATAATAATACTTAAATAATAAATAAATAAGAATTTATATTTTAACATAAGAATTTTAAATTAAAAATAAACCATGTCATTCGATAAATAATCAGGTTGATTCGTTACAAAATCATCTGATTCGCTATCAAGTAAAATTTGACGAATAAGAAGTAGCGAATTACTATTGAGAGATAACGAATTAACAACTAGTTCGTTATAATTTATCGAATACATATATGATTCGTTAATAAAATCCGATTCGTTAATAAAATGGATTCGCTACTCTAGTTCGTGTGTTTTACTTAACGAATTGGACACGAATGAGTTCCAATTCGCTAAGCATAACGAATGGCCAAAAATAACCTTTGACTGCCCTGGTCAAGTTCAAAATTAACCAAGAACACAAACAGTCAAACGGACAAATATGATAACAATTACCCCATAATCAACGATGTATATCCAAACAAGTGACCATAAAGATCTCAGAAACACATTGTGATTCAAATGGTATATATTTGAGTGTTCAAAAACAGAATAAAAATTCAGTAAGTTAGGGTTTTAAACAAAGTATAAAAAGTCGATAGTCAAAGTTTATAATTAACCCAGCAATCAACAATCAAAAGATGATTAAATTTCATTTCCATCACAGCTTTATATTTCAGCGACATTGTGACTGGTGTTAAGTCGGTCGTTGGTATTGTTGTCCACTTAAATCTAATAACAAACTTTCAAGTGTTTTTGTGATATGATTAATGGTTCAATTAAAGCACAGAATATCAGAAACTATCAGCCTCTAATCTCGGTTCAAGCTTAATTTGATTTTTGCCATATCACCCCAACTTGACTTAAACCATTATATTGTTGATCAAAAATTGAATTTAAATAGAAATTTCTTAGTAATACATTGAGTTTCTTTTACTATGAGTGAATATGCACGAGTCCATCTGTCGGCTTGCATACATTGTATCCCATGGGGTCCGTTTCTTAATAGTATTGAGACGCGCGCAAGGGAGGAACAATGTATGACTAACAGCGGATTTTGATCAAGTCAGTAATATGGATTTATACGAAGTACAGCAGTGATCAAGTTTAATGACTTTGGGTTTGCTCTAAAAGCGAGTGAAATATCCATGCATATCAATACCCAGATGATTAAGCCGCATAAAGACTCACTGTGTCTAGAACCTCAAATCTTGTTATTTGCTTTATTTTATTTTTGAGTGATCAAACAAGTATTAGGCTTGAGTATGACAGGTTATTACATTTCTGTCATCCTCACCGAGACTTTTTCTAGAGACTAACACCTCTTTCAATTTAGCGTTTCTTTATGTTTATATCATATACTCTACTCTACTTGTTTGTTTTAAGACCTACCAATGCACCAATGCAATTAAACACACAGTCTTTTAAGATCATTTCTTGCTGGATATGGGGTCAAGATAGTCAATGTACTATCATTTTCTCTTTTTGCTTCAAAAAACTCAAAATTTTGAGGAGCACAAAACAAGATAAAGATAAATTTAATCGCCTCAGTTAACTTAAGTCTATAGATAAATGGCTGTTCTATCAATTCAACAAGTGAATAATAGGACCAAGACATGCAAACATACTTCACAAACTTATATAACCGACATAAATTTCAATGAGAAAATAATCTAAAACGCATAACGAGCGCCCCAACTACTTTCCATTATCAGGTGAATGGCTAACCTGATCATTTACAAGTAAATGTCAGGACCAATCAAGTACAAGTACATGTCCTTCAAATTTGGGTAATTGACATACTTTTCAGCGAACGTATGCAAAAAAAATTTTGGTTTTTCTCTATACATACTTAAAAACACAATCGTTTTGTCTTTTTCAATTTTCTTATAAACAAAATAAACTTCACAATCTTTTTGGTTTTTCAGATTTTTCTGTACAAACTGAAAAACACAATCTTTTTGACTTTTCAAATTTTAAAATGTTTTTAGATTTTCAAATTATTTAAGAAAACAGTAAAGAAATTACAGTATTTTTGATTTTTCAGGATTTTCTAATATTTTTGGATTTTAAAACTTTTAATGTGTTTTTGGGTTTTATCTATACACACGTAAAGCACAATATTTTTGTATTTTCTAATTTTTCACCCCCTAAAACCTAAAAACCATAATAAATTTTAAAATAAAATTAACAGAAAAGAAAGATAGTCATCCTTGTTTCAGGATATCAGCGAGGGTCTTCAATCCATTTAAACCAAGAAAAAATTGAAAACACGTTTTATCAAAGGCTTTGGTAAATATATCGGCTTTCTGAAAGTCAGTATGTACTTTCTCAAGGTCGATTAACTTCTTCTCAAAGCAATCCCGTATAAAATGATATCGAATTTCGATATGTTTTGTTTTAGAATGTTGTACGGGATTCTTTGTGATAGATATAGCAGCAGAGTTATCAATCAAAATAGGAGTAGTAAGAAACTTCAAACCATAGTCGCGAAGATGTTGTTGTATCAACAAAACCTAGGAACAGCAACTCGACGCTGCAACATACTCAGCTTCGGCGGTTGAAGTGTAGACCGTTGTCTGCTTCTTACACTGCCAGAAAACAAGCCGGTTTCCTAAAAATTGACACCCTGCCGTCGTTGATTTGAAGTTGATCTTGCAACCTCCATAGTCCGAGTCTGAGAAGACAGTAAGCTCAAAGGTATCGTCCGTAGGGTACCACTACCCGATTTCTGGATTTCCCCTCAGATACTGAAGTATTCGCTTAACCGCAACTAGGTGAGTCACTAGGGGACTTGCTTGAAACCTAGCACAAAGACAAACAGTAAACATAATGTCAGGGCGAGAAGCCGTTAGATACATTAAAGAACCGATCATGGCACAATAGAGGGTAGGATCAACGGTATCCTCCAACATCCGGTGATAAATTGTGACCCACAGGGAGAGGAGTTGAAGGGATTTTTCTGGTAGATATCTTGAATCGGCTCAAGACATCGTTCACATACTTGGTCTGGTGAATAAAGATTCCGTTTGCAGACTAGTGAGCTTTCAACCCTAAGAAAAAATTCATCTCTCCAATCAAGCTCATTTCGAACTTTGTTTGCATGGACTTCTCGAACTCCTTACATAATGTGTCGTTTGTAGACCCAAAGATAATGTCGTCGACATAAATCTGAACTAGGAGAAGATCATCACTAACAGTCTTGTGAAATAAAGTGCAGTTGACAGTCCCTCACTTGAAACCATTATCAGACAGATGGTCTGCGAGTGTGCCATAACAAGCTCTCGGGGCTTGATGTAGACCATACAGGGCCTTGTTTAATCGGTAAACTCGGTCTGGATAATCAGGATCTTCAAAACCAGGAGGCTGTAAAACAAACACTTCCTCGTGTAGTTCATCATTGAGAAAAACACTTTTAACATCCATTTGATAGACCTTGATATTCTTATAAGCAGCATATGCCAGAAAGATTCGAATCAACTCTAATCTTGCAACTGGAGTATATACTTCAGTGTAATCAATACCCTCTTGCTGATGAAAACCTTGCACCACTAATCGTGCCTTGTTTCTCACGATCACCCCACGATCGTCTTTCTTTGTAGGTTCCCTGGACGGATCGCACGAGATATCTCGATCAACTCAGGTGCGGAATCCCTGCGTAGATCGTTACGAGTATAGAACACGAATCACACGAACACACGAAACGAACACACGTTATATAATAACTCAAACACGTGATACGATATCACTATTACAGACACACGTTACAGCTCTCGTAACAACTCGAACAAACTAACACGAACAACTAACTGGAACTCCACTCTAACCAAGCCGTAACCTAGATATATAAATACACGACAACTTCGCCTGGCATGTTCAGGCGAAGTTGTCCATAACTTCGCTTGACTAACAAGTTCGCCTAAACAGCGAACTTATCAGTAACTTCGCTTAAGACATATATAAAACATATTTAACATTACAGACTCGATTACAGACACTAGACTTTGAACTACTGACATTATGCACCAACAGACTCCCCCTTGGCAGTAGCTTCATGTCTTGATCTTCAAACACTTGTCTTGTAACCTTCAATCTCTTTGTCTTCATGCATGTACTCCTTCTCTCACACATACCGTGACTACTCGCTGATATTTCCTCGCTTCGTCTTTCCAAGCAGGAATATAAAATATCTTCTTTTCATTTAACACCTGCAGATCAGCTTTCGATAAATTAACAAGATGCATCGGATCATACACTCTTAGCACTTCTTGTTCGTCTTCGTCTTCCATCACGGCTTCAGCAGTCTGGCAATCAACATACCACCATTTAAGGTTCTTTAACACATCCTTGGGCATTGTCTTCATCGGCACATCTTTAAGACACCGAATCGGTTTGTACTTCATTACCATCCAAGGCTTGCCATCTACTCTCATTCCCCTTTCTTTATCTTCCACTAGCTTTCCCTTCTGTGGCTTTAATAACTCAAACTTCTTTTCTTTAATACTTTCTTTCCACACGATCTTCCCAATAACTCTGGCCATATTGTCGTCACTTCTATTAATCAACCCCAATCTAGCCAAATCCTTCACCTCACATTCAGGAAATGTATTGAGAGATCTCAACGTTCTCTTAAAGTATTGAATACCATCATATCTTTTCACCACGAACACTTTTAGCTGTTCATCATATAGCCAACAAATAATTCCTTTCTTCGACTCAGCGTAGCCTTTGATATTATAACTTTTCTTGAACATGGTTGGAACAGCAGGCTTCTTAGTTTTGATAAACTAATGAGCATAGCCTTCCTTCCACCTAGGCTGCTCATCCCATTCAGTCTCATCATTTGCCATCTCATTACCCATATCGGCTTTCTCAACATCTGGGATCTCGTGTTCAACAGTTTCCTCAATTATCTCACCCTCTTCAACATCTTCTTCAATCACAATCTGTGCGCCAATCTTCTCAATCTCCTCAATTGGCAGCACATCATCATCAAACAACACATCATCACTAAACATATCATCATCTAATTCTTTCAAAGCATCAATCACATCATCTTCATCATCAACCATCACCACCTCATCACCACCAACTGCACCTGCAGACTCCCCCTGAGCTGTGGAAGTCCCAAGAGCTTGAGTAGTTCTTGGCAACTCACCACCTGCACCTTTCGATGCATTGGGATCATCGTCTCTATCATTTCTCTTCTTTGTCCTTAACTCGTCGCCTTTACAGCTTGTCTCCCCCTGAGATGCCAAGAACTTCTTCATAGCATCTATAATTCTCCCATGTTCAACCAGGAGGGACGACTGTAGTTGATTCTCTGCTACAAGGCGCTGAATAGCCTGGGTCTGGACAAGATTCACCCTTGATTGTTCTGCCACGACCCGCTCAAGTGCAGCTATTCTCTCCGAGTCTGAGAGGGTTGCATCGAAATCAAACCTCATGTGAGATGTGTCTTGAGTATACTCAGCAGGGATTTCGAATGAAACCGGGACATCAGAAGCAGTTGTGGACGTAACCGCAGGTGGTATCGTGACCGACAACCCTGCAGTTGCAACGACTGTCGACTCAACAAATTGTGCAACCACCTCTGAAGGAGTAAGCGTTGGAGGTGGTAAAGACACAATCTCCGGAGTCGTCAGCTGACAAGTAGTAGATGGAATGCCGAAAGCTGATGATGTAGCCACCACGGGAACATCCGCGGCGCTTAAACTTGTGACCTGTAGTGATGTAGGAACAATCGACATACCTGACAGTGCGGGCGGAGCGAAACGTACAACTCTTGTAGTCTCTCCAGCTCCCATACCTGCACCTGTCCTTTCCCGTCTTGAACGTCTGATCAGTTTGTGAATATCTTCTTCTTCTTCTAACTCACTATCATCAACTGTCCTCTTTCTCTTCCCTAACGTCCTCTCTCGAGTCACCAACATCCTTCTCGCCTCATCCATAACATCATCAAGATCTGAGTCAGCCACCTTCGTAGCTGCTCTAGTAACACGCACAGTCGAGACACGTTCAACTGGGATCTGAACGTTCTCCTCTGGATCCACCCGATCCATATCGAAGAATCCTTGACCTCCGAATTCTGCATCAAGGTCCACTTCCTCCTCCGGTGACACAACAGGAGCAGCAGGTATAGCTTGAGATGCTCCTGCCTGTTGTGGTGCCGGGTCTCTGAACTCATCCCCACGAGCTGGCACATACCCCGGGTTTATTAAGTACCCAAAGAGTGGAGTATGCCTTGGACGCAGTTCAGGCTTGCTCCTCGCGCTGGATGTTCGGCATTGAGCGAAGATACGTTTGCTCACACTCTCCACGTATCTTATTGGACGTCGTTGAGGCAACGTGGGAGCAACATGATTCAAGATCATCTGAATGAATCTTGAATACATGATGAACCTCTCACGGGCCATCGCTCTTCTCTGTCTATCGATCTCGTAAAAGACAATCTGACTAAAGCTATAACGTTTGTTATAAGTCAGAGCAGTCATTGCTGACTGCATGGTCGCACCCATACCATCAGTGCCCGCCTTCCTCCCAGACATGCAGACAATCATTACGTGCATGAGGAAGCGCCACTGATCGAGTAGGAAACCCTTCCTCCTCTGAGTATCACCTAATGGACCAGAATAGCCCATTCGGAGAAACGCTCCATCACGGAACGGAGCCACAAACTCTGTAGGGTCATCCCTAGTCTCCTCACCGAACCGTAAAGCCACCCGTATTTGTTCAGATGAGAACTGAACCTCTTGATTGTTGACGGTTGCTCGCATAACCGGGGGCTCAACGCGGCAATCGTATTCCACTGTCTGCCAAAAATCCTCAATATTGGGTAAGGAAATCGGCAGAGTCGTAGTGATTGCATGGAATATCCTCGAGCGAAGGAGGAAAGTAATAATCTCGCTGTAATCCTCAACACCACTCGCTTCCGGGTCTAAGGTGATATACATATTGTGACCCGGGAAGAATTGCCTCTGGTTATCTCCCCCGTCATCGCCACCAGCACCTCCAGCACCAGCAACAGCAGCCATATCTGCAACAAACGAACTAAGTTAGATACACGTTAAGGCATAACACAAGTTCGCTTGTTACCATGAGCGAAGTTGTGATAAAGTCTGTATAGGCGAAGTTAAAGATTGGGCGAAGTTGGGAACAACTTCGCTTCATCTTTAAGTTCGTCTAATAACTAATAAGTAAAAAGGTCCAGGCGAAGTTAATGATAACTTCGCCTCACCACAACATCGCCTCAGGCGAAGTTAAACCTCAGGCGAAGTTGCGGATAACTTCGCCTAATCCTTAAGTTCGCCTGAATCTGAAACGGCGACAGTAAGGTTTATGAAACAACGTGCAGTTGGTGATTTCGTGATTAAGGAATCCGGAAAACATGATTTTATGGTTATCTAGACGTTCAATGTGTGAACGACCACGTTAAAACAAGTTTGAAACCGGGTTTAAGGATCGAACGTCCGAGGTCACTAACCGGGTGTCGAAATAACCTAGGATTAACAACAATGACAAAGATTATAAGCTATGACGACACTACGAACCTTGAATCGATAACGGAAACTGAGAAAAAGAACAAAGATGAAATCGAAATACAAGTTCGCTGGTAATCGGATAAGTTCGCTGTAAATACGGAGGATAAGTTCGCTTGTTTTGAAAATTATGAACTGTTGACCTTAAAAATTCCTTTATATAGGAGCGGAGTTATACAGGCGAAGTTGCGGTTAACTTCGCCTACTGTTTAACAACTTCGCCTATATTTACAAAATCAAACCTTATAATTTGAACATTTTTCAATTAATTTTTAAAAACTTCCCTTTAAGAATTAAATGACACGATCAAGTCCAAGTAACCAGATATAAAAGCATACAACTACATAAAAAGAAAACTTTTAACAATTTAAAGTTTAAGGGATCAAATTTCAGTCTTTACAAGGGACTACTACGTTTTAGAAAAGATCCGAACAGGAATCATACTAATTACGTGACTGTCACATAGATCCGTGTTTAGCTGTATTATGATATAAAGAAACAGGTTGTAGGCAGGTAAATAACTTAAAATGGTTTTCATCATTTCTGTGATACGAGTTAGGTTCAATTATGCCTCAAAATTTAAGTGGGCAACAACTCAGAGATTATGATGCCTCCTATCTATTCTCAAAGCGTATTTGGCTTTCCCCAAGTCACCCCGAATTGACCTCGACCCATTGTGTCTGATTAAGTTTGTAAGTACTCTTCATCTGATTCCCGTTCTCTTTCTTACTTCATGATTGAGAAGTCTTGACATTTTTAGCTCTAAAATGTTTCAATAACTCATAAGGTATTTTTTTTTTTTTTAATAAACATTTGCATAGACATTCAGAGTAGTAATCAACTGCAAGTCCCGAATCTGGATCACTGCAGTTTCTTCACACACTATCTTTACGGGAATCAGAACATTTATGGGCTCGTGTATGACTGGGTAATCGCTTTTATGCCTATCATTCGGAAAGATATATATGAAGACATGCAAAACTCTAAAGGAGTTTCCACGTAAAATCGAGTAGATTTAGTTTGTATCACATCTACTTTTACGCACCATAAAAAGCTACCATGACATACAATGACTGTTCTAAAGCCTTTTAAGCCTAATAACTTCACTAGTTAAGCACACAGAATCAGTATATCTATCATTTTCCAAGGTTGGATCAATTTTCTGTTAAACATAGCAAACGAACTTCTTACGAAGTAGTAGACTAGAAAAATAATTTCATTTCCCTCAAAAAATTTATGACTTCAAACGCCCCGATCAAGTCAAGTCTTCAGGTCAACGGCTATCCCGAAGATCCAATGGATCAGCTGGACCGACCACATACTAGTATGTGTCCTTCTAACTAAGTATGATCGACTAATTTTAAGCGAAAGAATGAAAACACATCATAAACCGCCCCGGTCACTTTCAGTCATCTGGTTAATGGCTATCCTCATATTCTACAAGTAGAAATGAGGACCAAACATGTCCTAAGACATGTCCTTCAAACTGAGGCAACCGACATAATTCTAAGCAATAGTGACGTTTTTTTTTTTTTTTTTTTAATAAACATAAAAATCATGGTTACTCGGGATTGATCATCCCATTTAACTCAATAAGGTTTTGAAATCTTGATTTGTCAAACGCTTTAGTATATAAATCAGCGAAATTATCAAGCGTATCCACCTTTTCAAGCACAATCAGTTTCTTCTCAGCACAATCCCGTATAAAATGATGACGTATGTCAATATGTTTAGTTTTACTGTGCTTCACGGGATTGTTAGTTACTGAGATAGCAGCTGTGTTATCAATGCAAATAGGAGTAAGTAAGAAATTCAGACCATAGTCGCGCAACTGTTGTTGAATCCAAAGAACCTGGGAGCAGCAGTTGGATGCTGCCATGTATTCTGCTTCACAGGTTGAAATTGTGACTGAAGTCTGCTTCTTACATTGCCACGACACCAATCTGCCACCAAGAAACTGACATCCACCTGTTGTTGATTTCCGACTCTGATTGCACCCTCCATAATCAGAATCTGTGTAAGCGACTAGCTCCAAGTCTCCTCCTCTCGGGTACCACAACCCCAGCTTCGGCTTGCCCTTGAGATACCGCAGTATCCTCTTCGCACCCTTCAAATGAGATTCTTTTGGGTTTGCCTGAAAGCGTGCACAAAGACAAACAGCAAACATTATATCAGGCCTAGAAGCAGTTAAGTACATTAAAGAACCTATAATAGCCCGATATTGAGTTGGGTCCACATCTGCATCGTTGCCTGAATCAGCACCCAATTTGTGATTGACGCAGACTGGAGTATCAAATGGAGAGCTGTCCTCCATTTTGAATCGTTTGAGAACATCATGGACATACTTCGTCAGATGAATGAACATCCCATCCTTCTTCTGATCAACCTGCAATCCTAAAAAGAAAGTTAGTTCACCCATAGCACTCATTTCAAACCTTTTCTTCATGACGGCCTCAAACTCCTGACACATGGAGACTTTTGATGCAGCAAAGATAATGTCATCCACGTAGACTTGCACCAGCAGGGAGTCGCTTCCTTCTCTCTTGAAGAACAACGTGCTATCAATCTTCCCTCTTTCAAACCCATTTTCAAGCAAGTAATCTGATAAAGTTGAGTACCAGGCACGAGGTGCCTGATGTAATCCATACAATGCCTTGCTTAATTTGTACACATGGTCTGGAAAGTCTGGGTCAGGAAAACCCGGAGGTTGCTCAACATACACAACCTCATCAACTTTCCCATTTAGGAATGCACTCTTTACGTCCAACTGAAAAACCTTCATCTTTTTATAAGCAGCAAATGCCAAAAACAATCTAATGGCTTCCAATCTTGCCACAGGAGCGAACACTTCATTATAATCAATCCCATCTTGTTGATTAAAACCTTTAACGACTAGCCTCGCCTTGTTTCTTATAATAATCCCTTTCTCATCTCTCTTGCACTTAAACACCCATTTTGTGCCTATCGCATGCACATTCTTTGGTTTTTCAACCAAAGTCCAAACTTCCATTTTCTTGAATTGAGCCAACTCTTCTTGCATAGCTTCGACCCACGAGCTGTCCTTGAGAGCCATTTGATAATTCTTCGGTTCAATCTGGCTGATAAAGCAGGTGTACAAGCATTCGTTGATTATGCCTGTCTCCTTGATGCTTGTGTAAACACAGGTGTGCTCATTCAAGCTACGTCTTGTTTGTACACCGGAGGACACATCACCAATCACATTCTCCAAAGGGTGATCTTTATGAATTCTCGTGGTCGGAACAGAACCGACATGCAAATTGTCTTCCAAGTTAGAAGAGAGCTCGTCAATGGTTGTTTCATGCTGAGAGTGAAATGGATTGAAAAATTCTTCTTCAGTCGAGGCAGCAGGGGTATCGATAGCATTTGATGAGGAAGGTTGACATTTATCGATCAGCTGTCTTTGCAATAGATTTTCTTCCTCATCAAGGATCATCTTCGTAGCAACTCTCTCTTCTTCTTCAGCAATATCCAAATACGGTATGTTAAAAGACTTAAAAAGTTTAACATAGTCGAAAAACTCAGCAGGTCCGTTGCTTGGTTTTGGCGGTTGGTAACTTGTGATATCGGTGTTACACACCACCTCAACCTTGCTGGTCGATGTATTAAAGACACGTCTGTTGGGTGTCCCAACAACATAACCGACTAAGATTCCTTCATCGGCTACTTCACCAAATTTAGAATTTGTCTTTAAAATCGAACAAGGGGACCCGAATGGTTCAAGACCACTCAAGTTGGGCTTCCTCCCATGCATAAGCTCATAGCACGTTTTATTAAGTCGTTTAACCGTCAAGACTCTATTGAGGATATAGCAGGCTGTAGCAACAGCTTCAGCCCAGAACACCACAGGAAGCTTTGAATCAGCCAGCATAGTTCTGGCTCCTTCAATTAATGTTCTGTTCTTCCTTTCAGCCACTCCATTCTGTTGCGGTGTATACGGAGCGCTGTATTGGTGTTCAATCCCTTTCTGAAGGCAGAAGATCTCCATTTCAAAATTCTTGAACTCCGTTCCATTGTCACTTCTGATGAACTTAACCCTTTTATCCATAACGTTCTCAACTTTGGTAATCAAATTCTTCACCATCTGAGCCGTTTCATCTTTTGATTTCAGGAAATATACCCACGAATATCGTGAGTAGTCATCAGTGATCACCAAGCACTATGAAGTACCTCCTAGACTTTTTGCATTCACGGGACCGAAGAGATCCATGTGAAGCAATTCTAGGGTACTGGCAATTGAATTGACCTTCTTGGTGTGATGGGATTTCTTGTGCTGATTTCCCTTCTTGCACGGTAGACATTTGTCTTCAAAATTGAAACTTTTCAAGGGAACGCCCAGCACAAGCCCATTCTTGACAATGTGGTTCATCTTCCGAAGATGAATGTGCCCCATTCTCCTATGCCACAATTCGGACTCCGATTCGCTCGCTTTTGTCATAAGGCATGATTCTTCCGTGGCCATTTCAGTCGACCTCATATCCATAATATACGTATTTCTTTCACGTGGAGCCTTCATCACAATCCACTCCTCTGGTATCTGAAAACAGGTTGCAACACAATCGCCTCATTCTTTGTAAAATGAACGGTGTACTCCTTATCACAGATCTGCGACACACTCAGCAGATTGTGCTTCAATTCTTCCACAAAGTTAACTTTCTCCAATGTCATCTTTCCGTTCGACACCGTTCCCATTCCTGTAATCTTGCCTCCACTTTCACCGGCAAAGCTCACTCTCCCTCCTTGAACAGGTTTCAAATCGTGTAACAAGTATTTGTTACCCGTCATGTGCCGGGAACAGCCGCTATCCACAACCCAAAGATTATTGGCAGCCCTGTTCAACTGTTCCTGCACGATAAAAGCAAAAGATTAGAATCTAGGGACCCAAGACCAATTGGTCTTGGATCTATACATCCCGAACTTCGGCTTTTCAAAGTTAGTACTTTGATAATTCCTGTAAGTCCTACTAGGATACCTCCTTGTAGATTGATTGTGAGGCCTTCCAAACCTTAGTGAATTGAAAGAATTATAGTTTGTGGTTTGGTTATTAGTAGTGTAAAACTGAGATTTGTTTCTATGAAAACCTGAATTAGTCACATTTTTGAATTTTGAATGGTTTTCATTTTTAGCAGTATGATAATTACTATTAGGCTTATTCTCAGTTTTAGTAGGTCTCACACCTCTGAATCGCTGCTTCAGAGGGCAATCTGCAACAAGATGTCCTAATTGATTACACCTAAAACAACACCTATGCTCAACTTTTTTATCAACCGGTGTTTTAGATGTCGAGGCTTTATTACAGCCCGTTCGTCTCACATATGGTGGGACATACGGGTTTAATGGAGTACTCTTTTTATTCGTCTTATCTTTCTCTCCACCATTGGGTAATACCACCTCCTCTTTTGCCTTACCAGACTCGGATGACTTATCCGAATCCGATGAGACTGGACTTGGATCAGAAATTATAACACTTGAAACAGGCGAACTTGTTTCGCCTCCACTAACATTTGGTTCTTTACAAGTTACTTTAACTGGTACTGTCTGAGCAACCTCAAAGTCAACAGATTTCTGAACACTAGGGTTAAAAGTGTAATTGTGATTATACGGTGGTGGAACCTCATGATAACCAATTCCTCCTCTCTTAACAGAGGAACCTTGATCACTAACAAGGTGATCAAGAATAGCAGAGGAATTTCTGAACTGCTCTAGTTTTCTATTCAGTTCCACCACTTTTACCTGGTGATCAGCAATCTGTTTTTCTCTATCAGCAATTAGTTTGGTTTTTTCTTCCAAAACTTCATAGCTTAAATCAATCACTTCAATTTTTTCAGCAAGTTTTGTTTTTAGACTTTTAACATCTTTTTCACAAGCTTTTATTTTGACTTTATAGCTATTTTCTCTTGCTTTTGTAAAATGATGATCTTCTTTTAGGGTTTTAAATTCAGCATCCAACCTAACATACTGATCGGTTATAGTTGCTAATTGCTCAGACAAGTTTTCACATTTAGAACATGTAGGTTTAGAACATACCTCGGAGAGCTGGTCTTTAACATCTGCCATAAAAGCTTTTTCTTCTCCGGTAACCTTCTCATTTCCTTCAGTTTCAACCTTCGCCAAATTTGCCTGCTCAAAAGTTTCTTTAGAATGCAGGTTCCAGTTGTATTCACCATCTTCTCTGGACATCATGGCACTATAATCTTTTATACCCTCATTATGCTGTGTAGACTTTCCTTGACCACGTTCTACACGCTCATTCCTGCACTCCTTAGCAAAGTGGCTGTTTTGCTGACAGTTGTAGCATCTCACCTTCGTCTTGTCGAACCCTGGCCTTCCACCGACAAACTTTCTTCCGGTCTTATTCATAAATCTTTTCACTCTTCTCACGATCATGGCCATCTGCCATTGTAGATCCATTTCTTCCATATCATCAGCATCAATCTGGTCATAGTCTTCATCCAACATAGCTGGATCAACAATCTTCCCTTGAATGTAGTTCTCATAGGAAGCAATAAAAGAAGCATAGAGACCTCTTCAGCAGACTTGACACTCATAGGCATCTTGGAGTAGTTGTGGCTGGGAATACTTGGAGAGCAACTACTCTTGCTTACCTGGGGTTGAGAACCACTCGATCCACCTGCTACATAGCAAACATCACCATTTGTGTTGGCTGACACATGCCCCTCATGTGATGAGTTGGCGCTCGACTCTCCCTTCGAGTAGTAGGCAGCAGATTCAGTCTTCGATCCTGAGCTAGTGTTGACTTTAGCTCCATACATACCTGGATCTTGAACCTGATCCATAGGTGTCTCCTTTCTAACCATGTTAAGCTCAAAGGTTCTGAGCTTGTTGACTGCCGTTTCTAGATCATATGTGGGAAAGTCTTTGTCTTCCCTCATCAGCACAGTGTACATCTCCCATTTTGGTGGGAGAGCATCTAGAAGCTTCTCAACTATTTCTTCTTCTCGGTAGGAAATTGAATAGTTGCTCAATTCAGTCATCAGATGGTAATATCGAGTGATAATATCATCTAAAGATTCATTCTTCAAATACTTGAAGACTGAGAACTGGGTTTTGAGCAATTTTATCTTTGAAGCTCGGATTCCTACATTCCCTTCAAATCTGTTCTCAAGAGCTTCCCAAAGCTCTCTTGCTGACGTATACTTTCTAAACGTATGAAGGATCTCTTGTGGAAGAGCCATAGTAATAGCAGCATGAGCCTTGCTCTCGGCCTCATACATCTTTTTCTCTTCTTCTTCCATTTTGCTATACTTTTTGATTTGATCACGACCTTCATACTCCATAACTGGTGGAATATAACCATCCTGGATGCATACCCACATCTTCGCATCCTGGTATTTGACGTATTGTATGAACCGATCCTTCCATGCAACGAAATCGGTTCCCTTCAGCAATCTTGGGGCCTTAGTAGCTGACCCTGCTTCAACTTCCATCTTCACTAACTCAGAGATGTTAATCGACGACATCTTTCCTGAAAAGTAAGAAACCCGAAAAAAAATCAAAAAAATTTTCTGAATAGTACTGTAGGCGAAGTTACGGATAACTTCGCTTAAGCCTTAACTTCGCCGCTGATTAACTTCGCTGAAGAACTTCGCTGATGATTAACTTCGCTTAAGGTAAGCGAACTTAGGAGGTAGGCGGAGTTGTAGAGAACTTCGCTGAGTTAGGCGAACTTGAGAAGGTAGGCGAAGTTGTGGATAACTTCGCTTAACCTTATATCTTCGCTGAAACCCTACGTATCCTGACGGCAACTTCGCCTGATGAACACGGACGTTTTTGCAGATCTGAAATCTGGATTTTACGAGGTTTTTGACGGTGCAAAGGCTTGAATACGATGGTAGGAGGTAAGATTGACTCAAAAACACAGAAAACACGTCCCGCAAATAGTCGAAACGGGACGATTTCTACACCCGCGTGAATATCCCGAACCACACAATCGAGCAAATGCTCTGATACCAATTGTAGGTTCCCTGGACGGATCGCACGAGATATCTCGATCAACTCAGGTGCGGATTCCCTGCGTAGATCATTACGAGTATAGAACACGAATCACACGAACACACGAAACGAACACACGTTATATAATAACTCAAACACGTGATACGATATCACTATTACAGACACACGTTACAGCTCTCGTAACAACTCGAACAAACTAACACGAACAACTAACTGGAACTCCACTCTAACCAAGCCGTAACCTAGGTATATAAATACACGAAAACTTCGCCTGGCATGTTCAGGCGAAGTTGTCCATAACTTCGCTTGACTAACAAGTTCGCCTAAATAGCGAACTTGTCAGTAACTTCGCTTAAGACATATATAAAACATTATTAACATTACAGACTCGATTACAGACACTAGACTATGAACTACTGACATTATGCACCAACATTCTTACACTTAAATACCCACTTAGTTGGAATAGCTTTCTTGACTCTAGCAGGTTTTTCGATTAAATCCCAAACACCCAAACGTGCAAATTGCTGTAATTCTTCTTGCATAGCTTCTACCCAAGAAGGATCTTCAAGTGCCTTACGGGCTGCTGTCGGTTCTAGTTGAGATAGAAAGCAAGTGAATTTTGCAAGATTTACAATTCCCGATGAATGTAAATCAGCATATGCACACAATACATTATTCTCACTTGACGAAGCAACTTGATGACGTGTTTGAGCGCCCACATCAAGTTCTCCAATGATGTTTTCCTGTTGATGATAATTATGAATCCGAAGAGTGGGATTCTCAGGAACAACAACATTATCAAATAAGTTAGTGTAATGTTCGCCAAATTTAGGAGATGAAACATTATCACTGTCAAGTTCAATAACCGGTTCATCAGCTTGATTGTCATCTGATGAAGAAGTAGATACATTATCAACCTGATTATCATCACATAGATCTTCAGTTGGAGCAGGAGTTGTAGCTTCAACATCATTAGAACTTGAAAATCTTGGAATGGCCAAATGATCTTCAAAGTATGCTCGAACCAGATCTTCGTCTATGTGTTCAGTCGATGGAGTAAATGAATTAAATAAGCCATCATAGTCAAACATCTAGTCGGGACCTTTCCCTTGAGGAGGAGTGGTGTACTTTTGACAGTCCACATGATACCATTCCTCAACACAACCAGAAGTGAAATTAAATACTCGTTTCTTTGGAGACGCATATCCCAAGAAATACCCTTCGATAACTTTCTCTTCAAATTTACTCGTATCCTTCTTCAACATTGTACAAGGACACCCAAACGGTTCCAAGGACTTTAGGTTAGGCTTTCGGTTGATTAAAAGCTCGTAACTTGTCTTTTTGAGTCGTTTAACAGTTAAAACCCGATTAAGCGTATAGCAAGTTGTATTCACCGCCTCATTCCAGAATTGTACGGGAAGCTTAGAATCAGCAAGCATAGTTCTTGCAGCTTCAGTTAAGGTTCTATTCTTTCGTTCAACAACACCGTTTTGTTGTGGTACATAGGGTGCACTGTATTCTCGATGAATTCCTTTTTGAATGCAAAAGAAATCCAATACAGTGTTCTTGAATTCAGTACCATTATCACTTCGAATTCTCTTCACCTTGTGTTTGTATAGTGATTCGATCTTAGTGATAAGGTTTTGTACCAAAACAGGCGTTTGATCTTTCGAACTCATAAATAACACCCATGAGTATCTTGAATAATCATCAGTGACAACAAGACAATACCAATCCCCAGAGATACTCGCACGATTCACCGGACCAAAGAGATCCATATGAAGTCGTTCAAGAGGAGTATCAATGGAATTCAATAACTTAGAAGGATGAGACTTTTTCTTCTGATTGCCCTTCTTTCATGCAATGCAGTGATCAGATAACTTAAAGTTCTTCAACGAAACACCCTCAACTAAGTCATTAGCCATTAAATAATTCATCTTTCGAACATGAATGTGACCCATTCTACGATGCCATAGAATAGAGTCCTTCTCGGTTGCTTTGGAGACAAAACATGTTTCGATAGACTTTGATACTTTAGAACTCATATTTAAGACATAAATATCATTTGATCGTGGTGATCGCATGACAACCATGTCCTCAGGAATCACGTATCCCGGTTTCAAGATAAGACACTCTTTATCAGTAAATACCGTAGTGTACTTTTTATCATAGATTTACGACACACTCAATAAATTATGGTCCACCTTGTCACAGTAATTGAGCTTTTCAAAAGTAATGTGACATTTGAAACTTCACCTTCATGTGTGATCATGCCCCCAGAATTCCGAGCAAACGCTACATAACCTCCTTGAATATTTCTCACATTAGTTAAGAGGTTGAGATTTCCAGTGATATGACGAGAACATCCGCTATCCATTATCCAGTTTTCACCAGAAATGGTCTTGGATGTATCCTACACACAAAATAAAAATGATTAGTTTAAAAAGGCAACCCAGGCCTCAGTCTTGGGCACCTTTTGGTTTTCTTGAGAAATTTTAAACTTAGCCGAATTCAACTGTTGTTCAGCAACTTGAGAATAAGTTACCGGCTTCTTAGACTTTCGTCTTAGATAAGCAGCTTGAACAATGTTTGAATTTGTGTTCTTACATATTGGCTCAGTTGGAATGAATTTTGGTTTCACTTGACCATGGGTTTCATTCACATGAATTACCTTTCGAGGATTCACGTTTGAAAACATAATGTGTGTATCATCCTCACACGACACAGGTCGTTTTAAAATCTCCTTTATCACAGGAACCGGTTTTGAATGTTCCTTGACAAAAGGATGGAGATTCTGAAATTTCTATTGACTACAATTTCTCACCACATGACCTTGTTGACCACACAAAAAGCAACTTCGCATGTCAACATGACCATGTTGAGGTTTGGCAGAAACATATGCAACAGAAGGTTGATAACTTACATTTTCAGTGAAACGTTTGGCCAAATCATCAGAAGTTACAGACTTCTCTTTCATATAAAAGTCAAGGTTAGAACAACTGAAAAAACTTTTCAATGTATCTGTTCCAGTTGATTTCACAAACTGGACCTTTTTAGCATGTTTTAACAATTGTTTTGCTTTAATTAACAGGTCTGATGAGTTCGATGTTTTGGCACAAACATATTGGCGTTCCAAGTCTTTCAACTTGTCAGTTTCGTTGTAAAAGACGCTCTTAATTAGTTCCAGTTTAATGATACTAATCGGGATATCTTTTTCAGTGAACATTGTGTTTATTCCCTTTAACTTAAAAACCCTAGCAGATGAAGGCTTAGAACTAGGAGGTTTGATGAAACGCATCAAGTCCTCATCAGAAAGTTTTGGTTTTTCTGACTTCTTTGCCTTCACAGGTTTGACTTTCACTTATTCTTCCTTCTCCACATGAAGCTTGTTTGAACCATACACAGCTTCCTCAAATTCATGAGGTTCACAAAGAATGTGATTAGAACTTGGAATGTTCTTGTTTTTGTGTATTACCTCTGGTTCAAACACATCCTCAATAATTACTTTGTCAACATTTTCAACAAAGACTTTGTTGCTTTCCACGTGAGGTTTTTGAGATGCAAGTTGAGTTTTAACAATGTCAGTTTTAACAGGATTAGAATTTACTGAAATCACAGGTTCTTTCACAATCACATCTTCTTCTATTTTAGAAAAAGGATTTACTTTATAATCATTGTGAAAAGGTGGTGGAATTTCAGCAAAACCTATACCTTTCTTTGAATCTTTTTGTTTTCCAGACACTTCGATTATTTCGTTTAGCAAAAAGGAAGAGTTTCAAAATTTACCCAACTTGTTCTTTAACTCAAGAACCTCATTCTCAAGATCGGTTATCTTTGAACGATGTTTCAAGATTTCTTGAAACTTTTGGTCATTAATTGTCATTTTTACAGATAACTCAGCCTTGAGATCGTGGTTACTTGTCGACAATGCTTCAATCTTCTCTCGAGATCTCATTTGAGACTCAAGAGATTGTCGATAAGTATCCTTTAGTGAAGCAAATTCTCTCACTAAATTATCATTATGATTCTTTAAATACTCTAACTTAGGTTTGTTAGTTTCACATTCAACACAAGTTACTTTAACTAATGAAGTAGCAGAGATAGAATGACTAACCTCATTGATCTTAGCCATGCAAGCAAAAACAGTTGGAGGCTTGTCACAAGAGTCATCAGAATCAGATTCATAATCATTGTCAGAGGACATCTCACTTCCACTTGCATCTTTAAAGTCCTTAGTTAGCCCAAACATAGTTAAATTAGCTTGATTATCATTACACAGCAGTCGTTGTGACCAATCATTTCCATCAGCTAACATTGCTTGTGACCCAGAAGTAGATGGTTTCTTTTCAACATCATTACCTCGTGGTGTAGAAGAATTTTGATTTTGACCACGACGACCAGTATACTCCTTTTTCGGCTTGTCACGTTCTTTTAAAATGCCCGAACTCTTGACAATTGTAACATTTCACTTTTAACTTGTCAAATCCCAATTTCTTGTTCAAAGTAAGAAGATCTTTTCCAGTCCTTTGCATGAATCTCTTCACCTTACGGACAATCATAGCCATATTCCACTTCAAATCCATGATCTCTAAATCATCTGATCATAATCTTCATCAGTCAGATCACTTGTGGCTATCTTACTACTCACCAAATTTTCATATGAAGACATAAAGGATGTTAGAAAAGCAAAGTTTTGTTCAGCTTCCTTCATATTTACACTAGGTGGTGAAGCAAATGGATTTGTAGTAGATGAATTTCCAGATCCAATAGAAACACCAGGTGATCCAGCAGTGTAAAAACATGCTCTTGGATCATAATAGATGGTCGTTTCATTTTTACTTGCATTATGTGTAAGAAATGCAGTGATTGGAGAAATAGTTGAACTTATAGGCATACTACCACCATAGAAAGCAGGATCTTGACTTTCCTTGGAAGACTTCTGACATTTAAGATCGTATTCTCTTGCTTCAATCTTTTGCAAGAATTCTGTTGCAGTCAAGTCTTCATTCGTGAAATAGTTATTCTCTTTCAGAACCATTAAAAACGTAGAATAAGAACTTGGTAGTGCACTCTTGATAGTGTCAATCTTGTCAACCTCGGAAGTTTCCAATTTCATTTTGCCCATCTTAGCAATAAAGTGATTAAACCTAGTAGTCATCTCCTCAACTGTTTCTCCTTTCAATAAGTTAAAGTTTCGAAATTGAAACTTAGGCATTACCTTCTTACTCTCAGCTGTATTCCACATACTCCTCATACGAATATGTTGAAATAAGAAAGCACAGATCTTTATGCTTCCCACTTGGTGAAAGATGTTTTCGGGTAAAGCCATAGTAAGAGTAGAATAAGCCTTTGTCTCAATCTCTATTGCTTTCTTCTCTTCTTGTGAATACTGAGAAATAGATTTAGGAGTGTAACCAATAGTGTCATCTCCAATCATTGGAACAACATATACCTCATCTAAGCAATATGAGGAGTCAGGGTGAACAGAACCCAAATGAGCACGGAAACGGGGTTCCCATTTAGCAAAATCGCTACATTTCATCAACCTTGGACATTTCGAATGTGAGCCTATCGCAGTATCAAGTTGCAACATTTGTTGCATTAACATATTCTGTGAAGCTAGTGCATACATACCAGCCATGCTTGTCAAATAATAAACCTCAAACTCTAAGGGTTAAAATTGAAAATAATATTAACGAACTATGAACAGTTGTGACGAACTGTGAACAGTAATTGACGAATCACAACTTAACGAAGTTAAGATTGATTAGGTAAAGAATCAGAAATGGTTTTAACTAAACTGAAAGAAGTTAACGAATCTTGTCTGGTCAACAAAATTGATTTGACGAAATAAGTCAACGAATCAGATGGTCAACGAATCAGATGGTTTACTAACGAATTAGATAAACGAATCACTAAGAATAAGCTTAGCGAATCAGACGGTTATCTTTAACGAATCACTAAGAGAAGGCTTAGCGAATTAGATAACGAATACACTACAGTTGATAACGAATCAACTTATAGCGAATCAGGTTGTCACAACGGTTTGTAACAAACCTCTGACAACAAATGTCACGTGGCAAAAGTTGTTACAAAACAGTTTCCGAGGTAGGACACGTGTCACACGAATTAGTGAACACGAATTAGAATACTCAGGGAATTGGTTCACGAATCTGACGATATTATTAACGAATTAACTAATGTTATCAACGAATTAGCCAAACGAATTAGCCAAACAGTTAACGAATCAAGCTGAAAGGTTAACGAATTAAAGTGAATCTTCAAATCTTCAAACCTTCAAACTCAAATTTCCAGATTTCCGGAGAACTTATGAACACAGATCCAGAAATTAAATCTGGATTACTAACTCAATACTTAACCAAATCGTTCATGTAAACTACCAAAACACTCGGTAACACAACGTGAATCCAAATCTTACCATCTCGTATACTCAATTACCTTAAATAAAAACCAAACTGACCAAAAACTATCCCCTTTCTCTCGGCCAAACCAACAACCAAACCAAATCAATCAATCAATTCCAAATTCCAATTCCTCACTACCAAATCACATCAATACCTTTCCGTTTTCAAATCCAAACCAATCAATCCATTTCCAATTCTGAATCAACTTAATTCAATTCAAAATCAAACCGAATCTAAACTTAACACAAAATAACAATTAAACATCTATTAATAATGAATTAACTATCAAATCAAGAGCAAAAGAGCACCGAAAGCTCTGATACCACTTGTTTGTTCTCGTCAATCTCTAACACAGATATCAGATCTGATCTGTGTATAATTAACCTAATACGGATCTAGTTCGTAATTGCCAATGATCGTCAATAATACGTTATATGTATATATATATATATTAATTGTATGTATGTGATAATAATAGTATGAAGCTTGAGAGTGAATCTGGGCAGAGGTTCGATAATTAAACTCAAAACTTAACATTAAATGTGGACTAAGGCTACTATAAATAGAAGATGGATCTAGTTTGTTAACATTCCATAACGAACTAGAATCCACTTCGTTACATACACTTAAATGAAATAACTTAACGAATCACCCCCTGATTTGTTAAACATCCTTAACGAATCAGGAGGGATAATAACTTATATCTAGTTCGCTAAACATCCTTAGCAAACTAGACTATACCTTAACGAACTCACCCAACAATAAAGATATTTGATCATGAGTCAGGGCATGATCAACGAACTCACCCTCCTCGATCTCATCGGCAGTAGCAGTACTCATCACCACAACTTTCTTGTAATCCATAATTAGTATGGTGTTGGCTTTGATCGACTCGATGGGCGTGGCATTAGTAGGATCTTGATAAACCACCAATCGTCGACCTTTATCCGCACCAACCCCACTACTTGTACCTGCAGCAGATGAACCGTGAGCTTGTTTCGGCTCACTGCCACTTGCACCAGCAGCATCAGGATCCTTGTCTTCATCATCATTCTTCAATTTCTTCAATGAATCGTCTTTACAAGTCAACTGAAGAATGAATTCCTCTTTTTTTTAATCCTCTCCCCCTTAGACGTAACAATCTCATGGAGTTCCTTTGTCTCTTTCTAATAGTTGAAGACATAACTCATCAGCCAATGCTGATTATTCAACATATGATCTTGCTGTTTTCGGTCAGCTGCCATTTGATTTTCAAACAGATGGATCAAACTCGATAACATATCCATCTGTTGACTATGCAGCAAGGCGTGAAAGTTAGGAGGAACAGGCTGCACTGGGCCTTGCGAACGAGTAACTCTCATATAAGATAAAGCCTAAGGTTGTATCAGCATTGTTGTAGTAGTAGGAGACGTTACCATCGATGTCACAAGAGGTGTGGGAAATGGAGATAGCAACGATTGAGGAATCGAAGTAGATCTCGGATATGATGAAGCCGTCGTCATTAGAGTGATTTCCGGGGTGCTATCAGTAAGCGACACCACAGGCCTTTGTTGCACAGACGACCTTGGGATTTGTGGACCTATCTTCACACCAGAACCATGTCTAATCTGACGCTTAGGCGGTTGTTCTGTCAGCTTCTCCTTTCCCTTGCGTTTTAGTTGAGCAGCATACGAACTAGCTGACTCAACCTCATTACGCCTACCATCACCCTCGTTTCAACCATCTCCATCGTTTGCATCATCATCACCACCTATGTTCCCACCTGGTCCCTCTTACAGTTCAGAATTCGAGTCTTCAAAGATCTAACGATCATTAAAAGGACATATATAATCAGGATTCACCAAATACCCAATCAAACATTTGTTTCTTGGGAGATCCTCTACCGTCTGCTTCTAGTATGTCTTCATATGCTTCATTGTATCAGCATTCATGTGTTCTAGCTTCAACACATCATCTTTCAATGTTGGATAGATTACAATATCAGGAATCAGATCTTGTATAATTAGCTGAACAAACCGCGGATACATCAAAAACTTGTTGCGGTGATTCTTGACCATACAATTCTCCTTTAAATGATAAAAGATAGGATCGAAGAAATTGAACGGTTTGTTTAATATTAGCGCCACAAAGGCGGATTGGAGCATAATCTGACATTCATCAAAACCACCCTTCCGTTCCCCAAGGAAATGAATCAGAACGTGTAATAAATACTTGTATGGGGCACACAAGTAAGCTTTCTTGTATTGGGAACGATCCAGGTCTCCAGTGTAGAATAGTCTCTGAAATAATCCTCGGATCAACGCTTTATCGAACTCACATGGAATGTCCATGTTATTAGTAAACCTCAGCACCCGACGTATCACACCAAGAGTGATCGTGATAGTTGTCTTGTTAATCTCTGCAACTATGTGGTTCTCTGACTCCACATACTTAGCCGAATCCCAAAAAGGACGAAGCACGCTAAAATGTACTGAGACATTAGCGGTTATAGAATAGTAGATATGGGATCGGCGTAAGAATGCATGATATCACCAAATACTCCTTAATCAGCAAAGTTCTCCTATACGAACACACATATATTGTGCTTCTTATCATAGGCTAACTCAGGAGCAGCTGGTGCTTGTTGTTGTACTGGAGGTTGTTCTTGTTATGCAGAAACTTATGGATCAACAGCTGGGGCATCTTAAATTATCTTGTTAGCCATTGCTGTAATCACAAAAACACAAAGATTAGTAAAATCGAACTTAACTAACTTAAAAATTACATTTTCATTTAATAGTTAATGAAAATTCATACTTAATGAAAATTCATACTGAGCAAGTATCATTCACTATCTCATTCTTTATGAGGAATGGCTTCATTTGTTATAACGAATGGATTGATTCGTTGTCTTCTCAAAATGAATGAAGGCATAACAAATGAATAAAAAGCATTCGTGAATTCTGTAAGACGAATGAAAGAGTCATTCGTTACAAAATCATACGAATAGGGCTGATTCGTTATACAATTTCAACGAATGTGTTCATTCGTATCAATTAAACACGAATGACCAAACATTCGTTAGTTATAACGAATAAGCACCAATAATTAACCAACTACTCAAAATTGTCAAAGTCAAGATTCGTAAGAACATAGACGGTGAACATGCAACAGATTTACAATTAACCCTTGAAACACGATAAATCAAAGTAAATTTTGCATCAATAGACTCGTATATCCGTCGTATATTGACCCTAATCGACTAGACCTCAATACACTGTGTGTTACTAGTTCATTTGATTGATAAACATATACGGTTAAACATTTAATTAATTGACTCATCATATCTTAATGAAAATCAACAACACTTATTGTGTTTGATTCGTATTTACCTAATGTATCTAATCAATCAACAAAACTTGATTTAGTGAAGGTTGAAAAATTATTGAAAATTTTGGCAGGGTTTCTTTTAGGTGAGGGTAATATTCATGTGAACGAATGGGCGATTCGTTCACTCACTGTTTATTATATAGGAAGGATCTGCACGCAAAACTAGACACACAAATCACATTCATTAATTCAAAATTAACAAATGGTTCACATCCGTTGTCTCATTTGTTAACAAATGTTAACGAATCAATCATAAGTTAAAAAACTGTAACGAATCAACAAATATTCGTTCATCATTCGTTATCACTATCAATGACCAATGAGGTCATATGTTACTAGTATAAGAGGACGTGAATAGGACAGTGAATGAGTACATTCTTTATTCTGTTTAAAACACGAATGACCTTCATTCGTTATAAAAAATGATAGCGAATGGATTATATTCGTTATGACCAATTATAACGAATAGGAGTTAAATAATCAATTAAAAATGAAAATTTTCGTTTTCAATTTCCATGAATTAAATAATGCATCAAAACCCGTGTCCCGATGAACCTTGCCATAAGAACTTACCACTCGAGATAAAATGCAATACATTAACGTGCTTTGCATTCAAAACACATAAGTTAAATGAAATTAACTTGAAATTGATTAACTTAAAAAGAATTAAATAAATGAATTAAATTAAGAAATTAAATATAAATGTGGGAAAATCTTTTTGGTATTTCCTTTTTTAAATTTATACCCATTAGCTCGGAAATCGAAAATAAAGCAGGAATCAAAATAAAAACAAAATAATTTATTTATTTATTTATTTTTATATTTTATGTTTTAGATTTTGTATATTTTCGAATTAAAAACAAATACTACTACGACAAAAATAACTATTCTATGAAAGTAGCACATATTTTTGTGAGTTGAGTAGAGAATCATACTGACCAAATTACCCTTCTACCTCAGTTTTATATTTCAGCGTTATTATGACTGGCGTTAAGTCTGTCATTGATATTTTTGTCCACTTAAAATTTAGAACAAACTTTCAAGCATTTTTGTGATATGATTTAGGTTCAATTAAAGCAAAGATTATAAGAAACTATCCGCCTCTAATGTCGATTCAGGCTTAATTTAACTTTTACCATGTCACCCCAACTTGACTTAAACCATTATGCATGAATATTAAAAATTTATGATTTATCAATTTGAATAAGCAATCTAAGCTCATAATCCCTACTACAAGGTATACCCCCGTTATCAAGCAATACACCAAGCTTCATTTACTGTGAGTGAGTATGCATGAGTTCATCTGTAGGCTTACAGACATTGTATCCCCTGGGGTCCGTTTCTTACTAGTATTAAGACGCACGCAAGGGAGGAACAATGTATGACTCACAATGGATTTTGATCAAGTAAGTAATGAGTTTGTACGAAGTACAACAGTGATCAAGTTTATTGACTTTGGGTTTGCTCTAAAAGCTTTTGAAATATTCAGATTTTGAATATCCATACAATAAGCCACATAAAAACTCACAGTGTCTAGAAACCGGATGTATCCCATCAATACAGGATTTGAGACCATAAGACCACACAACGTTGAAGTGTTAATTATAAACTAGAGGCATTTTATTTAGAACTTTTGTTATTGGTGATCAAATAGACATAAGGCTTGAGTATCACTGGCTATTACATTTCTGCCTTCATTACCGTGACTTTTGGAAGAGACTAACACCTCTTTCAAATTAACAATTCTTATGTTTATATCACATATTTTACTCTAACGATTTGTTTAAGACCTATGAATGCACCAATGCAGCTAAGCACACAGTTTTTTAAGCTTATTTCTTTCTAGATATGGGACTAGATGATCAATGTACTATCATTTTCTCTTTTTTATTCAAACTCATTTTCGAGGAGCATTTTTTAATGTTTTTGAATATTTGAAATATTTGAATGTTTTTGGTTTTTCTCTATACAAAGAACTAAGATAACTGAGCTTGAAATAAGGTTTTGGAGTTGAAAAGTAAACTAGACAAGTTTAGAAATTAATCCTTTTAGTTGAATGCAATTATTGAAGTATCTGGTAAACAAAAGGGTTATAAAAAATGGTTTAGGTTTTGTTGAAATTCCTCCACCATTTCATGATGACTATTCCGAAAATCCATTTGCCGGGAAAGAAGAAGTTGTAATCGAACCACTCATTCATGTGTAGAAATAGAAACAAAGTGACAAAGATAAATTCACTATTAAATCTTCAACTCAAGAACCACATATACAAAGCAACAAAATCTTTGTTGATAAAGTCATCATTGAGGATGTAGTTTGACCAGAAATTGTACACAAGGAATCGAACTTTCCACGTTCGAATCACATTTTGTGTGAACCTCATGAATTTGAGAAAGCTATTTACGGATCAAGCACATCTAAAATAAAAGATACTAACCCAACTAAAGTTAAGGCTAAGAAATCAGAAAAACCAAAAGTGTCTGATGCATATTTGATGCGCTTCATCAATCCAGCTCTTTCTAATGTAAACACTGGTAGAGCGTTTAAGTTAAAAGGTCTTAGCAAAGTGTTAACTGAAAAGGACATTCCACTTAATTTGATAAAGCCTGAGTTGATCGAAAGTGTCTTTAACAATGAAACTTCAAAGATACAAGATCTTAAGCATGCTTTTGCTAAATCTAAAGTATCAAACATAACAGATCCATTGGTTAAAGCCAAACAATTGTTAAAATCTGTTAAGAAAGTTCGTTTTGTTAACTCAACTAGAACTGACACATTATAGAGATTTTCTAATTGTTCAAACCTTGACTTTTATATGAAAAAAATCTGTTCCGATTGATCACTTGAACAAAGTGCATGCTTCTGGTGTTTCTAATCAATTTTCTGTTACACCAGTTTCTGTCAAGCCACAATGTACGTTTGTTGATATGAGAACATGCTTCTTATGTAGCAAACGTGGGCACGTTGTTAGAAACTGTGGAATGAAGAAATCACAGAATATTCATCCAGTTATCAAGGAAAAATCAAAACCAGTTCCTTTTGGTTAAAGAAATTCTGAAAAGACCTATGTCTTATGATGATGAGACTCACATCATGTTTTCTAATGTGAATCCACGCAAGGTGATTCATGTTGATGACAACAATGTTAATTTAAAACCCAAATTTGTTCCTACTGAACCAATTTGTAAAAGTGTTAGCACAAATGTAGTTCAAACTGCATACTTGAGACGAAAGTCAAAAAGGCTTGTGACTTATTCACAAGCAGCAAAACTGCATTTGGATTCAATCAAAATTAACTCTTCAATTGATATTAAAGAGGTGCCCAAGACTGAGGCTTGGGCTGCCTTTTTGTCAAATCATTTTACCTTTATCTGCAGAGTTTATCCAACACTATATCTTGTGAAAACTGGATTATGGATAGTGGATGCTCTCATCATATTACCAGCAACATTAACCTACTAACCAATGTCAAGAATATTCAAAGGGGTTATGTAGCGTTCGCGGGTAATTATGGAAGAATGATTACAAAGGAAGGAGATGTTTCGAATGGTAGTATTACATTTGAGAAAGTAAATTATTGTGATAAGGTGGATCACAATTTGTTAAGCGCGTCTCAAATTTGTGATAAGAAGTATACCACTATATTTACTGATAAAGAGTGCATAATACACAAACCAGGATATGTCATTCCATAAGACATAGTTTTTATGCGGTCTCCTAGGTCAAATGATATTTATGTACTTAACATGAGTACTAAGGAATCGGCTAAGACTTCTGTTGAAACATGTTTTGTCTCAAAAGCAATTGAAAAAAGACTCGATTATGTGGAATATGCGTATGGGTCATATTCATGTCAGGAACATGAACTATCTGATGGAAAATGATTTGGTGGATGGGGTTTCCCTGAAGCACTTCAAGCTGACCGATCACTGTATTGCATGCAAGAAGGGCAAACACAAAAAGAAGTCGCACCCATCTAAGTTATTTAATTCCATTGATGCTTCTTTGGAACGACTTCATATGGATTTGTTGGTCCTGTGAATCGTGCGAGTATTGTTGGAGATTGGTACTGACTAGTTGTCAATGATGATTATTCGAGGTACTCATGGGTGTTATTTATTAGTTCTAAAGATCATACACCAATTCTTGTTCAAAATCTAATCACGAAGATCGAATCACTTTACAAACACAAGGTGAGACGTATTCGGAGCGATAATGGTATGGGGTTCATGAATAATATATTGGACTTATTTTGTATTCAAAAGGGAATCCATCGAGAATATAGTGCTCCATATGTACCACAACAGAATGGTGTAGTTGAACGAAAGAATCTAACATTGATTGAAGCAGCAACAACAATGCTTGCAGATTCAAAACTTCCTTTCCAATTTTGGAATGAGGAAGTGAACACTGCTTTCTGCACGCTTAATTGTGTTCTGATGGTTAAGAAGCTGGGTAAGACGAGTTACGAGCTTCTGAATAAACATAAGCCTAATTTAACGTTTTTGGAACCTTTCGGGTGTCCTTGCAAGATGTTGAAAGAGTGCGGGAAAATTCTAAGAAAAGGCAATTGAAGGTTATTTCTTAGGTTATGCATCGCGGAAGAAACGTATCTTCAACTTCACTTCGGTTTGTGTTGAGGAATGATATTATGTTGATTTCCAGAGTTACACAACACTTCCTACTGGTAAGGGTCCTGATTGGATGTTTGACTATGAGAGTTTATTTAATTTATTTACTCTTATAATTGATCTCCCTAATAAAGACTTGGTGTGTGCTTATTTGGAAGATTAATTGTTTTCCACACGAAGGGCTTCAACTTCTAATTATGATAATGTTCCATAAGATGATTATCATGATACGTCTGATGTTATTTCTATATCATCTGATGATGGTCATTTTGTTTATTCCTTTTTAGTATTGTTTCTAAAAGTTCATGAGGTTGGTGAATCATCTCATGATGCTGAAGAGAATCTCACTAATTTAACTGATAATGTTGTTATGCCTGAGAATCCGATACTTCGGATTCACATGTATCATCCTCAGGACAACATCATTAGTGATCTTGAAACTGCAGTTCAGACACGTCATCAGATTGCTAGTGCTAACGATTCTAACGTATTGTGTGCGTATGCCGATATGCATTCATCAGGAATCATGATTCTCACAAAATACACTTTTTTCTTTCTCAATGGAACCGATGAGTGTTCGTATGGTGCTTGAAGATTTGTCTTGGGAAGAAGCAATGCAAGAAAAGTTGCAGTAGTTCAATCGACTGGGTGTGTGGGATCTCATTGAAAATCCTGATCTAGTCAAGAAGCCTATTCTTACCAAATGGGTCTTTAAATGTAAGAAGGATGATCATGGGGTCATCGTTAGAAATAAAGAATGTTTGGTTGTGTAAGGATTTTATTAGCAAGCATACGTAGATTACACTGAAGTATATGCTCCTGTAGCAAGATTGGAGGCTATACGTATACTTTTTGGCCTATGCAGCTTTCAAGAATATTAAATTTTATCAAATGGACGTCAAGAGTGTGTTTCTCAATGGGGAAAATTATGAAGAGGTGTTCGGGAAATAGCCTCCTGGTTTTGAGGATCCAGACTATCCTGACTGTGTTTATCGTTTAAACAAGGCTCTTTATGATTTACACCAAGCCCCAAGAGCTTGGTACGACCCGCTTGCTGAACATCTGACGGATAGTGGCTTCAAATGAAGGACTGTGGGTTGTACTCTTTTCTACAAGACTGTCGGGGGAATATTTGCTCCTCGTCCAGATATATGTCAACGACATCATATTTGGTTCTACAAACGGCAAGCTGTGTAAAAATTTTGAGAAGTCAATGCAGACGAAATTGGAGATGTAGGAGATGAATTTCTTCATAATGTTGCAGGTTCATCAGTTTGACGCTGGAATTTTCATACATCAGACGAAATAAAGGATTGACATCTTGAACCGATTCAAGATAACTGCCGGAAAAATCCCTTCGACACCTCTACCCGTGGGTCACAATTTGTCACCGGATGAATTGGAGGATACCGTTGATACTACCTTATACCGAGCTATAATAGGTTCTTTAATGTATCTTACTACTTCTCATCCTGATATCATGTTTGCTGATTGTTTATGTGCCAGGTACCAATCGAGCCCCCGAGTGACTCATTTGGCGGCGGTTAAATATATACTTCTCTATCTGAGGGGTAATCCTGACACCGGGTTATGGTATCCCAAGGATGATATTGATCTCACTGCGTTTTCCGATTCGGACTACAGGGGTTGCAAAATCAACTTCAAGTCAACTACGACGGGTTGTCAATTTCTAGGAAGTCGGCTTGTTTCCTAGTAGTGTAAGAAGCAGAAAACGGTCTTCACATCAAACGCAGAGGCAGAGTATGTGGCAGCGTCGAGTTGCTGTTCAGAGGTTCTTTGGATCCAACAACACTAGTGGGATTACGCTTCAAAGTTTCTTACTACTCCCATATTTATTGATAACTCAGCTGCTATTTGTATCACGAAAAACCCCGTGCACCACTCTAAGACAAAGCATATAAAAATTCGATATCATTTTATCCGTGATTGTTTTGAAAATAAATTAATCGATCTGGAGAAGTTACACACGGATTTTCAGAAAGTTGATATGTTTACCAAAGATTTTGACAAAACTCGTTTTAACTTTTTGCTTGGTTTAAACGGATTGAAAACTCTTGCTGATATCATTAAACTCGGATAATCAACTTTAGTTTGTACGGTTTTTATTATAAAGTTTGGTTATCTTAGTGTTTTGGTTTTGATGGGGGGAAAGGGAAAATACAAAAATATTGTGATTTTAGTTTGTATAGAGAAAAATCAAAAACAATCAAATATTTCCAATATTCAAAAACATTAAAAAAATGCTCCTCAAAAATGGGTTTTGAAGCAAAAAGAGAATATGCTAGTACATTGATCATCTAGTCCCATATCCAGAAAGAATAACCTTAAAAGACTGTGTGCTTAGCTGCATTGGTGCATTCATAGGTCTTAATCAAATCGCTAGAGTAAAGTATGTGATATAAACATAAGAATTGTCAATTTGAAAGAGGTGTTAGTCTCTTCCAAAAGTCTTGGTAATGAAGTCATAAATGAAATAGCCAGTGATACTCAAGCCTTATGTGTGTTTGATCACCAAAAACAAAAGTCCTAAATAAAATGCATCTAGTTATAATTAACACTTCAACGGTGTATGGTCTTATGGCCTCAAATCCTGTATTGATGGGCAGGGGTGAAGCTATGTGGGGACCGGGGGTGGCACAGGCCACTGCCGTTTTCTCCGTTAGTAGGGTAAATTTCACGATTTTTCTCAAAAATTTTTATAGGTATTAAGCGCTGTCACCCCCGATGTATTTTTTCCAAAATGCTACCGGCCATTACTTAATTTTTTTTAAATATAATACCCCATCGTTTAGTTTTTTTCTAAAACCTCGTAATATTTATAAACAAAACTTACATTATAGTAGTCGAATAGTAAAAGATTTGTTTTTATAAATATTTTAGGTCTTTGCAATTCTTCTTCTAGGTGTTCACCCTTAGGGATGAGATCAGTAAATGTGCCGGTACTGATACCAAAATATTCGGTTCGATACCGGTATTGAAGGTAATGTTTGAGATATACCGGTACCAAAACTCAAAACTTTGGTATCAATTCGGTACCGACGGTACCAAATACGTACCGATTTTGGTACCGGTACCGGTATAAATACTGAATTTGCTTATCCCTACTCACCCTTTCTCTCGCATCATCATGAATATTTTAGGTCTTTGTTGGTTAAAAAATTATTTTGTTTTTTTATTGTAAGAACAATTTTTTGAATAAATGAAGAGAAAATAGATATAAGATGTCATATTGTTTGATCCGACCCGACCCGAATCACCGACACGAACCGAATCGTCGACCTAAAAATTTTTGAGTCTGTGACTTCGGTCACCCGTGACTAAGCCCAAGCTTCGCCACTGTTGATGGGATACATCCGGTTTCTAGACACTGTGAGTTTTTATGTGGTTTATTGTCTGGATATTCAAAATCTGAATATTTCAAAAGCTTTTAGAGCAAACCTAAAGTCAATAAACTTGATCACTGTTGTACTTCGTACAAACTCATTACTGACTTGATCAAAATCCAATGTGAGTCATACATTGTTCCTTCCTTGCGTGTGTCTTAATACTAGTAAGAAACGGACCCCAGGGGATACAATGTATGTAAGCCTACAGATGAACTCGTGCATACTCACTCACAGTAAAGGAATTTTGGTGTATTGCTTGATAACGGGGGTATACCTTGTAGTAGGGATTATGAGCTTAGATTGCTTATTCAAATTGATAAATCATAAATTTTGGATCTTCAGGCATAATGGTTTAAGTCAAGTTGGGGTGACATGGTAAAAGTTAAATTAAGCCTGAATCGAGATTAGAGGCACATAGTTTCTTATAATCTTTGCTTTAATTGAACCTAAATCATATCACAAAAATGCTTGAAATTTTGTTCTAAGATTTAAGTGGACAAAAATATCAATGACAGACTTAACGCTAAAATATAAACCTGAGGTGGAAGGGCGATTTGGTCGATATGGTTCTCTACTCAACTCATAAAAATATGTACTGCTTTCATATAATAGATTTTATTTTTGTCGTGTTCATTTTTAACTCGAAAATATACAAAATCCAATTAAAAAATAAAACAAAATATTTTGTTTTTATTTTGATTTTTGCTTTACTTTCGATTTCCGAGCTATAAGGTACATTTTGAAAAAGAAAATATCAAAAATATTTTCCCACGTTTATATTTAATTTCTTTATTTAATTCTTTTTAAGTTAATCGAATTCAAGTTGATTTCATTTAACTTATGTAAGGCCCCGTTACCGGTGCCTCACTTTAACGTTGGATTTACTCATAAACACAATTCTAAATATCAGAGTTAGTAAAAACATCCGCGGAATATTAAAAACATTCAAACCATTTCATTACATAACCATATTTCTTGTCTTAACGATCATTCCAAATCATTTAACATAAAACATTGTCTTTAAAATAACATAACATTTCCTTGAGATACCAGCTTCTTCAAGTCCATGCCATGTGTCTCCCCTTATGCAAGCTGCCTCAATCTACTCACCTGCGTGCATACTAAAAGTCAGCTACGCTGAGTGAGTTCTAGTTAATCATACGACATACAATCTGTTCACATACTCGCACACGTGCCCGAAGGTGTGTACATTATTCATACTTTATTTTACTTGCATAACTATCCCTACTATATAAAGAGCCTTCCGCCCTATAACCTCACAAATATTATAAGGTTCTGGTCCCCAACATCACAGATATTATTAGGGTCTGGTCCCTACCATCACAGATATTATAAGGGTCTGGTCATCCTCACAGATATTATAAGGGTCTGGTCCCCATCCTCACAGATATTATAAATCCTGGTCCCTATCCTCACACATATTATTAGGGTCTGGTCCCTATATATTGTGCTACTGTAACATACATGTCCTTTACATACTTGCCTTAATAACACGTGCAATATCCGAAGATCGTTCGCGTACTATTTGCATACCATACATAATCATTCATACATAACAAATTCTTCATACATACATCATTCATACATCATATATATCATTCATATCTTTAACTACAACCTGACGGTCCATGCAATATCCGGAGATCGTTCATGCACCGTCAAGCAATCATCATACATAATTCATATAAGGCATACACTTACCACTTAAGGTAAGTGTATTAACTATCACAACGAGTATGCACACAGCCCCGACAACATAACAAAAATGTGGGGCTAGAAACTCACCTGAATGCGATTACGTTCGCTGTTTATAGTTATTCCTTTCTTTAGCTGTGCGCGACTAACTGTATAACAATTTCACGTATCAATTATCTATCGCTACCCATATCGTATTTCTAGTTTAATTATCACCCACAACGAACAGAGGTCCGGGGGCAGCGCCCCTGGCAGCGGGGTATAGGGGCGGCAGCCACTAGCAGGGTCCAAGGGGCAGAGCCCCTAGCTGGGGTCGAGCCGCCAGGTCAGCTTGGAAAAACTTTATTTCCATTAACTGTCTTAATACATTTTCCATTAGGATTTTAAATTATTTTCTAATTATCTAACTCATTTCTTATAACAAATTAAGCCTGATTCGTTAACTAATTCGTTATCTTTCATGATCTAGTTCGTTAGCTGATTAGTTATGCTGGTTCGCTATCTCAACATGGTCTGGTTTGTTACTTGGTTCTTAATGAATTGGGTTCATAACGAACTGGTCCTTATAACGAATTGAACCCTATAACGAATGACCATCTGTAACGAATTGAACCTTTTAATTTGTTATCTCCTTTAACGAATGACTATAACGAATTGGGGCTAATTCGTTATCTTTTCCTTAACGAATCTGGATACTAACTAAGGCTAGTTCGTTAAGCTTCTTGTAACGAATCATCTGACGAATTGCCTCGTTAACGAATTAGGGTTAGGTCAGAGAATGCCAGAAACATTCTCTGACATTCCCTTCCTCGTACCAGCAACCTTTCCGGCGCCGTCGTCGCCGGAAAAACGCGGTTTTGCCGAAAAACGAGTTTTGACTCGTTTTCACCATTTTTTCCCCGTTCGATCCAGATTAGAGCTAGGGTGACCCCTAAGCTCATCTTAGGTTCGGTTTATACCCGATTCCACCCGGATCTCATGACTTAAATGGTTTAACGATGTCGTCTCGTCGTTTCATGACCATATCTAACGGGTTTAAGCTCATACAACATAATACTATCATTACCTTAGATCGGGATTGGTTTTCCTTGGTGATTTTGGCTAGAGAGAGAGAGCAATATGAGAGAGAGCTAAGTGTGTGTTTTGGGAGGTGTATGGAATATGTGTGAAAATGAATTAAATGGGTGATTTATGGTTTATATAATTATGGATCATGGGCTTAAGCCCATGGTCTTTTCCTCTTTCTTTCATAACCCAAGTCCCTAACCCATATCCATTTAACCCAACACTAACCCAACTCATAATAACTCGTATTTTATTTATTAACCGAAACTCGAAAACGGGATGTTACAACTTATGTGTTTTGAACGCAAAGCACGTTAAGGTATTGCAATTTACCCCGAGTGGTAAGTTCTTAAGTTAAAGTTCATCGGGACACGGGTTTTGATGCATTATTTAATTCAAGGAAATTGAAAACGAAAATTTTTATTTTTAATTGATTATTTAACTCCTATTCGTTATGATTGGTCATAACGAATAGAATCCATTTGCTATCATTTTGTATAATGAATGAAGGTCATTCGTGTTTAAAACAGAATAAAGAATGTACTCATTCTCTGTCCTATTCGTGTCCGCTTATACTAGTAACATATGACCTCATTGGTCATTGATAGTGATAACGAATGATGAACGAACCGTAGTTGATTCGTTGCAGTTTTTTAACTTATGATTGATTCGTTAACATTTGTTAACAAATGAGACAACGGATGTGAACCATTTGTTAATTTTGAATTAATGAATGGGATTCGTGTGTCTAGTTTTGCGTGCAGATCTGTCCTATATATCAAATATCACCCTCACCTAAAAGAAACCCTGCCAAAATTTTCAATAATTTTTCAACCTTCACTAAATCAAGTTTTGTTGATTGATTAAGATACATTAGGTAAATACGAATCAAACACAATAAGTCTTGTTGATTTTTGTTAACTTATGATGAGTCAATTAATCAAATGTTTAACCGTATATGTATATCAATCAAATGAACCAATAACACATAGTGTATTGAGGTTTAGTTGATTAGGGTCAATATACGATGGATATACGAGTCTATTGATGCAAACTTTACTTTGATTTATTGTGTTTCATGGGTTAATTGTAAAACTGTTGCATGTTGATTGTATATGTTCTTACTCATTTTTTACTTTGACAATTTGATTCAAAGTTGGATAATTATTGGTGCTTATTCGTTATAACTAACGAATGTTTGGTCATTTGTGTTTAATTGATACGAATGAACACATTCGTTGAAATTCTATAACGAATCAGCCCTATTCGTATGATTTTGTAATGAATGACTCTCTCATTCGTCTTACAGATATCACGAATGGTTTTTATTCATTCGTATGCCTTTATTCGTTTTGATAAGACAACGAATCAACCCATTCGTTATAACGAATGAAGCCATTCGTCATAACGAATGAGATAGTGAATGATACTAGCTCAGAATAAATTTTTCATTAAGTATTTAATGAAAATGTGATTTTTAAGGTAACTAAGTTCAATTTTACTAATCTTCGGGTTTTTGTGACTACAGCAATGGCTGACGAGACAACTCAAGATGCCCCAGCCGTTGATCCACAAGTTGCTGCATAGCAAGAACAACCTCCAGTACAACAACAGCAAGCACCAGCTGCTCCTGAGTTAGCCTATGACAAGAACCACAATATATGTGCATTCATATAGAAGAACTTTGCTGACCAAGACTTATTTGGTGATATCGTTGCTTTCTTACGATGATCCCGGATCTGCTATGCTATAACTGCTAATGTCCCAGTACATTTTAGCGTGCTCCGTCCTTTTTGGTATTCGGCTAAGTATGTGGTGTCAGAAAACCACATAGTTGCAGAGATTAACAAGACTACTATCACGATCATTCCTAGTGTGAAACGTCGGGTGCTGAGATTTACTGATAACATCGACATTCCATGTGAGTTCGATAAAGTGTTGATCCGAGGATTATTTCAGAGACTATTCTACACAGGAGACATAGATCGTTCCCAATACAACAAAGCTTACTTGAGTGCCCTATACAAGTATTTATTACAAGTTCAGATTGGGGAACTGAAGGGTGGTTTTGACGAATGTCGAATTATTCTCTAATCCGCATTTGTGGCGCTAATATTAAACAAACCGTTCAATATCTCCGATCTTATCTTTTATCATTTGAAGGAGAATTGTCTGGTCAAGAATCACCGCAACAAGTTTTTGATGTATCCGCGGTTCGTTCAGCTAATTATACAAGATCTGATTCCTGATATTGTAATCGATCAGACATTGAAAGATGATGTGTTGAAGCTAGAACACATGAATTGTAACATCCTAAAATTTTTATAATGTTAAATAAAAGAAAGTTATGTTTAGTGATTTCACGTTTTAGTTATTTAATGTCGAGTAAGGAACGGGTCATGGGCTTAGATTACGTAAGATGGGTTAAATGAGAATGGGCCTTGGGCCCGTGGGCTTGAGAGATATAAATACCCATCCCAAGCCCAAGATATCATTTTATTTCCATCTTTCTCTTTTACACACTCAAAAACACACACATAACCGACCGAGATCCGAAGTCGAGACCCGAGATTGTGCTGGTAGATCTGAGTTGGAAAGGTAAGAACTAATCCCGCCAAGCTAATATTACTGAAAATGGTTAGGATTTGACGGGTTAATCGGACCCGAAACACAACTGCTCAAATCGGACCCCTAAAACGTCGATTTTAGGCCGATTTGATGGTTGGGATTTGTAGGCGCCGATCATACGATTCCGTGGGTACCAAAATCGAGTTATTTGGCTAAGAAACGAAGGAGTTATGGGCAAACAGATCTGCAGCGCGACAACTTCGCCTTCATCTGGGCAACTTCGCCTTCAAGCGATGAACTTCGCCTGCAAGCTAAGTTCGCCTGATGAACTTCGCCTAAAAGCCAAGTTCGCCTGATGATAACTTCGCCTGAAGCCAAGTTCGCCTGATGGCAACTTCGCTGAAATGGTAACTTCGCCTAAGGTTTAACTTCGCCTAAAAGCCAAGTTCGCCTGAGGTTTAACTTCGCCTAAAAGCCAAGTTCGCCTGAGGTTTAACTTCGCCTAAAAGCCAAGTTCGCCTGAGGTTTAACTTCGCCTAAAAGCCAAGTTCGCCTGAAGTTTAACTTCGCCTAAAAGCCAAGTTCGCCTAAGGTTTAACTTCGCCTGAAGCCAAGTTCGCCTAAGGTTTAACTTCGCCTAAAGTAAAGTTCGCTTAGAAAATAAATTAAAAACCTAATGGAAAATGTGTTAAGGCAGTTATCGAAAAATAAAATTTTTCCAAGCTGACCTGGCAGCTTAACCCCAGCCAGGGGCTCTGCCCCTTGGACCCCGCTAGGGGCTGCCGCCCCTAGAACCCCGCTGCCAGGGGCGCTGCCCCCGGACCCCCGTTCGTTGTGGGTCATATATAGATAGAAATACAAAACGAGAAGTAGTAGTTAATTGATATGTGTAAATATTATACAGTTAGCCGAGCCCAGTTAAAGAAAGGAATTACGATCAACGGCGAGCGTAACAGGATCCAGGTGAGTTTCTAGCCCCATTCCTTGTTATGTTTTCGGGGCTGTGTGCATACTTGATGTGTTGTTAATACATTTATCCTAAGTGATAAGTATATGCCATATGTGATATATGTGATATGTAAGAATGATTGCTTGATGGTACGTGAACGATCTTCGGATATTGCACGTACTGTCAGGTTGTAACGTTATAAACATGGTAAGTATGATATGTATGAATGATTGCTTGATGGTACGTGAACGATCTTCGGATATTGCACGTACTGTCAGGTTGTAACGTTATAAATATGGCAAGTATGATATGTATGTTTATGTGTATGAACGTAATAAAGTTAATAAAAGAAGGAAATAACGGTTGTATGGTTGTATGGTTACGAAAAGGGTACCGAGCCCTAATAATACTCGAGGTATGATGTATGGTTGTATGGTAACGAAGAGGGAATCGAACCCTACTAATATTCGAAAACTAGGGACCAGACCCTAATAATATCTGTGATGTTAGGGACCAGACCCTTATAATATCTGTGATGTTAGGGACCAGACCCTTATAATATCTGTGATGTTAGGGACCAGACCCTTATAATATCTGTGATGTTAGGGACCAGACCCTTATAATATCTGTGATGTTAGGGACCAGACCCTTATAATATCTGTGATGTTAGGGACCAGACCCTTATAATATCTGTGATGTTAGGGACCAGACCCTTATAATATCTGTGAGGTTATAGGGCGAAAGGCTCTTTAAAACGTATGATTATGAATGTAAAGAAAGTATGTAAGTAAGAATGAAGGCATGAGTACTTATGTGTGTATGAAAGAAAGTTATGAGGTTAAGTACGTATGTATGTAATATGGTATTGTATGGTATTGTATGATTAACTAGAACTCACTCAGCGTAGCTGACTTTTAGTATGCACGCAGGTGAGTAGGTTGAGACAGCTGGCTTGAGTGGAGGACACATGGCAGAAGACTAAAGCCTGGCATCTGAAGATCTGATATGTTTATTAAGTTATGTTTTGATTTTGAAAGACAAGAGGAATGTTTTAAGACATGATTATGAATCGATATGTAATGTTTTATGAAAGTTTTATATTCCGCGTAAAGTTTTTAATTAACTCTGATATTTAGAACTGTGTTTATGAGTAAATCCAACACGAAAGTAGGGTTACCGGTAACGGGGCCTTACAAGTTGGTATCAGAGCCAGGTTCGAGAGATTTAAGCATCCTACATGCTTAGACTCGAACAGAGAATGGGATTTAAGTAAGAAAGGAAAGAAGATGCCAGTCCAAGAATGCCATGTGTCGCTCAAGCAAGATCAGTAAAGGTAAATTGTATGATTAAATGATATATGTTAATGAGAAAGAAAAGATATGTGAACGACAGGGATAGGAATAATTGATTGTTGATTTGACTAACTACTTAAGTAGAACCAGCACAAATAGACTCATAAAAGGAAGTGTATAGGACACGGAAAGTAACGTGATCAGCTAATCACAACTGGCCACTGTTATTACCTGTTAGCCTTACCATCCTTGTACTAAACGGTTCCTTGAGTGACGATGTTTGTGTTTTCCCCTTTAGAATACTAATGGCTGGAGCTGGAGAATTTGTTGAAACTGGGGGTCGCGCTGGGCGTCGTGGCAGGCCTCGTCTTGTCCGGCAACCCTCGGTGGAAGAAGCTTCCCACACCGAAGATGAAGGAAGCGCAGCTGGAGGAGACCAGAACAACAACGAGGAAGTTCAACTTAGCCCTGCAGTTCAAGCAGCCATCGTTCAGGCTGTAGTTGCTGCTGTGAAGAACCTGAATCCCGAAGGATCTGCTGGAAGCCGTGAGCGAACTGCTGAAGGGGCGGGTGGTGATGGTAGAAAGGATGGGGAAGGTGAAAGAGGGGCCTCGAGTGGGGTTAAGTCTGTGAAAGTCGATGATAGGAGAGGAGGACAAGGTGGGTGCAGCTATAAGTCCTTCAAAGGTTGTGACCCGCCAAAGCTGACTGGTTTAGGAGACGCAATCGCTACTCTCCAGTGGATAACCGCTATGGACAAGGTTATCCGCATTAGCGAATGCCGTCCAGACCAAGCTGTGGGTTATGCTACTCAGTCATTCGTAGATGAGGCTATGTATTGGTGGGAAAGTGTGGAGCAGAGAAAGACTAAGGATGAGATTGGAGCAATGAAGTGGGAAGATTTGAAAGAGTTGGTAATGAAGAAGTTCTGTGCAGATGCCGAGGTTGAAAGAACGGAGATGAAGTTCCAGAATTTAAAAGCCGGTATGATGACGCATCGTGAGTATACCACGGAGTTCAACCGACTATCTAGGTTGGTGCCTGACATGGTTGACACTGAGGTCAAGAGAATCAAATGTTATGTGAGGGGGTTGCCACAAAAGGTCCGCATGTTAGTCAGGGCGATTCAACCTGCTACTTTTGATTCGGCTGTTGGACTCGCGGAAATGGTCTATGCTGACGTGGCCGCGGATGATAGGGTGGAAAGGGACGAAGAGAAAGAGAAGAAAGGGGTCACTCCTGCTAAACGACCCGGTACTCAGTTATGGAACTCCAAGGATAAGAAACAGAAAGTGTGGGAGAAGAGATCGTGTAAGACCTGCGGAAAGAGGCATGGTGGTGAGTGCAAGTGGGGTAAAAGTTCTAATGTTTGTCTCAAATGTGGAAAGGCTCATGGTGGAGAATGCAGAATGGGGTCGAATGCCTGTTATAAGTGCGGGAAGGTAGGGCATTATGCCAATGAGTGCAGTGCGAAGCCAGCATGTTACAAATGTGGCAAGACAGGCCATATGTCAAGGGAGTGCACTGAAGGTGTAGCTGGAGGTAGTGGAAAGAAGGATGCCGATCAAGCTAGGCCCAGAACTAGAGCCTACATGTTGACCCAGGAACAAGCCAGGCAGATTCCGGATGTCGTCACAGGTACGTTTCTAGTGAACGATGTTTCTGCTTCTGTATTATTTGATTCTGGTGCGAATAGAAGTTTTGTAGCTACGACGTTTAGTAAACTAGCTAAAATGAAAGGCTGCCGAGTGTCTGAAACTTTTGTAGTAGAAACCGCAAGTGACACTTCGGTGAAAATAACAAAAATGGTTAAGAATTGTAAGATAGAGTTAGAGGGACACGAGTTCCCAGTTACTTTGTATGTTATGGCCTTAGGAGGGTTCGATGTAGTCTTGGGTATGGATTGGTTGTCTGAGTTTGAGGCTCAGATAGTATGTAAAAGTAAGATGATAAGGTTAAAGTCATTGGATGGTAGTGCGGTGACGATTTATGGTGATAAGGAGAGTTATGGGCTTAATGTCATTTCGATGATAAAAGCCGAGGGTTTGTTAAGGCGAGGGTGCGGTGCATACCTGGCGTATGTTGTCAACGCTACGGCCGAGACGAAAGAAATGAAGAATGTTCCTATTGTGCGCGACTACCCAGAAGTATTCCCTGAGGATCTTCCGGGGTTGCCACCTGAGCGAGAGATAGAATTTCAGATAGATCTAATACCAGGAGCCCAGCCCGTCGCGAAAGCGCCTTACCGTCTAGCACCGTCCGAGATGAAGGAATTGATGTCCCAACTGCAAGAACTCCTCGACAAGGGTTTTATCAGACCGAGTGTTTCTCCGTGGGGCGCACCGGTTTTGTTTGTGAAGAAAAAGGATGGAAGTATGAGAATGTGCATAGACTATCGTGAGTTGAATAAGCTTACGGTAAAGAATAGATACCCCTTGCCTAGGATTGACGATCTGTTTGACCAACTGCAAGGTTCGAGTTGGTTCTCACGAATAGATCTCAGATCAGGCTACCATCAGCTGAAGGTGAAAGAGGTAGACATCCCTAAAACAGCGTTCCGAACGCGGTATGGACACTACGAGTTCCTTGTAATGTCATTCGGTCTAACAAATGCTCCTGCAGCATTTATGGACATGATGAATAGGGTGTGTCGACCGATGTTGGATAAGTCGGTTATCGTCTTCATCGATGATATATTGATTTATTCAAAGAGTGAGTCTGACCATGCCGAGCATCTGAGAGAGGTATTGGAAGTTCTGAAGAAAGAAAGGTTGTATGCCAAGTTTTCGAAGTGCGCGTTCTGGTTAAGAGAAGTGCAATTTTTAGGTCATGTGGTTAATCCGGAGGGGATTACCGTGGACCCAGCTAAGATTGAAGCGATAACGAATTGGAAGACTCCGCAGAATCCGACTGATATACGAAGCTTCCTAGGGTTAGCTGGCTACTATAGGAGATTCATCGAAGGTTTCTCCAAGATAGCCGCACCGCTGACCGGTATGACCCGAAAGACGATAGTATTCAATTGGGGAAAGTTTCAGGAAGAAGCCTTTGAAGAATTGAAGAAGAGACTCACGCAAGCTCCAATCCTTACTTTACCCGATGGTGATGAGGATTTTGTTGTCTGTGCTGATGCCTCGCATCAAGGGTTAGGTTGCGTGTTGATGCAACGAGGGAAGGTGATAGCCTACGCGTCTAGACAGTTGAAGGTCCATGAGAGTACTTATCCGACGCATGATTTGGAGTTAGCAGCTGTAGTGCATGCTCTTAAGATATGGAGGCATTATCTGTACGGCACTAAGTGTACTATCTATACCGATCATAAGAGTTTAAAGTACTTCTTCGAGCAGAAAGAACTGAACATGAGACAGAGAAGATGGTTAGAATTGATAAAGGATTACGACTGTGAGATTAAGTATTACCCCGGTAAGGCTAACGTGGTCGCTGATGCGTTAAGTCGTAAGAATGAGGAAGTCCTTGTAACCGTGAAGTCATATAAGTTGATCATGAACTCAAGTCTTTTTGAAGAAATCATCAAAGTGCAGTCAGAAGTGTTAGTAGACGAAGGGTTAATAAAGAAAGAAAGGATTTATGGCCAGCAAGATGAGTTGATGGAAAACACTCATGGAGTTAAAACTAGATTTGACCGTATGTGGATTCCACGCCATGGTGATCTTAGAAGTCGAATCTTAGATGAAGCTCATAAGTCAAGGTACTCAATCCATCCTGGAGCTACAAAGATGTACCAAGACTTGAAAAGAGATTACTGGTGGCCAGGAATGAAGAATGATGTAGTGGATTATGTTAGTAAGTGCTTAACTTGCTTACAAGTCAAGGCCGAGCACCAAAAGCCTTATGGGAAGATGCAACCGCTAGAGATACCTGAGTGGAAATGGGAACACATCACCATGGATTTCATAACTAAGCTACCTCGTACAGCTAAGCATCATGATACCATCTGGGTGATTGTGGACCGTTTGACCAAGAGTGCTCACTTTCTGCCCATACGAGAGGCCATCTCGTCAGAAACGTTAGCAAGCTTGTTCATCAAGGAAGTGGTAACCAAGCATGGAGTACCGTTATCGATCGTGTCTGATAGGGATACACGGTTTACTTCGAGGTTCTGGAAGAAATTTCATGAAGCTATGGGGACGAGGTTGAACATCAGTACGGCGTATCATCCTCAAACCGATGGACAGTCTGAAAGGACGATCCAAACCCTTGAGGATATGCTACGTGCTTGCGTTTTAGATTTTGGTGGAAGTTGGGATGATCATCTGCATCTGGCAGAGTTCTCCTATAACAACAGTTACCATTCGAGTATTGGTATGCCACCGTTTGAGATGCTGTACGGTAGACGATGTAGAACCCCGGTGTGTTGGGGTGAGATTGGTCAGAAGGAAATGGGAAGTATAGAAGTGGTTCAAGAAACGTCTTCAAAGTTCGATCAGATCAAAGCAAGAATGAAAGCCGCTCAAGACAGACAAAAGTCTTATGCGGATAAGCGGCGACGACCAATTGAGTTTAACGTTGGCGACTATGTGATGCTTAAGGTCTCGCCTTGGAAAGGAATTATCCGTTTTAGAAAGAGAGGGAAGCTAAGTCCGAGGTACATTGGACCATTTAAAATTTTGTATCGTGTGGGGGAAGTAGCTTATAAGCTGGATTTACCCGATGAGTTAAAAGGAATTCATTCAACCTTCCATGTTTCTCATCTGAGGAAGTGTCTAGCTGATGACACGTCTCACGTGCCATTAATGGACATCGAGGTTGATGAACAATTGAACTACATCGAGCAACCGATAAAGATCGTTGATCGCAAGGAGAAGCAGCTTCGTCACAAGATTATACCCTTGGTAAAAGTGATATGGAAACACCGCAAGGGATCAGATGCTACTTGGGAAGTCGAGGATGAGATGCGCAAGTTTTACCCTAGTTTGTTTATGTAATAGTTAGGTTTCGGGGACGAAACCTCTTTAAGGGGGGAAGACTTGTAACATCCTAAAATTTTTATAATGTTAAATAAAAGAAAGTTATGTTTAGTGATTTCACGTTTTAGTTATTTAATGTCGAGTAAGGAACGGGTCATGGGCTTAGATTACGTAAGATGGGTTAAATGAGAATGGGCCTTGGGCCCGTGGGCTTGAGAGATATAAATACCCATCCCAAGCCCAAGATATCATTTTATTTCCATCTTTCTCTTTTACACACTCAAAAACACACACATAACCGACCGAGATCCGAAGTCGAGACCCGAGATTGTGCTGGTAGATCTGAGTTGGAAAGGTAAGAACTAATCCCGCCAAGCTAATATTACTGAAAATGGTTAGGATTTGACGGGTTAATCGGACCCGAAACACAACTGCTCAAATCGGACCCCTAAAACGTCGATTTTAGGCCGATTTGATGGTTGGGATTTGTAGGCGCCGATCATACGATTCCGTGGGTACCAAAATCGAGTTATTTGGCTAAGAAACGAAGGAGTTATGGGCAAACAGATCTGCAGCGCGACAACTTCGCCTTCATCTGGGCAACTTCGCCTTCAAGCGATGAACTTCGCCTGCAAGCTAAGTTCGCCTGATGAACTTCGCCTAAAAGCCAAGTTCGCCTGATGATAACTTCGCCTGAAGCCAAGTTCGCCTGATGGCAACTTCGCTGAAATGGTAACTTCGCCTAAGGTTTAACTTCGCCTAAAAGCCAAGTTCGCCTGAGGTTTAACTTCGCCTAAAAGCCAAGTTCGCCTGAGGTTTAACTTCGCCTAAAAGCCAAGTTCGCCTGAGGTTTAACTTCGCCTAAAAGCCAAGTTCGCCTGAAGTTTAACTTCGCCTAAAAGCCAAGTTCGCCTAAGGTTTAACTTCGCCTGAAGCCAAGTTCGCCTAAGGTTTAACTTCGCCTAAAGTAAAGTTCGCTTAGAAAATAAATTAAAAACCTAATGGAAAATGTGTTAAGGCAGTTATCGAAAAATAAAATTTTTCCAAGCTGACCTGGCAGCTTAACCCCAGCCAGGGGCTCTGCCCCTTGGACCCCGCTAGGGGCTGCCGCCCCTAGAACCCCGCTGCCAGGGGCGCTGCCCCCGGACCCCCGTTCGTTGTGGGTCATATATAGATAGAAATACAAAACGAGAAGTAGTAGTTAATTGATATGTGTAAATATTATACAGTTAGCCGAGCCCAGTTAAAGAAAGGAATTACGATCAACGGCGAGCGTAACAGGATCCAGGTGAGTTTCTAGCCCCATTCCTTGTTATGTTTTCGGGGCTGTGTGCATACTTGATGTGTTGTTAATACATTTATCCTAAGTGATAAGTATATGCCATATGTGATATATGTGATATGTAAGAATGATTGCTTGATGGTACGTGAACGATCTTCGGATATTGCACGTACTGTCAGGTTGTAACGTTATAAACATGGTAAGTATGATATGTATGAATGATTGCTTGATGGTACGTGAACGATCTTCGGATATTGCACGTACTGTCAGGTTGTAACGTTATAAATATGGCAAGTATGATATGTATGTTTATGTGTATGAACGTAATAAAGTTAATAAAAGAAGGAAATAACGGTTGTATGGTTGTATGGTTACGAAAAGGGTACCGAGCCCTAATAATACTCGAGGTATGATGTATGGTTGTATGGTAACGAAGAGGGAATCGAACCCTACTAATATTCGAAAACTAGGGACCAGACCCTAATAATATCTGTGATGTTAGGGACCAGACCCTTATAATATCTGTGATGTTAGGGACCAGACCCTTATAATATCTGTGATGTTAGGGACCAGACCCTTATAATATCTGTGATGTTAGGGACCAGACCCTTATAATATCTGTGATGTTAGGGACCAGACCCTTATAATATCTGTGATGTTAGGGACCAGACCCTTATAATATCTGTGATGTTAGGGACCAGACCCTTATAATATCTGTGAGGTTATAGGGCGAAAGGCTCTTTAAAACGTATGATTATGAATGTAAAGAAAGTATGTAAGTAAGAATGAAGGCATGAGTACTTATGTGTGTATGAAAGAAAGTTATGAGGTTAAGTACGTATGTATGTAATATGGTATTGTATGGTATTGTATGATTAACTAGAACTCACTCAGCGTAGCTGACTTTTAGTATGCACGCAGGTGAGTAGGTTGAGACAGCTGGCTTGAGTGGAGGACACATGGCAGAAGACTAAAGCCTGGCATCTGAAGATCTGATATGTTTATTAAGTTATGTTTTGATTTTGAAAGACAAGAGGAATGTTTTAAGACATGATTATGAATCGATATGTAATGTTTTATGAAAGTTTTATATTCCGCGTAAAGTTTTTAATTAACTCTGATATTTAGAACTGTGTTTATGAGTAAATCCAACACGAAAGTAGGGTTACCGGTAACGGGGCCTTACATGAATGCTGATACAATGAAGCGTATGAAGACATACCGGAAGCAGACGGTAGAGGATCGCCCAATGACCAAACGTTTGATTGGTTTTTTGGCGAATCCTAATTATGTATGTCCTTCTAATGACCGTTGGATCCATGAAGACTCGGATTCTGAACGGGAAGAGGGACCAGGTGGTAATATAGGTGGTGATGATGATGATGATGATGATGATGGAAACGATGGGGACGGTGGAAAGGGGGTGATGGTAGGCGTACTGAAGTTGAGTCAGCTAGTTCGTATGCTGCTCAACGAAAACGCAAGGGAAAGGAGAAGCTGACTGTACAACCGCCTAAGTTTCAGATTAGACATGGTTCTGGTGTGGAGATAGGTCCACAAATCCCAAGGTCGTTTATGCAACAAAGGTCGGTGGTGTCGCTTACTGATATCACCCCGGCAATCACTCTAACGAAGACGGCTTCATCAGATCTGATATTTTCTTCGATTCCTCAATCGTTGCTATATCCATTGCCCACACCTCCTATGACATCGATCCAAGTTAATTTGAAGAACTGTAGCCAGCACAAACGAACAGAAGAACAAACAGCAAACAGTGATTATAATGAAATTGGTTTGAGGGTTTATGACGACGAGGAGTAGGAGAGTAAAACTGGATGTTTAATTGAGTTATTAAAATCATTTGCTTGTATTACAAGTCCAATTTAGTGTCGGCAGAATCAAAATTGGTAAAACGAATCAACGTGATCGAATTAACTTAATTAAGCTGTCGTTTAGGCCGAAGATGGTATGTATAATTCATACATTGATCCAATTTCTATAAAAGTGGCGAGAATTGAGGTCCAAGACTTCCTTTTGTATAAACGGGTTCGAAATACGGGTATGGGTTTGGGTCGGATCCTGGGTTAAACGGATTTAGATGATGATAATAATAATAATAATAATAATAATAATAATAATAATAATAATAATAATAATAATAAGGAAAATTGGTTTTTATTGGTCCCAACTATTTTTTTTTTTGCCGGCGGTGGTCCCAACTTTCATTTTGGTTGGCAGCAATCCCAACTTTCACATACGTTGAAACAACCAGTCCACGACTAACGGATTACAAACTCCGTTAATTAAATGCTGATGTGTCGTCCTAGTTGTCTAGTACAGCTGACTGTGCATCCTACGTGGACCGGCTGTGTATTATACATACTCCCCAAATCCCCAACGTTCGAATACATCAAAATCCCCAAATTACTCAAAAGCCCTAATTGAATCAATTGCACTCTCAAGCCTTAATCACACTAAAATTTTGATCGCAATGAGCTCATCATCATCTTGTACATCTGCTCATAAGAAAAACCCTAAAATTTTGAAACTTGATTTACATGGCAATGTCTACTGCAAACACGATTTAATTTCAATTCGTACGGTTGCTGGTCACAGAAGTTCTCGAAATGGGGATGAATTCTACAGTTGCCCTTTATGGCCTGTAAGTACATTATTTAGCTTCCAAGTTTAATTTTGCAAATTGTGTCTTTGTGGTTAGAATCAACAATACAAATTCTTTCTTTGTGGCTAGAATCAAGACTGCAAATTCTTCATGTGGAAAGAAGATTTTGATGAGTTCTTAAAGAAATACAGTTCAATAAAAGATCAAGAGATGCAAATAGAAAATTTAAAATTAAAGTACATGATGTTGGAAGAAGAGAAAAAGAATTTGAAGCTTCAACTGTCAATGAAAAAGTCCAATTGGAAGAGTAATAGTGTTTTAGGTTTTGCAATTGTTTTCATAGCACTTTGGTAGATTTTATTTGTGTGAAAACTTTGTGTTGGAATGCAATCTGTTTCCTTTGGACCCGTTGGCTATCAAGAATATGTTGGTATGCAATCTGTTAATGTTAAATGTGAAAATATGTTAATGATGTTAATGTTGTTATGCAATCTGTTAATGTGTGAAAATATGTTAATGATGTTAATGTTAATGTGGATATATGGTTACAAGAACATGATCTATCTGCACATGGTGTATATGCTCATATGGACTTTCTTTGTTTGACCAACATGGCATACTTATCAGATTGACCAATTACCAAAATCAGTCTATATCAGATTGACCAATTACCAAAATCACATTTTGACTACTGTATAACATGTGATATAGATTTGCATATAGGAACCACAAACGTTGACTCTATATCATATTGACCAAATGAACAGATTTATTGGTCAAAATGACCATAATGCCCCTATCAAATTAAATTCATAAATGACCAAACCTACTACATAACATGTGATATAGATGTGCATATATGAACCACAAATATGACCAAACCATATTATGTCCACAAATATGACCAAACCAGATTATGTCCACAACATTTTTAATAAACCAACTGTCAAAATGACCATAATGCCCTTATCAAATTAAGTCCACAAATATTTACAAACCAGATTATGTCCACAAATATGACCAAACCAGATTATGTCCACAACTTTGACCAAACCAACTGTCAAAATGACCATAATGCCCATACCATATTAACTTCATAAAATTGATCAAAATAACTACAACTAATAATTAATTAATAATTTCCATAAGTCTGCAAAATACATTATCCATACATTAACCACAAGTCTGCATAGTTTCCATACATTAACCACAGTACATATTAAAAACATTCCATACATAAACATTACAAAATACCACATGTCTGCAAAAAACATTAACCAAACTTAAACATTCCAAAATACATTAACCACTTGGCTGCAAACCAGAAACCATCAAGTAGCTTTCTCCTTGCATTTAACCTTTATGTTCCCCCTTGTCCTCTTAGAACTTGTTGATTGTTGTGTTGGTTGACTTGACATCTCTTTTGTCATCCCCCTTTGTCTCTTAGAACCAATTGATTGTTGTGTTGGTTGACTTTCACGTGTGGCTTGAGTTGACCTTGTTGAGCTTCCCCTTGAATTAGTTTGTGATGTGGCTTGAGTCTTAGGCTTTGTACACCTTCTAATGTTATGACCAGTTTCTTTGCAGTTGCTGCAACTCATTTCTCCTCCATGTTTTGTCAATTTACCTGGCTTCTTAGGATCTTTATAGGGATCTTTCTTTCTTTTTGTCTTTGGTCTCCCTGGTTGACTTTTGATGGGAGGAGGGTCCAAAGGATGCTCAACTTTGGGCCAGTACCTTTGACTAGGCAAGGGTGGAATTGTGTGTGAGTATGTCCTTAAATATGTCTCCTTAAGATAACATTCATCAACAAATTGTTCAGCATTTCTTCCAAGAAACCCAACAACTGAGCACATATGCTTGCATGGTATACCTGTCAAAAAACAACTTTTATATACGCATATGCAAGACCTATCAACATATCTAAATCTTTAATGGTTAACATACCTGTTAAGTCCCACTTTCTATATGAACATGTTTTGCTATTCAAATCCACAGCAAGATCCTCATCAAAATCTTTAACTTGGAACAAATTATATGCTGATGGGAACACTGTACATTTATGAGCCCACTTTTTTCCCCTATCAAGTTTTTTTTGTATCCTTGGGCACACAACCATATCTTGAGCTAACATTTCAGAATGCTTAGTAATTATCCTGGTCATTGTTGATACCCCAATAGCCTCTAACATATTTATAATATGCATAGATCTTGCCTCAACTATGGTCCCATTAAATGTCTCAGCCATGTTACTCACTATGACATCACAAGATGTATTATTCTTAAGAAAACACCTTACAAAGCAATTAGGATTCTGTTTCATGAAAGCCTCCACTGCATCAGTTGATATGTCTCTCATCCCCTTGATAGCATCATTGAAGTCAGGCTCATTATAAGCCCTACATGCTTGCCAATAATACATCTTCAAGTCTTTACCCTTGAACTTCTTTTTCCAATTTGCATAGATGTGCCTTGCACAGTTTCTATGCTCTGCATTTTTCCAAATCAGAGACACATCATTCACTAATCCCTGCATATTTCCAGTTTGCATAATCAATTTAGACATCTATAACTTACAACTCATTACTTACATATTAACAAAGTAAAGACTTACCTTTTGTTGGTCAGACATAAGTGTCCAGTCCTTTCCACCATCTTGGACATCTAGGCATTTTCTTAGTTCTTCCATGAACCATTCCCAACTATCATTAGACTCACCTTCAACTACAGCCCGTGCAACAGGGTACATTTGGTCATTAGCATCTCTCCATATTGCAGCTAACAACATACCTCCTAAAAATGTATTCAAAAAACAACCATCCAAGCACAAAAATTTCCTACAACCAGCTAAAAACCCGCTTTTCACCCCATCAAAACACACAAAAAACCTAAAGAATGTCTCCAAGTTTGAATCTGGCTCCTGGTTATTGAACCCTGGGGGAGCAGTCACCAACTCAAAGGTTGAATTTCGATTGAATTGTTTCAAAGCTGCCAAGTAAGACCCAATTTGACTGTAGTGCTCCCTCATTGACCCATGAAGCATCTTAAATGCACATTTTTTGGCATTGTAAACCAACCATTTACATATAAGCACCTTATGTTTCTCTTTGACTGCATCTTGGATCTCTTTTCCTTTCCATAGAGGTTTAGCTTTGAATAAAGGCAACAAGTCTTTAGCTATAAACTTAGCAGTCAATTACCTATTCTTTGCCATGTTTCTCTGACAATTATGTTTATCATTAACAATCTTAACCATATAACACTTCTTGCCCTTATAAAATGAACAATAGAGACTAAATGGACACCCTTTCACACATTTGAGACCTACACGTCCTCCTCTACTCTTGTTACTTGTAGCAATGTATACATTTTTACCATTTGAGACTGCATAATTACTAACTGCTTCTTTGAAAGCATCCCTGGTGGGGAACTTTATCCCAACAACCCATTTAAACTTAAACCAATTAGTTTCTTCACTAACAATTGGAACATCTATTTTGTGTTTCTTCCATCTTATGTCATCATCTTCACTCTCTCCAGGTATGTCAATTTCAGCATCAGAATCTTCATAAGTACTATCTGCTTCAGGAATTGCATCAGTAGATTGTTTTGCACACTCTTCAATTAACTTTCTCTTTGATTCAACATCTTGCTCAATCACCTGTTGTAACTTAGCAACTGAACATTTCCACTCTTCATCATCATTGTCAGATCCATCATCATCCAAATAAAATTTATAAGACTCATCCTCAGAATCATCAACTTCTGAACTATCTGAATCTGACCCACCACTATCTATTTCATCTTTATTTGTGTCAATTGGTGGTGATTTAAGTGTTGTGTCTGTAACCTTAACTGGTGATCCAAGTGTGAAAGTTGTAACCTTATCTGGAGATTTAGGTGTTATACTAGTATCCTTATCTGGTGATTTAACTGGTGGAACTTGTTTTATAGCGGTCAGCTTAGAGTACCTCTTAACCTCTGAACTAGGGCTCAAGCATGTTTTTTGTTGGCTACTAGGCTGGGCTGCAGTGATAATGGGCTGGGCTGCAGGGATAATGGGCTTGGCTGGGCTGATAATGGGCTGGGATAATGGGCTGGGCTAGAGATATCATGGGTTGGGTTGTTGCAGGGGGCATTGGTTGTGGGCTTTCTTAACTTTTCAGTTTGAACATAAAAACCATACCTTGTGCAGGCACGGAACTAGAACCAATCAAAGACAACAAATCGAATACCTCTTTATCACTAACTAACTCCTTTAAACGACCATCAGGAATCTTGCCATACAACCAAAGACCGTTTTTCGATTCATATGAACCATACTCCATTGCATAATCCAGTAGCTCAAAATAAGATAGTTTGTCAACATCTAACATCAATGAAGTTTTTTTTCCACCAACGTACCTTAAAATCGGTGGTGCAACATCAAAGGCTCCATTAGTGTGGAAGGAAACCCATATTTGATTATTCATTGTTAAAGATTAGTGCTTGTTCTTTTTTCAATCGGCTGAAGAGGAATTAGGGTTCTTGAGAGTTGCAGAGAATTTGGGATTAGGGCTTGTTATAATTTGGGACTTTAAGTTTGAATAATCTTAAGTATAAAACATATGTTTTAATACACAGTCGGAAGACACATCAGCTGTTTCGGTCCACGTAGGATGCACAATCAGCTGTATTAGACAACTAGGACGAAACATCAGCATTTAATTAACGGAGTTTGTAATCCGTTAGTCGCGGACTGGTGGTTTCAACGTATGTGAAAGTTGGGACTGCTGCCAGCCAAAATGAAAGTTGGGACCACCGCCGGCAAAAAAAATAGTTGGGACCAATAAAAACCAATTTTCCTAATAATAATAATAATAAAAATAATAATAATATTTTCATCTTAGTCCTTGGAGATTGAAGGTGGATACATAGTGAGGTAATAGTTTTAGTTTAGGGGTGAAATGGTAATATCTTGAAATTTATATATACATATTAAATAAATAATTAAACAATAATATTATAATAGTTAAATAACTCGATAAACGTGATATTTTATTGACAAAAATAACCCAAACATGGAAACAGGTCAGGTAACGGATAAAAATATTAACTGGAAAATCTGAGTTGTTACAATGGTTTTGATCGAATCAAGCTTTAATTATCTAGAGGAGAGTTTAAAGTGTAGTGCAAAAAGAATTTTTTTTTTCAAAGCTTCATCTAACCATCTTACTTGTAATTTAAGGGGTCAACATGAGAGTTTGTTCTAGTGTTTTGAGAGGAGAACACATTATCTTGACAAAGTGTTATTGTATTGGGTTGGGAACTCTATCTCGATATAGAGTAAATTAGTTGTTAGGTGAAGACTCAGTATCTTGACATAGTGAGATAAAAGAAATGTAAGCTAAGTACTTGTTGTGCTTGGTGAAGAAAGTGATCACTTCCTTTCAAGAGTGAAACGATTGTATTGGTGACCCCCTACTATTTTAGGGAGATGACTAGTGAAAAAACTCTAGACTTGAGGATCAAGGAGAGGGCGTACAGTTGATTAATTAACATCCACTTGAACATCTATAATCTGATTGTGTCATCTCTAACCCTTAACTCTTTACTTATTTTTGTTTGATTTATTTAATAATTTTTGAAAAGAGTTTAACAAAGTCATTAGCTCGTTTAAATTGGTTGCTATTGGTTTTAAGAAGGTTGACCCAAGTTCACTGGTAAGTATAAACAAACGAGAAGAAAATGACAGGTACATAAATACAAGTTGGGTTTCCTAAGGAACATGAATCCCTCTCAATCTAATGTCAATTCTCACGTCAGCCAACAACAATATTTGCATGGTAAAAAATCAAGGTTGTCTTCAAGGTTCAAGGATTATGGGAGGCTATCGAACCAACCATGAGAACAATGGTTGACCCAAAGAAACACCATATGGTTATTGTGTATCACTATCAATAGGGGTGTTCAGTAGTATCCGAATCCGAATCTATATATGAATTATTCGATTATCCGTATCCGAACTATCCGAAAATTCAGATATCCGAATTTTCGGATATCCGAACCCCGGATATCCAAAAATTCGGATTCAGATTCGGATAGTATTTTTGGGGTTTTTTGGATAGTTTGGATACCCGAAATATAAATTTAATATTTTTTTTTATTTTTATTATATACCTATGTAGTCATGTAAACCTAATGAGTTATAACCCTACTTTCAAAACAAAAACACACCCACCATCTCCTCTCTTTCATCAGCAGCTACTTGCCTCCTGCCCACTTCCGTCATCATCTCTTTCGTCACCAGCCACCATCTCCACTCTTTCGTCACCATCTCTTTCCCGTCCATCTACACCACCTCCATTTATCCGGTCACCATCTCCACTCTTCCGACACCGGCCACCACCCCCGTCCGCCGCTCTTACTGTTCCATTTGCAATTGATTGTTCAAAATTTCCTTGTTTGTTTGTATTTTAAAGCTGATCTTGTTTGCTTGTTTGTTTGGATTTGTTGGTTTCTTATTTGCTTGGATTGGAAAACCTGGATGCTATTTTTTTGTTTAGGTTGTTGAATTGAAAAACCTGGTTGTTGGATTAAAACAGATTGTGTGTATGTGTGTGGTTTCTTTTTTTTTTTCCTTTTTTCCAGTTTTTCTGTAAGGCCCCGTTACCGGTACCCTACATTGTCGTTGGATTTACTCATAAGCATAGATTAAATATCAGAGTTAATTAAAACTTTCGTGGAAATAATAATAAAACATCAATCATTCATCACAAAGCATTCATAACTTGTCTTTAAAAACATAACTTAAAATATCTTATTAAAACATCATGACAAATCTTCATATGCCAGCCTCTTCAATTCCTGTCATGTGTCTCCCTCAGGCTAGTTGTTTCAATCTATTTACCTGTGTGCATACTAAAAGTCAGCTACGCTGAGTGAGTTCAAGTTAATCAGGAAACATATAATACATTCACATACTTACATATATATATGTATCTGAAGATACATATAACATAATTATCTTGTTACCTTTCTTACATATTTTCATACTTTCTTTCATACATACATTCATACATGCATAATCATATGTGTTTAAGAGCATTTAGCCCTCTAACTTTCGCAAATATTATTAGGGTCCGTTCCCTACATTCGCAGATATTATTAGGGTATGTTCCCTACATTCGCAGATATTATTAGGGTATGTTCCCTACATTCCTACGTACTCATACCACCATACATTCATACAATTATATGCATTCATCCTTTCACATTAATCTTTAACGACCACCCTCCCTGGCGATACGTGCAATATCCGAAGATCGTTCACGCACCGACAAGCATTCATTCATATCAACTATCACATATATCATTCATGGCATACACTTACCACTTAAGGTAAGTGTATTAACTAATCACATCGAGTATGCACACAGCCCCGAAAACATAACAAGGACATGGGGCTAGAAACTCACCTGGGTACGATTCCTTTCAGAGTTAATGGTAACATCTTTCTTAACTGGGGGCGACTAACTGTATAACAATTACATGTATCAATTAACTAGCCTATCCATATCATATTCCTAAGTTATTGTAACCCCTGGCTACGAGGTTCCGGGGGCAGCGACCCTGGCAGCGGGGTTCTAGGGGCTGCAGCCCCTAGCAAGGTCTAAGGGGCATAGCCCCTGGCTGGGGTTAAGCTGGCAGGTCAGCTTGGAAAATTTTTATTTTCATTAATAAGTCTTTACTAAAAACCTCATCAGAAAAACTGAAGTTCGATTATTTAATCAAATCAAATCTTCATTTTAAACGTTACCTTTCATTATTAATTATTTACTTATCTCTAGCTCATATATCGTATAAGTCCATGTCTATCGTTTACGTACATATACGTTGTCTATATTTCGTTTACTTTGTAAAATCATTTAAGCGTATAAGTTTACTATTGGTGTATAAGTTCTATTGGCGTATAAGTTCTCCTTCCAGCGCATAAGTACATCTGGCGTATAAGTCATACATGCACATCCACTTACATACACATTGCATGCATACATATACGTTTATATACATGCACGCTGGTCACACTTATACGTGGCATATACATACACGTTGGTAATACTTATACGTTACTCATACATACACGGCGTATAAGGTTATATGTTTCTAATACTTATACGGCTATGTCATGCATATACGCTACTAGGACTTATACGCTGCAACTAATACCGCGTATAAGTGCAGGTCAGCCTTCTTTCACACGTTTTTAAGGTTTTTTCTTTGATTTCGGCTCCGTCAGCCGCCGTTAACCGCCACGGTTGGTAGGGGTTTGATCGTGTATGATCTAAGAAGCTTCGGGGTGTCCGGATCTGAGCTAAGGTGTCCCTTAAGCTCGTTTTTGGTTGATTAAACACCTGAATAAAGCTAGATCTAAATCCAAACGGCTCATACGGCATCACGGGGCTGCAGTGTTGGGCTCTAATATGTTGGGTCGGCTGAGATGAATGATTTCTTACCTTCGGTTGGTATCGGATCGTTGAATATATTATAGTAGAGAATGTTTGGCTTAAGTATGTGTTTTGATGGTGTAAGCTAAGGTGTAGAATGGATGGAAATGAAAAGGATTAGGGTTTAAGGGGCATTTATACTCCCTAAGCCCATGGGCCTTAAGCACATCTCTCCTTTTTAGTCCATAATCAATTTTATTTAATTAGCCTACCATCTTCTATCTTTATTATTATTTTATTATTAATCTACTAACTCAATTTAATTCCCACAACGAAAATAATATATTAAATATTATACTTAGAAAATTCGGGATGTTACATTTTCTTTCAGATATCCGAATCACTATCCGATCACATATCCGAAATTTCTGATATCTGAAGTTCGGATATGCGGTTTTGAACACCCTTAACTATCAAGCTGATGTTGTCTACGGTGTGTCGTTAAAAGCTGAATTTGATGGGTTTAGTTTTCGCACAAGATCGTCTTTTAAATTTATAAAAGTGATTTCTACTAAGACTAACCACACACAAATTAGGCAAGTTAACATATCGTATATGTAGAATAGTATTGGTAAGAACCAAGTATCGATCCGTGGACACAAATATTTCTAATAATAAATCTTCATTTTAATTTAATAGAAGGAGATAATCATTTTGGGGTGATTTTTAAACTTTTTAGAATTATATATATATATGTATGTATATATATATATGTTAACAAGAAGAGAAACTCTAAATGAGTAAATCAATTATATGAAGGTTATCATCTAAAATCAAGAATCCACTCCATTCTTCCTTGATGATTATGAAATAAATATGTGATAAACTTGCTTTAATAATGTATGATAGAATAGTCCCTCATTTCTAAGTGAACTTATCCTATGACATAAAAGAAAGTAGCATGCATAACTTCATGTCTACCATGAGAATATCAATTAAAGTAAGCAAGTAGTTTTATTAAAGTATAAGGATTAAAATTGACTTCGCTTTCTCAAATACCAATTCTAACAACTTCAGGTGGTTATAGTTTAGTCACATAACATCCCCTTGGTTGGTTTAAGTAGGTTATAATTACACATTCATTTAACATATGATTTCTTTAACTAGTATGATAACCTAAGCAATCGTGTTAACAATGTTATTTCAGAATTACCAAAATTAGATAAATAGATCATAGCTTATATCTCATCATTTCTAAGTACAATATAAGGATCCATGTTTTATCTTAGATAGGTTATCAAGATATTATTTTTACCATTTTTAGTCTCCAAGAACATGAGTGAATCATGAATGATTGTTAATCATCAACCTTGATTTGTTGAATTAAAGTGATAAAACATTTTTCATTAAAGGATAATTACAAAATAACCATGTACTTTCCTAAAACTAAATCACATATTTAATGTAATCATCAAGTAAAACAAAGCTTCTTCATAGAAATTAGATGGTAAATGGAGTTTTAGTTCATAATGAGCATAGTTATAAACATCAAAGGAGATGAAGATAACAAACACGTAATTAAACTAGAACAATCTAACCAAATATGGATGCATCTTCCTTCTTTAATGGTGATGGATGATAATGATAACCACCAAGCCTTTAAACTCTCCATAAGATCTTCAATATGAGTGTAAAGTGTGTGTTTTTATAAGTGAAATCCGTATAGAACTCTCTCCAAGCACACCTCTTTGAATGCAACATGCACCTTTATTTATAGGTTGTCTGGATGATCAGGCACGGCCCCGTGTACAGTGAAGCACGCCCCCGTGTCCAGGTGTCCAGTTGCATTAAATGCTCTGGCAGATCGTTCATGCTAACTCACCACGGGGACGTGTTTTGTGAGGCATGGCCCCGTGTTTTTGGGTGTTTGTTATATTTTATTTTACCTTTTATGAAAGGTGACCACGGCCCATGTTCCCTAAAACACGGCCCCGTGTCCAGCTGTCCAGTATTTTGTTGCATTTTTTTGTCTTTTCTTGCACAAGAAAGCATGGGGGCATGTTCCATGATATATGGGGGTGTGTTTTGATGTTTTCTTGGGTTTCTTTTATTTTTCTATGCATTTTCATTCGTTTCTTCATTTGAGGCTTGGATATACCTGAAACACATTTTAACATGATAAGTGGTTATTTGAACTATATTATACGATAGAAGTTGTAGTTTTTAGAGATTATTTGATGCTAAAAATATGTATATTTTTATATACATCACAAGCTATGAAGAAATATTTGATTATCCAAGCAACTTATCTGTGACATTGTCAATTTTCAAAACACTTGTTCATTCTCAATAATGAACATGATTCACACACTTGGTTCGTTATCAATAATGAACACACTTTTCTGTTCTCAATAACAAACACTTTTAGCGTTCTCAATAACGGACACTATTATTTGTTACATTTTCATTTTGACTCCCTTATACATCAAACGACATGTGAATTGTATTTTTCTCATCTTACATATTATAAATCTTATGTTTGCTCACCAATATTATTATTCACAAATTAATTTACGTACATGCTATAGGTATTAATTGTTGAAATATTCTAGAGATTGTGACATGTAGAACCGCTATGAACCTATGATAAGTAAATAAATTTAAGTGATTGTTTTGTTATGTTTGTTTTGAAATTCGATGTATTGTATAACCTTAATGTGACATGATTAAATATTAAAACTTTAAATAGTGTCATGAGCTATGAATGATGAAATTGACTAATGTCACATCATCTCTCCAATACAAGATAGATATGAGGCGCATTAAAAAACCCTTACGTCGGGTTGATCGGTTTCAAGAAGCACGGATCGAGACGCTTCCACACGAGTTTGATTCGCTTAAGATAAAGGAACATACTTGATTAATAACTTTTCAACCAAGCAAGTCAAATTTCTTCCGAGGCAAGCAAGAAGGTGACTCGTTTGACAAAAAAACATTGGTAAGAAAGCATATAAAATGTGTTTCAAGAAAATGGTATATTGTGATTGTTGCTACCGTTGAACATGTTGGGAAAAACAATGGAATAGTATTAGCACATTATTAAAGCTATATATCATATACATTTAACTTAACACTTAATTGGTCATCATTAGTCACTTATAAGTATGATTAAGTGCTAAATCAAAACCCTACATCAAAGATAGTGAAATTAACCATATTAACGAGCACCAATTTGCTAACCATTGTCGTCATCGCCACCGCCGCTGGTGCCACCACGACTACCTAACCACTGCTACCGCCGCAACCTCCACCACCAGCACTGCTACTACCACCTTCGTCACCTCCATGACTTGAGCACCTGATCGCCACCACCATCATTATCACTGCCTCCATCGCGCCACCGCCGGCACCACCATCGTCATTGCGTTTATTTTATTTTGGTAAATTTTTCTTTATTTTATGGCAAGTTATATTTGTCATTTGTATTTTATTTCCGCTTCTTTTTGTTTCTATCAAACAACATAAAGTAATGATTAATTACATTCACATAAATTAATCAAACAAGACAATAAATAGTAACGATCAATTTCATTCCCTTTTCCATTCAATTTCTTCTTCAGTCAATTATCTCATATCAGACATACCTTTATACCCAAATTTACATTGAAGCCCTTGGAATTCCAGCAATTACAATATTACATGTCAAATCCTTTTAAGCCCATCAGCAATTAGTCCTTTGTAGTGCAGCCCTATAATAAAATCTTAGCCCAATAAGCATGTTTAGCCCGTTGTTATCTTGATCCGAGAGTTTGTATATGATTCACACACTTGGTTCGTTATCAATAATGAACACACTTTTCCTTTCTCAATAACAAACACTTTTAGCGTTCTCAATAACGGACACTATTATTTGTTACATTTTCATTTTAACTGCCTTATACATCAAACGACATGTGAATTGTATTTTTCTCATCTTACATATTATAAATCTTATGTTTGCTCACCAATATTATTATTCACAAATTAATTTACGTACATGCTATAGGTATTAATTGTTGAAATATTCTAGAGATTGTGACATGTAGAACCGCTATGAACCTATGATAAGTAAATAAATTTCAGTGATTGTTTTGTTATGTTTGTTTTGAAATTCGATGTATTGTATAACCTTAATGTGACATGATTAAATATTAAAACTTTAAATAGTGTCATGAGCTATGAATGATGAAATTGACTAATGTCACATCATCTCTCCAATACAAGATAGATATGAGGCGCATTAAAAAACCTTACGTCGGGTTGATCGGTTTCAAGAAGCACGGATCGAGACGCTTCCACACGAGTTTGATTCGCTTAAGATAAAGGAACATACTTGATTAATAACTTTTCAACCAAGCAAGTCAAATTTCTTCCGAGGCAAGCAAGAAGGTGACTCGTTTGACAAAAAAACATTGGTAAGAAAGCATATAAAATGTGTTTCAAGAAAATGGTATATTGTGATTGTTGCTACCGTTGAACATGTTGGGAAAAACAATGGAATAGTATTAGCACATTATCAAAGCTATATATCATATACATTTAACTTAACACTTAATTGGTCATCATTAGTCACTTATAAGTATGATTAAGTGCTAAATCAAAACCCTACATCAAAGATAGTGAAATTAACCATATTAATGAGCACCAATTTGCTAACCATTGTCGTCATCGCCACCGCCGCTGGTGCCACCACGCCTACCTAACCACTGCTACCGCCACAACCTCCACCACCAGCACCACCAGCACTGCCACTACCACCTTCGTCACCTCCATGACTTGAGCACCTGATCGCCACCACCATCATTATCACTGCCTCCATCGCCCCACCGCCGGCACCACCATCGTCATTGCGTTTATTTTATTTTGGTAAATTTTTCTTTATTTTATGGCAAGTAATATTTGTCATTTGTATTTTATTTCCGCTTCTTTTTGTTTCTATCAAACAACATAAAATAATGATTAATTACATTCACATAAATTAATCAAACAAGACAATAAATAGTAACGATCAATTTCATTCCCTTTTCCATTCAATTTCTTCTTCAGTCAATTATCTCATATCAGACAAACCTTTATACCCAAATTAACATTGAAGCCCTTGGACTTCCAGCAATTACAATATTACATGTCAAATCCTTTTAAGCCCATCAGCAATTAGTCCTTTGTAGTGGAGCCCTATAATAAAATCTTAGCCCAATAAGCATGTTTAGCTCGTTGTTATCTTGATCCGAGAGTTTGTATAAGGTACCTTATTATTAGTATAAGATACACAAACGGTTAGATATAAACATAAATTGAGTTGGTGTGTTTTAACAATCTTAATACTCAGAATCTAAATAATGTATAGAAATTAAGTAACATGAGTTCAAAGTATTAAAATTATATCTATCTACGCCATTAGTACTAATTTATATTTTGGAATATGAAGTTAGAAACTTATTTGTTACATTTGAAAATTATTAGTATGTGAAATTTCTGAATTTAGTAAACCCTTGTTTTATTATATGGGTTAAATATCATACACAGTCTTCTAAATATATGAAGGGTACAAAGACACAATAGATCGCAAAATATAACATGATGATGAATAATATAACGCAATGTCACAAAAAACACACACAATGATAAAAGAAGACACAATTATTTGAAAAAAAATTATAAAATCTACAAGCTAGAAACCAAAAGGTGAAAACCTAAAATCTAATATCGTAGATTTCGACGAGACAATTCCAATGCCGCTAGTTAGGGGTGTCCAAAATGCCCAAACCCTATCAACCGACCCGAACCCGAATAAGCTTCCTAGGGTCGGGCTAAATAGGGTCAAAAAATATTAATCAGGTTTTTCCGTTTAACCCTAATAATTATTTATAGCGTCTGGTTTTCAGGTTAACCTGAATAACCTGATTTAGTTATGAATATTAAGAAACTTTCTTCAAATGCAATTTATATTGTGTGAAAGTTTTGTTAGAAGGTTTTGGATCAAAGTGAAATTAAAAGTATATACAGATGTTTTATTAGACTGAAATTAAAAGAAATTTGTCAAAAGAAAGTAATTATAAAGGTAAGTACGCTATAGTCTTTTAAGCAGACATTACATATACTTTTTAAGCAGACATTACATATACTTTAATTCGTACATTTTGGCACTTGATTCATAACTCCATGAGTCATACTGTCATAATAAGCTACAATTATAAGCTTTGAGGGTGTAATTTGCATCTCTCTCTAATTTATCCTTTTTATAGGACGGCTTCTTGGACAAGGACGTGAATGAAAGTCATGGTGTAGATGTTGCATCATTCATGCGTATAAGAATTGATGATCTAAGTTAGAGCAACCCGGTCAACTCGAACCCGACAAACCCGAACCTTAACAAGGTCAGGTTGTGGGTTAGTTTTTATTTTTTTTTATACTCGAATAGCCCGACCCGATTAACCCGAAACACGATCAGGTTAACCCGATTAACACCCACTTCCTACAAGTTCCTAGTTTTAAAAGACTTTGTATTTGAACTCAACCCTATGTGGTTTATATATGTTACTAAATAAGGTTTTGGATTTTCTAGTTAAACTACACAAACACTTGAACTAAAATGAAACAAATGAAACATTCGATTGAATGTATCACTAGAATCTTTTAAAACTTTGATGTGTAACAAAAAACTTCTTTCGTCTATAACGACCGCAGACTTTCGTCTTGATAAACTGATAGAGCAAGATTGTGCCCAAACCTTTTATTTAGATTTAATTTAACTCAAATCTCAACTAAATCAAATGAAATTTGATGCAATGGAACGTAATCACCTCGTGAACAAACCCTTAGGGTATGTTTGGTATGACGCAATGGAATGGATAAGAGAATGGAATGGACATGGGAATGGAATGGACAAAGGAATGAAATGGACCATTACTATTTCATTGTCATGTTTTGTAAGGCCCCGTCACCGGTACCTTACTTTGGACGTTGGATTTACTCATAAACACAGTTCTAAATATCAGAGTTAAAATAAAACATTCGCGGAATATTAAAAACATTCAAACGATTTCATTACATAACCATATTTCTTGTCTTAACGATCATTCCAAATCATTTAACATAAAACATCGTCTTTAAAATAACATAACATTTCCTTGAGATGCCGGCTTCTTCAAGTCCATGCCATGTGTCTCCCCTTATGCAAGCTGCCTCAATCTACTCACCTGCGTGCATACTAAAAGTCAACTACGCTGAGTGAGTTCTAGTTAATCATACGACATACAATCTGTTCACATACTTGCACACGTGCCCGAAGGTGGGTACATTATTCATACTTTATTTTACTTGCATAACTATCCATACTATATAAAGAGCCTTCCGTCCTATAGCATCACATATATTATAAGGGTTTGGTCCCCAACATCACAGATATTATTAGGGTCTGGTCCCTACCATCACAGATATTATAAGGGTCTGGTCTCTATCCTCACATATATTATAAGGGTCTGGTCCATATCCTCACATATATTATTAGGGTCCGGCCCCTATCATCACAGATATTATTAGGGTCTGGTCCCTATATATTGTGCTACTGTAACATACATGTCCTTTACATACTTGCCTTAATAACACGTGCAATATCCGAAGATCGTTCACGTACTATTTGCATACCATACATATACCATTCATACACCATACATGCTTCATACATTGTAACGATTCCGGCAAATTCAGGTATACCCTAGCCGGTATATACTATTTATGTGTTATTTAATATGGAATATATGAATTATAATGAATTTATACGAGTATGAATGATTCACAGTACGAATTATACTCGATCATACGGCGAATCGTATTGGAATTACGATTAACCGATGGACGATTATTGAAACCCGAACTAATCGGGGATTACATTTAGACGAAATATATGATATTTAGTGATGTTTACGAAGTATTAAAGCTTCGGGATAAGTGAAATAAAGCACAGAAAAGAATTTCGATTTAATGGTACGTTGGTACGTTAAACGAAATCTTTTATACCAAACCAAGCAAGAGATGATCGATCAAGCCGAAAAAGATGCACAGTTATTAATAATATGAGGTTTCAAGTAAATAAATGTCATGGTTTAAGTTTTTAAGGTTTTAAATCGGTTTTATATAAATTTTATTTTTAAGCCGAAAAACGACCGTTTAGGCCTCGTTTTGAGCGGAATTAAACGTTTAACCGAAAAACGAACTGAACCAGATTATCCACAACATTATCCGGATTACACAATCCGAATGTATGGCCAAGAATGAAGGTGTGGGCCCCACCCCACACCCTTTAATGCACCGATCGGACCAAGGGGTTTCCCCCTTGGCTTCCATTTTCTTTTTTCTCAATCAACCAAACTCAAATTCTCTCAACCCTTCAAACATTCATCCAACTTCCCTTTGATTTATACCAAGAAACCGAGGTAAAGATCGTATTATAGTCGTGTTCATCTTCTTTTCTCGAGTCATTTACAAGAAAATGAGGTTTCAAATGAAAAATGGGTGAGAACCCGAGATGAAACCGATTCTTGCATGATCAAGTGATGTATACAAGTTATACAAGGGATCTTGGTCCAAGAAAGGAGTTAAAAGAGTCAAAAACGAATTTTTACGGTTAAAATCTTTGTTTTGATGTCTTAACCGAAACCATGAAAGAAATGGCTTGATTGTGGGTGTAACTTGCTTGGTGTGGTGTTATTGTGCTTGTAGGTGTTATATCTAGTTGCTAGCAAAGGCTAGAAAGCAAGATCTTTGCGATCTAAAGCTAGAAACACAAGGTAGTTCGGTTTTTCGTATGATTTATATGATTTGGACAGATTGTGATAGACTTAGAGTTGGGTCATGAAATTTCACAGAGATGATCTACACATGAAAATATGAGATCTGAGAAAATTTGGTATTTTTTGGACAAAGGATGAATATTTGGTGAATTTAATGCTCGGTTTTGGCTAAAAATGATGAAAAATAGTTAAACATCATGAAAAATTCTGGAAAATTCCAGATAAGCTTTTTATAACATATAAAAGTCACACACAAAATTTCAGATCCGTTGGAGAAGTCTAAGTAGGCTTTTCGGTAAAAAGAGTTCTAGGGTTTTCTAGCTCGGTTTTGGTGAAAATGGCATGAAAAATGAGATTGTGGTTCTGGAAAAATTACAGGGGACTATGTGGATGACAGGGGTCATCCCAGAAAAATTTGGGATTTTTCTAAGGTCGTTTGGTATTTTCGACATATTTGGTGTTTAAATGACGTTTCAAAATAGATAAATAAATGTTAAATATAAAAATTAATTCTGGAAATATTTTTATTAAATTCCTTACTGTCAAAAAGTGATTTGTGCAAAATTTCAAGATCCGAGACTAAACGGATAATTATTTGTGCTAAAAAGAACATAAGAACAAACTTTTTAAGCTTAAAACGCGTAAACCGGCAAAGTTCGCCTAAGCGAGCTGACTGGTGTATAAAAACCCTAAAAATGGACTATTTTCATGAAACTAAGTTAATCAAGTAAAAATAAATCATCCGAAAATAATTCGGATGATTTGGGTAATTTTACCCGATTTAGCAGTTTCCGGTGTATTAAAGACGGAAACGGGCCCCGCGGCCAAACGGGGTGTCTAAACCGAGCTCTAATTTCACCACTTTAATTAAAATATCAGTAACAACTATTTTCGGGTCGTGTGTGACCAAACTCATTTTTGAAAACATAAAAACGGATAACTGTGCTAGGCACGCAAAACGGGAAAACAAACTAATGGTAGTTTTGACTAAAGAACTCTAAGTGATATCACAATCTAAGTCCTGAGAAGTGTTTCAGGGTTAACATTGTCCCCGGATCGTGTACGGTACTGGGTTAACAGTGTCCCCAGACGTACCGGTTAACACGAATTTAAGTTATATTAATAGAAATTGTATAGTAACGACTTAGGGATCGTATTACAGATCCGGACCGGTAGCCGTGCACAGTGTTACATATTTGCTCACGAAAAGGTGAGTTTCACGAGCCCCTTTTTACTGAACTGTTTCAAATATTTTCCCGGGGCGGAAAGCATGTTATTATTTAAATGTTTAAGTACATGCTGATCGCATGGAAATGAATGTATTTATATAATATTTGATTGTACGGGAATCGTACGGTAATGTATTAAGATGGTAATTGTCTGAGTTGCTAACATTGTAAGGCCCGAAACAGTGTTCTGGGTTAACAGTGTCCCCAGAGGTTATTAAATGTGTTTCTGGGTTAACAGTGTCCCCAGAGGTTATTGGATGTGTCTCTGGGTTAACATTGTCCCCGGAGCGAGTACAGTACTGGGTTAACAGTGTCCCCAGATAATATTATATTTAGATATTGATATATCATGGTTTACTCGAATTAGTGAAACTCACCAACTATTCGTAGTTGACCCGTTTTCTTTACATGCTTTCTAGGTACACCCAAATTGGAATGAGTGATACGTGCTTGATGATGTGTGCTATTTTGTGGAAGCTTAAGGATCTTTATTTTGTATTAAATATGCTAATGTACTATCGGTAAAACTTATGTGTTAACGCCTAGATGATAACGAAACTCGGAACAATGTATTGAGATGTAAATTAATGTAGTGGTGTTTTCTTTATAAGCAATGTTGTTGATATCAGATGCGTCTGTTGCATCCCGTTTACGTTTCCGCTGCGGTTACGGGGTGTTACATACATACATCATTTATACATCATATATATCATTTATATCTTTAACTACCACCTGACGGTCCATGCAATATCCGAATATCGTTCATGCACCATCAAGCAATCATCATACATAATTCATATAAGGCATACGCTTACCACTTAAGGTAAGTGTATTAACTATCACATCAAGTATGCACACAGCCCCGAAAACATAACAAATAATTGGGGATAGAAACTCACCTGAATGCGGTTACGTTCACCGTTAATGGTTATTCCCTTCATTAGTTGTGCACGACTAACTATATAACAATTACATGTATCAATTATCTATCGTTATCCATATCGTATTTCTAGTTTAATTATAACCCACAACGAACGGGGGTCCGGGGGCAGCGCCCCTGACAGCGGGATCTAGGGGCGGCAGGCCCTAGCAGGGTCCAAAGGGCTAAGCCCCTTGGCTGGAAAAATTTTATTTTCATTAACTGTCTTAACACATTTTCCATTATAATTTATAATCATTAATTAATTTACTAACTTAAAAGTTCAAGGGCTTCTTTGTAATTATATCATTCTTTTTCTAAGTCCAGGACCATTCTGTCATTTTGTTAAACTTCTAGTTCGTTACATTGTTCTTAACGAATTGGGTTATCATAATGAACTGGTCCTTGTAACGAATTGGACCCTTTAACGAACTTGTTATTTAAACGAATCAGTTCATATAGCGGATCAGTCCATGTAACGAATTGGACCTTCCAATTCGTTATCTCCTTTAACGAATGACTATAACGAATCAAGAGTAATTCGTTATCTTTTCCCTTAACGAATTGAACACGAACTGAAGCTAGTTCGTTATGCTTTCTTTAACGAATTACTAGCGAATCACCTCTAGTTCGTTAACTCCCTGTTAATGAACTAGGGTTAGGTCAGAGAATGTCAGAACATTCTCTGACATTCCATCTTAACCTTGTACCACTTTCCGGCGCCGGAAAAACGAGTTTTGACTCGTTTTTTACCGTTTTTCGCCCCGTTCGATCCAGATCTGAGCTAGGGTGATCCCTAAGCTCATCTTAGGTTCAGTTTATACCCGATTCCACTCGGATCTCGTGACTTTAATGGTTTAACGGTGTCGGCTCGTCGTTTCGTGACCATAACTAACGGGTTTAAGCTCATACAACATCATACTATCATTACCTTGGATCGGTGCTCGGTTTACCCTTGGGTTCGGCTAGAGAGAATAGGAGAAACTAGAGAGAAAGCTTAAGTGTGTTTTTTGGTGGTGTATGGAATATGTGTAAATGAAATTAAATGGGTAATTATGACTTATATAATTATGGATCATGGGCTTAAGCCCATGGTCTTTTCCTCTTTCTTTCATAACCCAAGTCCATAACTCATATCCATTTAACCCAACACTAGCCCGACTCATAAGAACTCGCATTTTCATTTATTAACCCAAACTAGAAAAACGGGATGTTACATGTTTGGTTACCATGTAGGAATGTAATGATCATCCCTCTACCACCACCACTAGTAACAATAATAAATAGTATTAATAATATGAACATTCGTATTAACTCCTTTTATTTTTCGAATAAAAATACTCGGAAAAATGTTGAATCACGTATGCGTGGTATCAATGTTATGAAGCGTTGACTTATCAAATAATTTTAATAATATTGATAATAATCCTATATAAATAATGATAATATAATATAATAAAATTAATAACAATAAAATAACAACCTAATAATGTAATAATGATTATAATATAATAATAATAATTCTAGTATGATAATAATCATAATAATAATAATAATAATATTATTACTGTTGTTGATGATTCCATTCCTTGAAGGAATGAGAAAAATCACCTAGGTAGTGTTTGGTATGCAGGAATGGATGACGGAATGGAATGACTCATTATGATGGAATGAAAAATAGTGTGTTTGATTGACCAAATGAATGGAATGACCCATTACATAGTTCATTCCATTCCCTCTAAAATACCCCAATTTTATTCCATCCATACCTCATGTTTTTTTTTCATTCCATTCCCTCCTTCACCCTACATCACCTTCACCACCCTCCTAACACCACCACCACCCAACATCAACACCCACCACCACCACCAACCACAGCCACCACTGCCACCATCGCCGTCCACCGCCGCCCACAGCCACCACCACCCACCTCCACCATCAATGCCAGCCACCCAGCATCGCCAGCCACCTACCGCATATATCAACCATCGCCCCACCATCACACATGCCGCCACCGACACCGCCATCACTACCACCACCATCGGCGTCCACCGCCGCCACCACCCACCTCCACAAACCATCACCATCAGTGCCCAGCCACCCACCACCTTCAGCCGCCCGCCGCATCCATCAATCATCGCCCCACCATCACACACGCCGCCCACCGTCACCGTTACCCACCACCACCTCCACTGTTACCGCCACCACCACCTCCACTGTTACCGTCACCGCTCCCACCACCACCACCACTCACTACCATTTTAATTTTATTTTTTTATTTTTTTCTTACCTACCAACAATACAAAGTAATGATTCATTTCATTCCCATGTGGTAACCAAACATTTCATTGGAATGATAATAAACCATTCCATTCCTTTGTCCATTCCATTACCACGTCCATTCTATTCTGTCGTCCATTCCATTACCCCGTACCAAACAGACCTACTTCTTAAAGAATGAAAATCCTATATTTAGAAGGAATTTCATTCATTATGGAATGGTTCATTCCATTTCCACATGACAACCAAACATAGTTTTTTTCATTCCATTGAAATGACTCATTTCATTCCACCTCCCATTCCCTTCTACCAAACACTACCTTAATATAATCATGACTAATTATACCAAGATACACGTTTTATTCACCGTAGCTATGCACAACGAACAAAGACCGAACCAAAATTCTATGAAATTCAGGCGATTAACGACAAATTCTGATCGATTTCACTCGCAAATCAATCCACAATGTTCAAGCGAAAGTGGTTCCAAAACCAAAATCGAACTACTCTAGAAGCCAGTTTGAAACTAAACCTAACCGTCTTTTATAAACGGTTTGAGATCTCCTCCGTGAAACCGGTTTAAGCCAAACCGGATAAAGACCGGTTTCAATCGAACTGTTTTTAAACCAAACCGATCATTTTTCGCTTTATGTTTCCAAACCGACCCAGTTTAGCCAAAAAAAACCCATGTTGACTATCTTTGAACCAAATAGAACCCGTTTAGTCATAAATAGTTTTGACCCAAAACCAATTTGTACACTTTTAGCCTTTATTAGGTTATAAAAGAAAATAACCGGTTCATAAAATAGTTGTGGGGCTCTACTAGTGGACCAACTGACTAAGGACTCATTACTAAGGGTATGTTTAGCAAAGAGCTTTTAGGAGCTTTTAAGAGCTTTAAGCTACAAGCTTTTAAGAAAAAACTCAAATTTATTGAAAAGTCTTGTTTGGTTAGAGTAGCTTGAAAGCTTGAAACAAAAAGCTCCAACTAGTAACGTTTACAAAAAGCTACAAGCTTTTAATATTTCAAATTTTACAATTTTGGTACTTGAACTTTCATCACATTTTGTTAATTCATATAATAATTACATATTTAACTCATATTCACAACCAACTACCCCACATGACTTTTTAAAAGGCCATAACTTTTTCACACGTTAATATTTATTTTTAAAAAATGCATCATAAAAATGAGCATTTTATTCTCTTTAATTTGAGTATCATATTGTTATAATTCTTTAACTTTAAAAAATTAGCATACTATGTGATTATTGGTTAGGTTCAACAACAAGTCGAGTCAGGCAAGTCCGGGTCATGTGTAAAACCAAATTAGGGTCGGAATGAGTCGATGCAAAAAGGGCTAATTTAGTCTGGTTCATGTTGGTACCGTTTTGAGTCGAATGGGGTCAAGTCAGAATAGGTTTCGGATTAGAACGATGCACCGCGCGAGCACCGAGCTAGTTTTATTAAAAGCTCCAGCTACTCTACCAAACACCTAAATATTTCGAAAAAGCTACAGCTAACAGCTACCAGCTACAGCTTCTAGCCACCAGCTACCAGCTAGCAACTTCCAGCTACAGCTACCAGCTAGTTTTGCCAAACATACCCTAAGTCTAATATAAATCCCATTTCTTTACTTACCTGTTTTTCTTTCCTATCTATTCTATATTATTTTCTTTTTACTTTTATATAGTAATTAATAAGTGTATAATCTTTTTTTTACTTTATATCAATTATTTCCCCACATTTAATTAACTTATGCATCTCTATACTTGAATTTAAAATTATGATACGAAATTAAGTTAAATGAATTCAATTAGTTAAAGTTATATTTATATATATGCCCATAATAATTTGTTTTTGGGATTTTAGGTTAGAAACTTATCTGTCACATTTGAAAATTATTAGTATGTAAAGTTAGGATTTAATAAAACCTTGTATATTATAATATTCATGTATCTTTGTTACTAAGGTTTTGGATTTTCTAGTTATTACAATATGGGAGGAGACACCATACCTACTAATTAATATCACAGCATGACATTCTTGAGCCTGAGGAACGAGTAGGGGTGTGCATATTTAGGTCCGAACCAAAAAACCCGATAAACCCGCCCCTAAAAAACCTGAACCTGGACCGACCCTATTTTTTTCGGGTTCATTTCGGTCCTGAAAATTAATGTTAATCGGTCTCGGGTCAAGTTCGGGTAGATACCCGACAAAACCCGACTTTGGCCCGAAACCCGAATTTAGGAAAAAAACAGTTTCCAACCTATTTTCTTTGAGACATTTTATCATACAGTTGGAGACAGTTGGAGGGCATTCTCAATACAAGCAAGTAATAAAGCATACGCTGATTGATTAAGCACACAAATTGAAAACCCATTTGACTAATCAATTAAATGGGAAGAATCATGAACAAAATTTATCAAATTCTTCAAAATCGCAAAAACAATGCTAATCGAACATGAGAAAACAGAACAAAGAAGTACAATCTTACCTTAATCAAATGGATGAAGAAACGTTGGGACTGTGGGAAGGTCGGTCTCGGGTCTACACCAGAAAACCAGTAGACCGATTCAGTTAGGATCGATACCCGACCATCAACATAGGGTTTAGGTTCGGTCTTTGAATTTACATGAGCTCGGTCATCGGGTCGGGTCGGGTCGGTCTCTCACCGAGTCGGGTCGGGTTTTATGCTTTGTGCAGCCCTAGGAACGAGTCACCACACCCCATAATTACAATAATAGTAGGAAGATGCTATTGGATATGTTTGTAAATAATTCCTATCATATGGTATGTTATAGGCACTATTCAACATCAACATGTATGAAAAATCGCCTTTAATAGTGAATAAGGTCTATTGGATCTAAGAGTTGGTAACCACAAGAATGAAAAAGGGTAGATCAATTACAATCCATATACATAATGTGTTAAGTTATTCTAAATAGTCTACTAAATCTATGAAGGGTACAAACACACAATGAATCTCAAAATATTGCACAATGCAAAACAAAATATAACACAATGTTCAGTAACACAATACCCGACAAGGTTAAAAAAGCACAATCGAAAAAAAAAACACAATGATAAATAAAAATACACAACGATCTGAACCAAAATTCTAAAATCGAAAAGCAAATACCTAAAATCTAATATCATAGAGTTCGACTAGACATTTCCAATGTCGTTAGTTTGAGTTCAGTGGGAGTTAATTTGATATCATTCCTACGCCTTCTAAGCTTTAAAAGATTATGTATTTGAACCGAGCCCTATAAATAATTTTTATCTTATCATGCTTGGTGTCAGTTGATATTAAGTTTGATGATGAAGTTCAATCGCCGCATATAAATAATATTAATTATGTCTTGTCATGCTTTGCGCCACTAAATGCTTGAAACCCTTGTTGCAGCCATTTGAGCCAACGGTTGTGTCACACCCAGAAATTGAGGAAATTAAAGACGGTGCATGTAATCGACACACACAAATTAAAACCTACATCAACAGCAATAGCCCAATAAACATACCTCAGAGGCCGCAGAAAAGAGATACACGAATTCGCAGCAGAGAGATATGTAACTCATGCCTTCACCATCAGAGAGTAGAATGAATGAAACAATGGGTGAAACGATGACAAATATTGCTTCAATTAGTTGTAAAGGGGGGCAGAGAGATACGTAACTCATGTATAGGGCTATACAGGGCATATAGAAGGGTGTTTGGGTGTCCCTAGTAGGACTCGTAGAAGATACAAAACACCACGTGTAAAGAAAGGACGTGACTACATGTTGTTCTTGTGACTTGTAACATGTCTTCGCAATTTCAATTGGTAAATTCATTACATATTTAAGGGTGAAGTTATTCCACAAAGGGTAATAAAAATGAGAAGAGTGAGAAGTCATAAATAATTGGCATGTGTCAAGTGGATGAACAAAAGAAAAAGGGTATAGAAGTAATTGTACACATTTTCTCTCTTCACGTGCAAGGCACATGTTAATACCCACATCATTTTAAAACGTTTATAACGTTTTCGTATGATATTTTAAAAAAAAAATCATCATAATAACAAGCGTTTTTTTATCTTTAATATGAGTATGATTTTTGTTATATAAAATTTAAAACAAAAATCACGTCATTGTGTCTTTTTGCACACCATTGTGTCTTTTCGTTTATCATTGTGTCTTATTTCGTCATTGTGTCTTTTCGCTTATCATTGTGTCTTTTTTCGTCATTGTGTCTTTTCGCTTACATCAAATCTAAGATCAATGGTGAGTTATTAGTATTCTTCTTATAATGGTGAATTATAAGCAAAAAGACACAATGGTGTGCAAGAAGACACAATGACGAAAAAAGACACAATAATAAGCGAAAAGACACAATGGTGTGCGAAAAGACACAATGACGAAAAAAGACACAATGATAAGCGAAAAGACACAATGATAAGCGAAAAGACACAATGGTGTGCGAAAAGACACAATGACGTGATTTTTGTTTTAAATTTTATATAACAAAAATCATACTCATATTAAAGATAAAAAAACGCTTGTTATTATGATGAATTTTTTTTAAAAAAAATATCATACGAAAACGTTATAAATGTTTTAAAATGATGGGGGTATTAACATGTGTATTGCATGTGGAAAGAGAAAATGTATACAGTTACCTTTATACTCTTTTTCCTTTAGTCCCCACTTGACACATGTCAATTATTTATGGTTTCTCACACTTATCATTTTTATTAACCTTTTTAGAATAATTTAGCCCCCCCCCCCCCCTATACAATATACATAATAATTAATAACACACACCAATTAAAAAAATAATAATAAATAATAACATTTTATAACAAGTACCTTTAATTGGAAAGGGGGAAGCGGCCCATGTCTAAACTCTAGACTCCAAACTCTTACCCAGTCTACACACTTCTTTATGTGTAGCGTATCAATCGAAGAAGTAAACTCTAAAAAAACAATAACAATAATAATAATAATATTCAACTCCACCACCACCGTCTCCGCCTCCGTCTCCATCTCTAATCCTCACACAATTACAATGATGATCTAACAATATAATAAATCTCATCTCACCCCCACTTCAATCCGATTCAAACCCTCTAATTCATTCCAATGGAAAACATATTCTCACACCTTCCACAAGACATCATCCACCAGATCTTCTCACGACTCTCACTCCGTCAAGTCATAATATGCAAATCAGTCTCCAAAACCCTCAACGCCGCCTTATCATCACCGGCCTTCACCCAACTCCTCGCCGCCACCTCACCCTTCCCACTCCTAGCTCTCCGCCCACCCCACCGCCACCACCACCACCACCACCTCTCGCCCTCGCCTCTCCTCCACTTATTCGATCCAGCCGCCAACAAATGGCTTCAGTTATCTTTATCTTTCTTACCTTATCCTTCTGCCCACCCCATCGCCGCCGCCGGCGGGTTACTTTACCTCTGGGCCGACTCTCCGGCGTCCGATTCAAACAAATCGTTAGTTGTTACAAACCCGTTGACTTTAGAACACAAAACCCTACCTCAACTCGGCTCTGCGTGGTCCAGACACGGCTCGGTGTTAACCGATTCGGTTAACAGCCGAGTTATTGTGTTAAATGAGCTCGCGGCGTTGTATTACTCGAATTCAAACAACGCGTGGCTCAAGTTCTCGTCGAATTTGCCTTCAAAGCCGAGAAGTCCGATTCTGATCAATAAGTCGATAATCGCGTTGTGCGATGTGGGATCGCCGTGGCGGAGTCAATGGAAGCTTTTTATTTGTTCGCTAAAGAGCCTCCAGACGTCGCAACCGTGGAATACTTTGGAGAAACATGAGTGGGGGGATGTGTTTGATATTCTTAAACGGCCGCGGTTGTTGAAGGGGTTTGGGGATGTGGTTTTGATGATTGGCGGGTTGAAATCGTCGTTTTCGCTTAATGCGTCGTGTTCGACGATTTTGATATTGAAGTTGGATTTGGGGACTTTGGAGTGGGGTGAAGCGGGGAGAATGCCGTTGGAGATGTTTAGGATTTTTCAGGAGTCGAGTAAGTTTAAGGTGTTTGGAGGCGGGAATCGCGTGTGTTTTTCGGGGAAGAGGATTGGGCGGTTGGCGTTGTGGGAGTCGGGTGAGAATGGGAAGGAAGAGTGGAGGTGGATTGATGGGGTTCCTGGGAATGGGGACGGGTTGTATCGCGGGTTCTTGTTTGATGCTCGGTTGGATGCGTCGCCTTGATGAAGGTCTTGTTTTTGTTTTTGATTTATGTTATAATTGTTCATGTTTGATTTGGTAATTTGGTTATTTGTTATTTGGTTTTTATGAAATGTTATGTCTTTTTGGTGCATAAATTGATCAAACATGCCGTTTATTAAGAGTGATTATTTTCGATTGATATTGTATGATAAGGGTGTTATAGGAAGGAACACTTAAGATAATTTTACATGTTTTGTTGATAGGTAATAATTAGTATTCTTCTTCTTGGATGTGTGTTTTTAATTGATTGTTATGACTTGAAAAATTAAACTGAGATTAGTTACTTAGAAGCCACATCATGTAGGGATAGTTTACTACACCGCATTGGTTTAAAAAAATTCGAATGAGGCGTGCTTAGGCACCAGGCACACTCAAGGAGATATTGCTTCTGACTGTGAGGCAGCAGCCGTACCTGAGATGCCGTTTGCTTGAGGTGACTGTCGTGTACATGTGCAGTTTTTATGTATAGGAGATGGTACATGTAGTGTTCATTTCAGAACTCCTAAATAATTTAAAAAACTAAGTCCTTTAAGAACGAACCAATTTTTGTAGATTTTTCAGATGTCAGTATTATTTGAAGGTAGTTTTGTCCGTTATTATATGTAATTTTATGATTACAATTATGAAAACATATTCAAGCGAACGCCTTTAGCTTAAACTTGCCTTGAGTAGCTCAGGATGAACTTATAAAAAAGTCAACTAGCTTAGCGAGTCTCGAATGTTTGTATGAGTTTTTTTACCAAGCTAACTGTGAGCGAGTTACTGTCTTAGATTTCAGGCAGTGGTGAGTGGTCTGTACTTGCTACCAACCAGTTTCCCTAAAAACAGAAATCAAGGAATCTTTAGGCAGCAGCAAATATTATGTTCTTTTGGCAGCAAACTAAGCTTGATTGTATTCGTGTGGGTACAAAAGTCACGGGGTCATATTTTTACCTTGAACGCCTCCAATGTCTGAATTTGAATCATATCTAATATGGGAAATTTTGAAACACCAAATAATAAATACAAAGTAATAAACATCGTTTCCTTTATTTTAAATAATCTCAACTATGTTCTATTGGCAAATAACAATTCCAACTTAACACTTGGTTGGTGGCGGTCCCAACTAAAGGGGTATTTGTTTTCAACGGTCCGAAACTGACGGAATGTTAAATCCGTTAGTTAGATGCTTATGCGGCATGTCTAGTTATCAAAAATTGCTATTATTATTTCATGAAAGAGAGAACCCTTGTTGAAACTTTTAAAGAATATAGAGTATAAACAAATTAGAGCATTCAAGATAACAAATCTTTATATCTTCAGAATCAGTGAATCAGTATAACTTCCCTGTAACTCCTTATATTTGGGATATTGATGTGCTCTTCATACTCGTTCTTTATGTTCTTCATCTCCTTGTATTTTTTTTGTTATTCCAATTGTAATAGTTCTGTGATTTACGGTTGTATTTCTGATTTATTTAAAGTGTTTTTATTTTTCGAATATTCGAATGGCCTCCTTCGCTATTAACCAAATTGGTTACTTAAAACCGTGGAAAAGTTGGCAAGAACTTGTTGAGAAGTGGTCCAAGTCCTCGAAAGTCTTGAGAAGATGTTAAAACGATCAAATCCAAATCCAAACAAAGCTTACACCGGATACAATGTTACTAATCCTTTAGTTGATTACATACCCTTGCCTAAGATAGATGAGCTTAATTGGTGTTGAGTCAGCGGTTCAGGCTCCTAAGGTTTACCAACCAAGAGTTGAAAATGAATTTTTCAAAAGTTAAAAACTAACAAAATGAAAAGCCTAATCTTAAATCCGAACATGAACCAATAAGTTTATGACCAAAAACTACAGTACCAAAGGAGTGGAAACATCAAACCAAGTTGTGAAGAAGACAAAAATAAAAGTGGCTTGGATTACAAGGATCAACCCACAAAGGGCAAAAAAAAAATAGTCCAAATAAATTATACAATTTTGATATGTGCTCACACTCTGCACAATTCTAAGCAATCATAGAAGTGTTGAAGCATGTAACTGTGAACCGTAAAGTGGAACTTCTCTAAGGGCTTTAAGCAAAAGGGCCTATGTTTCCTTTAGGATAGTGTTGCCACAACGGATATAACACACACAAAAAAATGGCGGTTTAAGAGTATGATCCTATCGAAGCTTCCTAACCTGCTAAGAATCAAAGAAAACACAACCGTTAGTCTCACCGTAGGAGGGGGTCTCTTACAATCAACCTCCGGCGTGAAAATCAGTGATATGTTACGAGATATAGTAGGATTATATAGAGAGAGTTTAGAGAGAATATGATAAATAAGAATGAGAAAATACCTTTGGTGAAATGTTCAATTTATAAGCAGTTTAGAAGCTTCTCCGGGGAAGCTGAAGTTTCTTAAGTAGAAAATATCAGCTCTCTTTTCAGCTAGAGTAGACTGGGCAGGTGTCATTTCCGTGTAACCTGCACTCAACTTTATTTTGTCTTGTAACTACTTTTACTTTATGACAGGTGTCAGCTTTTGAACAGTGATGACTTAGTCAACTTAGGAGACTTAGTGTTAAGTTTTCCCATCTGGAAGCTTGTGCTTTCTCCTCTTTAGTTCATAAGCTTTCATGCTTGTAAGCTGTTTTTCTATTATTAAGCTTGTAGATGGGTAAGGGTACCACGTCATCAGATAGCAAAACAAGACAAATTGTTTAAGCGTGTAACTAATCCAAAATCTAATGGCGAGGAAGGTTGTTATGAAGTAAGTTATGTTAAAGAGCTCAGAAACTAATCCTTGAGCATACCATAGCTTTGTGGCAAGAACTTTAATATTCTTTTTACAAGGTGTTGGTACAACAAAGATAAGACCAATGATAGTGAATGGACTGGTTAGGCTAACAAGCTTCAAGGGTTCAAGTTAACCTAACGCAGGTCGTGGTGCCCTCTACGTTTGCAAAACGTAGAAGGAGGTTCATTAGTTTGTTGTTGATTGTTATAGTTCACCGAATATCAAGAACCGTGATGTTTGGAATCAGTTTTAGGATGATGTTCTTGGTGAAGCTATGGAGTTGTTTAAGTAAGAAATAAGCTAAGAGCATATTTCTCAAGGAATAAGAGAATATCAGGGAGTATGTCTTAACTCCAGATCTTGGTGTGTTCTTGTTTATGGCTAAGTTCTCATTATATAGAAGGAGAGACTGAGCCTTTTGTCCAGTGTACAAACTAATTGACCTCCAGTTTGCTTAGAGGGTTGACCTTTGTGGGCGAGAAGCTTTGGACCGTTGGTCCATGATTAAAATAATAATACTTTATCTGAGCATGTCCCTTACTCAGAGGGAACAGTGATTTGATCAGTGAGTTTACATCGTACTGTAGCACGTGGGTACTGTTCACGTACTTGTTTACATAAATTTGGGCGGGAAACGAAGCCTTTAACCTTTTAACATTTTTAGCGTTAATGTGTTCCAGCCATTTTATTATTTCCTTGGGCTACCCCCGTCATCAGCCCCCCAAGTCAGAGGTGTTTGAAAGGTAAGCTCAATGGCTTCTGACTTTTGCACACATTTTGTTTATTGCTTAAAGGCTTCAAGGCTTGTAAGCTTCGAGGCTTTGTTCAGTTTTGGTTGTTTTTATTGCCCATAGAACATTTTCATAGGAATCCCTGTGATTTCCTTGTTTAGCCTTAATTGGCTTATTATGGATGCTATTAGTTATGGCCTTGCAATGGCCTTTGTTTATGGACTGTGATGTTTATGTATCTGTGTTTTGGTTGCTTGTCTTGTTAGTTTGATGTGATTTTAGCTAACTTTCCTTAAGAAGTTTTAGTGCTGCAGTCACTTTAGCTTCAAGGCTTCATTAGGTAAAAAGCACATGTTGACTATCCTTTGTATCACTACTTAGTGTATGTTTTTGTTTCGTAAACTTTTTCAAAGCTTAAGGAACGAATTGATGTAGGCTGTTCAGACCCATCTATGAGACAAGTTTTTAGTTGACAAAATTTTCTAAGTCTCATGGAGTTGGATTGATATAGGAACTCACCCCTTATATAGGTCCATTTAACCCTTGAACCTATTGAGCGATGTGGCCTGGGAGCTCATCCCCTTACATGGCCCTTGCCATGGAGTTTCTTGCTAGGTTCTCAACCTGATTATAGGATAGTAAAGACAAGTTATCACAAAAACTTTATCATTCATTCAAGAGGTTGATGTTCACAAAAAGGAGAATTATACATCTCTTGAAATACATATTAAGACTTTGACTAGGCATGGAAACTTTTAAGGGTTTTGCCGTTCCATTGTCTTGGAAGCTTTTTGCCTTCTATGTCGGCCAGCTTGTAGGATCCCAGCTAGGACAAGCTTTTCAACCTCTTGGCATGCTGCCAAGCTTCATTCTGGAGCCAAGCTCTGTTTCTTTTGGACAACAGGCTTGACATCAGGTGGTATTTTTAGCTCATGTTCTGCAATGCTTCGAGGGATGCCGGTCATGTCTTCCGGGTACCAAGCAAAGACATCATTGTAGCATATCAACAGCTTCTCAAGGTGTGAGAGTGTTTCTTTAGAAAGGCTCGTGTTTACCCGTACCTTTTGTTCAGGATACTTTGGGTTTATGATCAAGCTTTGTTCTTCGCTTTCACTTTTTGAACTTTCCCCTTCAACCGTGTAAACCTCTTGGGTAGGTTGAAGGGTTGCAATTCCCCTGTCAGTTGGGAACTTCACAGCACCTTGACCAACTGAGACAACCATGTTGAACGCACACTGTCCTGGCCTTCCTATGATCACATCATAGTTGGAAGGTATGTTGATAACCACAAAAGTGAGTGGTTTGGTTTTCTTCATCTTGCCTTCGCTAAAACAGGCATCAATGGTTAGTTGGCCTAAAGGCTTCAAGGGTACATCGGCGATACCTTTTATAGAAGACCCGGAGGGTTGAAGCCTTGAACGCTCTTCTTTGCTTAGTTGATTGAAGAACCTTTCATACATGATCTCTATGGCCGCCCCTGTGTCGATGTAGGCTTTGCTTGTTTTGAGTGTTCCCACGTCTGCTTCTACCACCAAGGGGTTTGAGAGTAAGTTACCTTGAGGTGGTCGGAAGCAGACACATTGAAGCTCCCAAGCTTCCAAGCGTTGTCGTTTATGGGAGACACCATCGTCTATATTCACTTCTTTGCTTTTTCTTTCAGCCATCTTGTCTTTGACCCCTTTTACCAAATGAGCCAATTCTCCAGACTTGACAGCTTCCTCAATTCTTCTCTTGAGTTGAAAGCAATCGTTCGTGTGGTGACCTTTTTCTTAATGAAACTCACAGAACTGGGTGGAGCTTTCGTTTTTCTTGCTCTTGGGCAAGGGTCGAGGAGGTCGGAAGTTGTGTTTCACCTCTTCGATGGCAAGGACCTCCTAAGGTGTTTTGGTTAAGGCTGTGAAGTTCACAGTCTTTTCCTGCTTGAAGGGTTCCGACCTTCAGGCCTTCGTTGATCTGAGCTTCTCGAGTATTTGTCATAGGGGTTGTAGTTCCCTTTCTTTCGGTTGGGGCTGTTGCCTCGCCAACTAGGAGCTCTTTTTCTTTGTTCTTTGAAATCAACGGCCTCTTCGCCTCGGATATGAGCTTCAGCTCGTTTAAGAGCTTCTTCAAGGGTTTTAGGTAGGCACTTGTTAAAGTCACTCGTGAGGTACTTGGAGGTGATGGCGTTCATGAAGCCTGCCACCCTCATTTTTTCGTCAGCCCCCACATATTGTAACCCTTATTTTTTGTACCTTTCGATAAAGTCTCGAAGGCTTTCATCATCTTTTTGTTTTATCTGGAAAATGACCGTGGCATCCTTGACATATCTCCTTTGTTGTGAGAAGTGGGCCAAGAATCCCTTGCTCAGATCATCGAAGCTTCGAACGCTTTGAGCAGGAAGGTCATTGAACCATATCCTGGCTGATCCGACTAATGTTTGCTTGAACATCAAGCAACATTCAGCGTGGGACCATTTTTCGATTCTGGCTGCCCCAGTGAAGACCTGGAGGTGGTCTTCGGGATCCTCGGTCCCATCATTTGTTTTTATATGGGGTGGCATCTTGATCTTTGCTTGGGAGTCATAATCGGAAATTTGTTGGGAGAAACAAGAAAAGTTGTCGGGCTTGTAAGGTTTCGCAAGGTCTTCATCTACTCTTGTATTATGACTCGTTGTTCCTTGGTGAGTACCCAGTGCTTGATTGATGAGCTGGGTCCAAGGAAAGTGTGTCATCATTTGAGCCATCATTTGAGGCATGAGGTTGAAGCCTTGAAGGCTTTCAGGGGTTGCTGCTGCTTGGCTTGTTCCCATAGGGGCGCTCATTGCAACACTTCGAGCCAAGGGCAAGACCGACATGGCCTACTCCCATGTAGTGGCTGTGGGAGGAGCACTTAAAACTGGTGACTGCCATATTTGGTCGAGAGTGGTCTCGTGTCCAATGGGTTGTGAAGTGAACAAAGGGAAAGCCGTTGGGCTTGATCTCCCACAGGTGTACAGAGACGGGTTAAAGGGTTGACAGGTTACAATTGGACCAGCTTCTAAACAAGAAGCAACAGGTCGTGAGCTGGTTAAAGGAGAAGGCGGACGTCCAAGTGACAGTGAGGGTTCTTCGTCGTCATACTCCAGCCTTAGTCTTATCCCCTTTTCTCTTTCTTGGCTCACGTGTCGGTTAAGAAGATGTCTTAGTTGCAAAAAATGCCGTGATACACCTTCCATCGTCAAGTCGACACGTTCCGGGGTGTTCGTGACTCCTGCATGAGGAGAAGGAACCCCAGATCGTGAATGAGTCGGAGTTCAAAAAGGTGAAAACTCGAGGAACAAGGGTTCCGTCGAGGTTCCTCCCGGAGTGGAGAAAATCGAGGTTATCGCCGGAGTTTCTTGACCGGCGCTTAGTGTCGGTGTTCTTGACACTTGGTTAACTTCTTCGAGTGATTCACCTTCTGTCATGGTGATGGAGCTACACTACTGGTCTTTAAAATAAAGTAAGCGACGTAGCCCCACGGTGGGCGCCAACTTGTTGCTACAACAAAGATAAGACCAATGATAGTGAATGGACTGGTTAGGCTAACAAGCTTCAAGGGTTCAAGTTAACCTAACGCAGGTCGTGGTGTCCTTCTACGTTTGCAAAACGTAGAAGGAGGTTCATTAGTTTGTTGTTGATTGTTATAGTTCACCGAAGATCAAGAACCGTGATGTTTGGAATCGGTTTTAGGATGATGTTCTTGGTGAAGCTATGGAGTTGTTTAAGTAAGAAATAAGCTAAGAGCATATTTCTCAAGGAAGAAGAGAATATCAGGGAGTATGTCTTAACTCCAGATCTTGGTGTGTTCTTGTTTATGGCTAAGTTCTCATTATATAGAAGGAGAGACTGAGCCTTTTGTCCAGTGTACAAACTAATTGACCTCCAGTTCGCTTAGAGGGTTGACCTTTGTGGGCGAGAAGCTTTGGACCATTGGTCCATGATTAAAATAATAATACTTTATTTGAGCATGTCCTTTGCTCAGAGGGAACAGTGATTTGATCAGTGAGTTGACATCGTACTGTAGCACGTGAGTACTGTTCACGTACTTGTTTACATAAATTTGGGCGGGAAACGAAGCCTTTAACCTTTTAACCTTTTTAGCGTTAATGTGTTCCAGCCATTTTATTATTTCCTTGGGCTACCCCCGTCATCACAAGGCATTGCATTATTGCAAACTCGATTTTTAATTCAAACTTAATATTTAAGTTTGAAACTCATTTTATCAACTTGTTTTCTTTAACCCGAACTAATCTTTTTTAAGTAATGATGTCTTGCTCAAAGTTGAGAGAAGATGGAATATATATGCTTTGGATATATATGAAAGATATGTCCACCTCACAGTCGGAGTGACATGTTTCTCTTTTCCAATGCATCCATAGAAAAACGTCTTTGTGGCACAGAAATTTAGCATATTGCATATGATAACCTCAAATTAATTAACAAAATTGATAAATATGAAATAAATGGAGTATTCTTAAAAGGATAAGTGCACTGTTTGCATAAAGATTAAACAATATCATGAGTTATTTAGGCCTAACCCATTGCACTTATCTGAGCCGTTTGTATAATAAGTCTACAAAAGAAGAGGTATTACTTGGTTATTGTTGTGATTATTTCAGGTTCATGTGAGTTTTCTTCTATAACCCTCATAACCAAGAACGAAAAGATGGTGAAACCACTAATCATACATCAAGAGACTCATCTACTGATCTACAATGTTACCTCATGAAATTAAGGTACTCAAACCAGTTGGTCAAAGTGTTTGTTAATTAACGTGTTACACGAGCAGTTGTGAATTATCAATGATTAGAGGAAATATAATTAGACAATGATGTATGTGCTTACAACAATTAACAATTACAATTGGCACAAAATTCTTCATAAAAAAACAAATTATTTTGTGGTTTATATTTAAAATATAGCTAACGTTATATGCTCCAAAGATTCTTTCACAACTAAGGTTAGTTTACTGAAATAAAAACCCAATCTACATAACGACATATAGATATAGATCGGTTTGGAATGGATTACCCGACAAAAACTTTTCTTTTGTGAATTCAAAAGTAATAAAATAATTAAATAGATTTTTTTTTTAAAATGTAATGCCACTTTACCTTTATCGAAGAAAGTGATATAATAAACATTGTTTTATGGAAAAATGGACAACGTTGAGCCACATGAATTAGTTTATTTTATATTTTGTTTTTCTGATATTTTAAATGTTGTATGCATATAAGTCTTCTTAAAATAAATATATATTAAATAATATGCAAAAAACTATTGCATATTTGAATAAATAAAATTATTGTAAATTTTGTAACAAGTTTTCCCAGTGTTGTCGGGAGATTCCTACGATTGATTTCTGGATCAGTCAATGAGTCAAGTTATTGTGCGTGCACGTCAATCAAAACCTGCCCAACTTGCAATTGTTAACATGGGTACAAAACATACTATATAAATGGTTTGAATGTCTTCATTGAATTACATTTTACAGCATCAAAAGAATATATTGAAAACTAATTTATTTTTCATGAGAATATAGAGCATGGAAGTATATCACAATGAATGATTATTTAGTGCTCTCTTCCTTTTTTTTAGAACGAGCAATACACACTTCTTAATCCACACCACCTAAATACATAAATAGTGTTTCAACCTTCACCACTTGTTTGGGAAGAATTCACCAATATCGTTGGGTCAAAGGTATCTTGACAAGTATTTGGTAAATGGAATTGTATGTATGGTAGTTTGCTCTGGTGACAAGTGATACAAATTAATGTTATATGCTAAGGACTCTTCTCTCTATCATCATTCGTTGTAGCTAGGATTGTGGACGATTATATGGTCGTTAATCTGTTGAGTTCCATACTGCCGACCACACTGCTTACTTTCGTCATTGCCAACTATGCATCTTCGTATCATGGTGTTGATGACAGTTGCCTATCTGGTCATTGTATTAATCGCTTATGTAACACATACATCCAAAATTTGAAGGTTATGAAAAATGTGTCATATAGTATATTTGTAGTCTATAGAACGTAGAGATCCAGATTTGGATCACGTGTACTTACCATGGAGATCTAGTTGTTAGCTATGGCTTTTAACCAAACATGGCAAGTCATTGATCAGACCACATGGTTTGATTATCCATTATTGTATCTAGATACGTAAGGTCATTGTACACTACTAGTTGATTGTTTAGGACTAAGCACGAGTAATTCCATACGTTTTTTTAATATGATGTAATTGGATTGGTCGGTGTGTAGGTGTTGCAAGATTGAGGTTACGAGTTTAATTTGAGGCGTGCCGGTCCCCCCCACACAGTCTTTAATTTGTCCTTTTTTATGTTTTAATTTTAAATTTAAAAGTTAATTATTTTTTCTTGTTTTAATTTTATATATTCTTTTTAGTTAATCGTCGCATATTACTTAAATTTATCTTAACTGTTTTAATAATTAATTATGAAATGGCTTTTCCCTTCTATTATTAAACTAAGATTCAATAAAAAAATAAATGAATCGTAAACTTTCTAGGCGTGCTACAACTATATTTTTAGAATTTCCATTTCGGTTACTAGTGAGTGTACTAAAATCAATCAAATTCCTATCAGTTTCATAAAAGATGGTTACGTATATATATTTGCCCGACAGTGCAATAGTGCAACAATGATCGATAAAAATATAATTACACTACATAATAGAAATTGTAAAGAATGATATATATTTATAAAATTCACAGGTGGCTTGGCGGGCGGCTCTTGCTCGGTACCAACGTTCGTCGCATAAGAAAAGAGGAATATCCCGGTGATCTCGAACTTATGTCCGTCTTGTGGTCTAGTGGAGGAGTTGGTTGATTGTATTTTCATCTTGTGTGACTTGGCACAATCCTTATGAAGTGTTTTATCTATTTGATGTAAAATTCTAGATCTTATTCTCTATATTCAGCTTTTGAAACTTATTGAATGTTCGCAAGTTCTTGAGGCTGCCTAAGGAGAAGGCAAAGATGTTTCATGCTATTTGTCTTATAACTAGGGCTGGGAATTTATACACGAGACACGAATACACGACACGTACCTACACGGCTTTAACATTTAACAGATAAGGCCTTAACATGTTTCATGTACTAAACAGGTAGACACGAAATTACCTGTTAATTTTCGTGTCTAAACAGGTATAATATTTGTTAGATACCTGTTAATACTTGGTTATTTTTAATATATATATATATATATATAGTTATATTATATCCCTAACCCTAAATTCATCCAATTCATTCTTACAAGTTACAAACCACAGTCGTCGCCTCTCAATCTCTCAACATTTATCCACTGTCGCCAGCCATCCTCCCGTCATCAGCCTTCTTCCAGTCACCGGCCATATCTCTCTCCGGCCATTCTTACGCTGGCCATTCTTACATACCACAACCGCCGCCTCTCATCATCCATCCCACCGTCGTCGGCCATAATCTCGTCGCGGGGCACAGTTATCGTGTACTATCGTGTATACCAGGTAGTAACAAGTTCGTGTTTGGGTGGGTACAGATACACGATAAGTTTTCGTGTCGTGTACAGGTATACACATTTCGTGTTCGTGTCTTATCGTGTACGGATACACACGATATACCAGCCCTACTTATAACGACTTGATGTTTGTGGAAAAAAAGGAACAATGTTGTGCATTGTGGGAAGACAGTGCAACTCTCAGGGCTAGTGGAGAAATTAAAGGTGCTAGGCTACATTTGGATTAAGAATAGAGAAGCCTTACATGGAAAGATTGACGTCGGTTTGAAGTTTAACTTGTTTTGTGATGGTTTGTTTTGTATGGTTTCTTGTTTGTTGGTGTTTTGATGATTGGTGCTTGTATTATTCCTAGCGGCTCGCTAATTCTTAAATATTTTTATTGGTCGTTAAAAAAAAATCACATGTGACAAGTAATAAAAAATCTCGGTGAAATAGTGAAATGTCGATAAGATATGTAGTTGTAAAAGAGGCCGTGCCTATTATATTTACGGTAAATAAACAACCCATAGTACCAAACCCATAACCGTCAATACTCTCACTCACGCCGATGTAACCGTAACGTTTTACCGTCAAATAATATTATTATATTGATATATATATGTAGTTATTAATTAAGCGGTTGTGCATTTGAAGATATTATATATACGTACATAGATAACACGATTAGATTATGGATTTGGTTGAAGGAGTCGGTGAGAGTTCATCGCCGCCGCGGAGTTTCGGAAGCTTTACCGGTAATGAAGTGGTGGATGATGTATTTAATCGCTTACCGGAGATTGCAACGAAGATGCTGCTAACTGTCCTGAGTTTCGTCAGCAGCTGGAAGCTCACTTCAGTCGGTTTCCGGCTAGGTATATAAGTTTGTTACGGATTTTCTATCAATTTGTTAATGTTTTAAACTATTTATAATTTATTACACTCCGCACGTGTTTACGGATTACGATTGATTTAGGTTGAAGTTGATTTTGTATAGGAGAATTTATTTTGGTTTTCGACTATTGGAATCAAATTCAGTGATAATTTGTTTATGTTATGATATTATGTTAATGGAGAATGTGTTTGTATTCCATTGCAAGTTAATGATGTGAAAGGTGTGGTAGTATGTTGATCAATTCATATTAATTTAGGAAATAGTGTGATAGTATGTTGCAAAGTAATGCTGTTAATTGTTCCGAGTTTTGCGAGCAGTTGGAAGCTCACTGCAGTCGGTTTCCGGCTAGTTACGGATTTTGTATTGATTGGTTGATAGCGCATGTGTTTTCGTAGCACGGTTTAGGTTGAAGCTGACTTAGAAGGATAATGTGCTGTGAAAGGTTTTATGTTTGCATGATTGGAATCAAATTCGGTAGTAATGAATGTGTGTTTGTATTCACTTTCACTGTTTTTGAATTGAATTTTGAATCTGTTTAGGTAGGGGGGGGGTGGATAGATTAGTGATGTGAAAGGTGTGGTAATATGTTGATAAATTCATATGAATTTAGGAAATAGTGTTAATCTAGATTCCAGATGATAGAAGATCAAATTTGATGTGCAAATTAATGGTTAAGGAATGCTGTTCACTACTTTTGGTGGTGGGGTTTCAAACTTTCAACAGTAGCCTATTATTGCATAAGTGAAATTGTGTTTTCCCCAAAATTGGATAGATAATCAATGATATGTTCATGTTAAGTATGCTTTTACTTCATGATTTGTGCTTATTTGAGATTTATGAATTATGATGCATGTTGGGGCTATATGTATTAAATTACTCAAATTAGTTAACACTCTTAATGCATCAGTTATGCATTGGATGTGAACTTGGATAGAGCTGAAGATGTGCTTCTTCATCAGAAGCTACTTGTGCTTGCAAGAGATCCTGAGAATCGATTAGTTTTTCATGTTCGCCTTTTGGAGGTAATGATTCTAACTTTTTAAATTAAAGTTTCACAATGCACTATGAATGTTATATTCCTCATTTGTCTTACCAAAAAGAAAAGTAAAAGTGTAGAGTATTCTGTCTGTAATTTTCTTGTTAGTTGTGTTTTAGCATGAATACTGTTTGTTTTATCTTCTACCATTTCTAAGCTTGGCCCTAAATTTGTGCTTTGTAGAACTTTTGGACTAGAGGTGATGATGGTGATCAACAAGAATTAACAGAGGTGGGTTTTGAGCCTTGTTTTAAACTTGAGGACCTAAATCTGGAGGTCAGAGAAGGTTGTATTGATAAGGATATAGAGAATCTTGAAGGAGAATCTTCTAGAAGGTACTGTGTATGAAAGTTTTAGTGTATGCATTCCTCTTACTGTTCACTAATAGTGTTGTTCTTTTATTATGTCATCTTCACTTAAGGGTTTTTTTTACGCCCTGGTTGTGGTGTGCGCATATAATGTATTTATGTGTGGGCCCTTGGGTGGGCAAAAGTGAAATTGCACTAATTTTAACGTTATTTTACTATTTTTGTGAAAATAACGTTAAAAGTGGCGGAAGGTTAATCAGGCATCATGTGGTGGCGTTGATGGCCGAAAGACAAAGGTACATGCACCAATCAGCCGGTTAGCTAGGCCAACTCCCTACTCAGGATATAAATGTGCATATAAAAAATCTAATATAGTTTCTAAAATCTATCATCTGGAAGATCATAATGAATGGATTCTTTAACATTTGGATATACCAAAAGGAATGAACCTACATGAGCGCATGGAAACTTGAATCGCCTTTGCTACATGTCTTGGAGTTTAGAATATGCTTGTTAGTTCTATGATAGTATGATGTAAATAAACTCCCAAGTTCTCAATAGCATTATTACTTTTGAGGGTGAAAAGGGTAGAAATTGTTATGTTCTTGTAGGGTTCATGGTCTGGTTCTTCACATTTCAAATCAGCTGTTGAGAAAGAAGCTGATCATGTAGATGCAGAGATAGATAGAAGATTACTAAAGATTGGGGAAAGAGTTGCATCGGGATCTTGTGGAGATTTGTAATCGATAATATTTTCTAGTTACAGTTTTTGTTAGTATCTTGATCTAACTTACTATTAATATGCTATTGGATAGATTTCGTGGAGAGTACTTGGGTCAGGATGTTGCTATCAAGATTCTTAGATCTGAACATTTAAATCAAACATTGGAGGATGAATTTTCTCATGAAGTAGCCATGCTCAGGTAGTGTCCTTACTATAACTGAGGTTACATGTTATGACTTTAGTGGCTGTAATTGAATTTACCTTCACAACTCAAGTATATAATATATTTTTACATATATACCACGTGGTTTTAACAATTCCACCATAGAGATAGCAGTTGTCATAAGCTGATTCTTTTTCATATGAGGCATTAGTGTAAACGAGCCGAGTTGAGCCCCAGCCTGCTCAAGCTCGGCTCGTTTCAAGCTCTTATGTCTAAATTTCAGAGCTTAGTTAATAATTTTTTAGGATTCAACTTGCCTCATTAATTTTTTATTATATATTCAATTATTTTATTTACAAAATAATGTGTGTGTGTATGTACGGGAGCATGATTATTTCAGAACTTTCAAAAAATTTAAGAACTTTAAAAACTCTTCAACAACAAATCATTTTGTATATTTATTTTATATGCATTTAGTATTATTTGAGGGTAGTTTTGCTATTTATTATATGTAATTTTATGATATCATATATCTAAATTGGTTATAACACATACGTAAATTGGTTATTACACATATGTAAACTTGTGATTACATATATGTTGTGAAGGTAAATTCAATTATAAATGTTAAAACCACCTTTATATATAATAAATATATAAATAAAATGATTGGTTGTTAGAAATTCTTGAAGTTCTGGATAGATCCAAACCCTACGCGCGCGTGTATGTGTATGCATATATAGTTTTGTGTGCCATTCCAAAAAAAGTTTAATTTATATGTATATAACAAAATATAAATTATTTTGTTTTTATTTTCACAATTGTATTTTTGATAATATTTGTTATGTAATTATATATATGTATAAATATCAGGCTCGTTTAGGCTCGCGAGCCTAGTCAAGCCTGGTGTACGAAGCTCGCGCTGATTAAACGAGCTCCAATTTAGGCATGAGCTTGGGATTTGAGCTTTTAGCTAAGCCAATTTTGGGCACCTCACAAACAACTAGGCTTATTAACGCCCCTACATGTGTGTCTTTGCAAGGAGGTTAAACACAATAATATTGTTCGATTTATTGGTGCATGCACAAAACAACCTCCTTTGTGCATAATAACAGGTAAAAACTTCTTCAACTCTCTTTTGCTTCCATTAAATTTATTTACTTTTTGGATTGTTTTATACTTTTATTGCCTGGATAGTTGCAAATTCCTTGCTAATGCTTGATGCAGTCAGTATTGATGTTCTTTGAAGATATATAAAAACTTGTGGTGCAGAATACATGACTGGAGGGAGTCTTTATGAGTATCTTCATAAAAACCATGACACATTGATGCTTCCTGAGTTAGTTAAGTTTGCTATAGATGTCTGCAAAGGAATGGATTACTTGCACAAAAGCAACATAATATCGGGATCTAAAAACTGCAAATTTGCTCATGGACAGCCAAAATGTAAGTGTTACATTATTCATTTCTTAGAAATATTTTAAAGGATGCACTTAGCTTCTTTCACCTTGTTAAGTATTATTATTATTATTATTATTATTATTATTATTATTATTTTGTTTTCATAAATATCTTAGGTTGTAAAGGTAGCTGATTTCGGGGTGGCTCGGTTTCTGGGTCAAGAGGGTGTTATGACTGCTGAGACTGGAACATACAGATGGATGGCTCCCGAGGTTTGTAAATTCTTTAGTTCCCCATTCTATGAACCGTCGTTTTTTAGATTTTATTTTGTTGTTTGTATACGTTCTTTCTGTTTGCAGGTTATAAATCATCAACTATATGATCAAAAGGCTGATGTTTTCTGAAGAGGTATGCACCCGCCTTAACATCGAGCGGGGCGGGTCAACCCACAAGATATAGACAAGAGGCTTGAAATCAAGATGTCATGAAGGCACAAAGCCAAAACCTATGCGCATGACGCATATCACATATGCTCACGCATCACATATGCTCACGCATATCACATATGCTCACGCATCAAATGCTCACGCACCATATATGCTCACGCATATCATATCTGCGCGTGGCGCATATCACATATGCTCACGCATGAAACATCTGCGCGTGAGAATAAAGAGAAGACCTCGCGCATTCTCAGGATAGGCGCATATCACACATGCACATAATCAACCTCGTCCTTATCCAAATCAGGATAAGGACAACCCTGATTGTCCTCATCAGACAACCTTCCAGAAGGTATTCTTTAAGGAATAAAGAATATGCTGATGTTGACAGCTGCCAATGAAAGGTGGACAACTCAGCAAAATCCATGTGCTACCACGTGATTGCACATGGGTCAGGTGAAATACCTTGGTCAGAGAATAATCAATGAAAAAGCACCAGGTGTCCTAAGGACACGTGGCGCGAAGCAATAGGAGGAGGCCAAAAAGGCCCTAATGGGATCTGCGCCCAATCATTGGAAACCCTAACACTATAAATACCACACCACCTCCACAAGGGGAGGCAAGCAAGAAAATACATTCTAAATCCTTACTCACTCTCAGATTATTATCTTCTCCTACGATCTCTTATTCTCACACCGAAGGGTTACCCCAAAGAGGACCCCTCTGTCCCTTTCTGAGGGGTAAGTTCACGGTGCTGCTCGTTTTGTAGGTGGAAGAATTCATAATCCGGAGAACCATCGGTGATATAGAATACTCATACCCGAGGAAAGTTGATCGTCTACCAGTGAGTCGATCCACGTTTCTTCATTTTCAGTTTTGCTATTGTGTTGTGGGAGCTTGTGGGGCGCTAACCTGGGCGCGAGAGCCCCTCCGCTCGCGCCCCCAGGCGCTAACCCCACACCACCGGGGCGCGAACCGGGGCGCGAACGGGGCGCGAGCGCTAGCCCCCAGGCAGGCGTGAGTGTGGTCGCGGGAGAAGAGAGAGAAAAAGCTGGTGTGGATGCCCAAAAGAGCCGTTGAGCTCGGAATTAATAAAAAAAAAACCTTAAAAACCTCTATATAATACCCCAAATTACTCCCATTTCAACCATATCAAAACACAATTTCACCTTACAAACTCCTATATAATATCCCAAACTCCTATATAATACCCAAAAATGTCTGGAAATTGGTACCCAAACCTAGATTCAGATTATATTGACGACGATTTATGGTCGTCACCAGACCAACCGATGTTTTATTCGGGGCCGCAAGAAACATCCGGCTTTCAACCATCCAACATACAACCGTCTCCTAACTTTGTTGTTCCAGAGACACAAGAATCACACGGTGATGCTACGGGAGCAAGAAGACGCGTCCACCGGAAAAAACAACTTGCAACGGACGGGCCGGGACCGGCTTCGACTCCGAAGATAATACGTTTTTTTAATGTGTGTTTTTTTAAATAATTTATGAGTTTTTTTAATAATACGTTTTTTTAATACATTTATAAAAAAATCCGCTGGAGCCCCTCCACACCAGGGCCAGGGGCTCCAACACCCCCCTTATCCAGTTTCTCTCTCTGCCACACGTCATAATATTATTGGCTGGAGCCCCCACTGGAGCCCCCATTAGAGCCCCCCACACCCCTTAGCCTTACAGTTAAATAAAATAACCTTTGAAAAATAGTTTATTTTGTTATTGTACTTGTATTATATTCCAATCATTTGTTAATAAAAAAGGCCTACATTTTTCGACACTTTCTTCTTTAGTAGGAAAATAGGACCAGCTATGGTTGGGAAATGAGGGACAACCTTTATAGTATAGTGGTCAAAGTTTCTTTACCACCTGTATTAAGCCCAAAAGGTCTATTGATTAAATATATAGCACCTAGGTCTACATGGCACACATATTTGCCGGTTGACACGAACACGACTAGTTTATCTATCAAACTATTTTTGTATATTAAGGGCATCGGTTGTGGAAGTGAAAAACGTTGCGTCATGTAGACATGTTATGATTAATTAATGTTTAAATCAATTAACCAGATAAAAATTAGAAAAGAAAAGATCAATATGTGATGGGCTCTTTGACCAAACTCTCCACCCAAGTGCGTTGTTGGAAAAAACCAATGTTTTCAGACCCGGTCCGGGCGTCGACCCTGACGTCTTACCGGGTCAAAGGTAGGACCGACCCAGGAGGGCGGACCGGTGTTTGACCCGGATGACGTCATAAATAATTTAAATATTATATATATTTATATATATAATTCATATACATATAAAAATTAATAACAACAAAAATAATAATAATAACAAACTTTAATGTTTATTTATGTTTCATACATTGTTTTTTGAATATATATGATATATATTTGATCAATAAAGACATCAATGAAGCTTGGTTGGTTGGCTCATGGGTAATTATTAAAGCTTCTATCTAGGAAATGACCCAAGTTCGAATCCCACCATACACATTTCATTTTAGATTTAATAAAAAATGGGTTTTACCGGTCGACCCGCCGGGTCACCGGATCCGGGCCAACCGCCACCCGCCAAACCCGGCCGGGTTTTTCGAAAACGGGTCAAATGCCTCACCCGGCCCGGTTCTGAGACCGGGTCCCGGTCCGACCGGCCGGGCCGTGTCGGGTTTCAAAACAGTGGAAAAAACGCTTGAAGTCAAAACTGAAGGAAAGCACCCAACTCATGGGGTGGGGGCGTTTAAGGCGCGCAAAAAGGGGTTGGCTAACACCCCACAACGGATGCCTTAATACCAATGTTTTCAAACTCGGCCCAGGCGTCGACCCGGACGCCTTACCGGGTCAAAGGTCGGACCGACCCGGGAGGGCGGACCGGTGTTTGACCCGGATGATGTCATAAATAATTTATATATATATATATATATATATATATATTTATATATATAATTCATATACATATAAAAATTAATAATAACAAAAAATAATAATAATAACAAACTTTAATGTTTATTTATGTTTCATACATTGTTTTTTGAATATATATGATATATATTTTATTAATAAAGACATCAATTAAGCTCGATTGATAAAGCTTCTACCTAGGAAATGATCCAAGTTCGAATCCCACCATGCACATTTCATTTTAGATTTAATAAAAATGGGTTTTACCGGTCGACCCGCCGGGTCACCGGGTCTGGGCCGACCGCCATCCGCCAAACCCGGCCGGGTTTTTGAAAACGGGTCAAATACCTCACCCGACCCGGTTATGAGACCGGGTCCCGGTCAGACCGGTCCGACCGGCCGGGCCGGGTTTCAAAACAGTGCTTAATACTCTAAAATTGCAAATAGGAAAAAAAAAAGTGTGATGCCTATTTCCCAACTTATAAATTTTGTAGCAAAAATGGAACCAATGTAAGTTTAAGTTAATAACATAAAACACGATTTAAAAATGATGGGGGGTACCAGCTAAATCTGAAGCCAACTTGTTTAATACTCTATTTAACATATAACCAGAATATGTTGGCCATTGAACAAAAATATATTATCCAACAAAAGTATAAAAAACATCAATAATATCAAGTTAGGGGTTATCCAATATCAAAAACTACACACTCCAAATCATATAATACATGTGTACAGTCATTCAAAAATAATAAATTATTTTATGGTTTTTTCATCCTTAGAAACAAGTTTAATCACTATTCACCTTAATTGTACCAATCGGTTCATACAATAATAATCCAAAAAACAAAATAATTATTCGTTCTTAATCTATATCAATAAAAAAATATTTTTATGTAAATATTGTAACTCATTATTTATGATTGTGGTTTGGTTGACAGGACTCGGGCGAAACACCGAATGGCAAGTAGGCATGTTGTACATATCAAAATTTACTTCTACGAGCATCTGTTAACTTTCCTCGTTCTAGGCATCTTGGTCATCCTTTCACCTTTTTAATCACTAGCGCGTGACATTGCTCATATGAAGAGATTGGATATTAGGGGTGTACATATGTGATGAAGAAGAGAAGCAGTGTGAATAAATAGATATAAAGTTGTCTAAAAGTGGATGGGTGCTCAAGTCATACATATCTGATTGATATTGTGTTTCTAAGTAACAAATAGACTTTCATAAATTTATTTTCAAATTTCTTTTTATTTGTGCGTTTTTGTAGATGTTTTGTTCTTTATAAAATGCGAAGTTTGTAACTGAGTAGGTGGAATCAAGATATCCTAAAACTGTGAGTTAATGATACATAATTGTTAAATAGTTGTGTTTTATAATACTTATATAACTATTAAAATAAACTAATAAATCATTTTTTAGGGATGCTTTATGTTTTGACCATCGCACGATGTTTTCCTTCATAAGATCTAAGCATTTGTTTTTAGAATCTAATTACCTGCTATTCTTTTTTCCTTAGAACATGAGGGATTTTTAAGGAATATATGAAACTATGTCCTGCTTTTGTTATACCCTCATTTGGAAGAAAAGAAGAAATTAAAAGATTCTCTTCAACAAAATACACAAATAAATTGTTTAAATTCGATGCATATACTTCAGTTAGGCTGAGGGGTGTGGGGGGCTTTAATGGGTGCTCCAACCAATAATATTATGACGTGTGGCAGAGAGAGAAACTGGATAAGAGGGGTGTTGGAGCCTCCGTTGGAGCCCCTGGCCCTGGTGTGGAGGGGCTCCAGCGAATTTTTATTTTTATTTTTTTATAAATATATTCAAACAACGTATTATTAAAAAAACTCATAAATTATTAAAAAAAACACACATTAATAAAAAAACACATTAATATCTAAAAATAAAATAAAAATTAAAGTACTAAAAAAAACATTATTCTTATTCTTCGGCTTGGTCTTCTTCGATCAACCTCTTTCGGATGCGTTCATTTTGCTTTTCCATTAGCATTTGATCGACCGGATTTAAGTTACTGAAGTCTCTAGTAAGAAAGTCCAAATCTCTCATTCGACTTTTTTCCATTTTGTCATTAGAGACCACCTCCATGGTTTTGTTGAATTTATTGAGGGATTCAACAAGATTGGCGATGTTTACGGCTTCCCCCTCAGCCGGTTTTTTCCCCTTGGCGTCCCTTCCCAATGGCCGCCTCCTCGGCGGTGAAGACGTTTCCTCCTCCGCAATGTTTAGGTCGAATCCAACGCGGCAATCCGACCCGGTTGAAGTGCTATACGCTCCAGACGAACTAGTTTTAGTCCGTTTCGCCCTTACTTCCGCATCAAAGTCCGGCGCCACCAGCTCAACCCACTTGGAACACCTTTTCAACCTCTCCCACAACAATAAATCGTCCCACGTCTTCACCATCCCATAACTCCGCAAACACTCCTGCTTCCACTCTTCGACCGTGAAATTGTAAACCGCCAAATCATCACTGCCACTTGGTCTCATACGACCGCTGTTCCTGTTGAAAAGATTAGTAAACAAGCCGACAAATTTTCTGATTTCGGACCACCGACCCGAAATCATATCGGCGTTCCGCTCTGTACTCCCAACGAGCATGCAGAACGTCTCCCTAACCTTTGTCCAAAAAATCTTGCTCTTTTGGTAGTCGGCTGCAAAATGAATAAATAAATTAGATTTCCATTTAACTTTTTTATTTAACTTTTTTATTAAAAATCATTTTTAAAAACGTTAAAACAATTACCGCAACGCCGATCCTCAGAAATGACTATCCAAGCCCGACACAAGGCTTCCTTCTCATCCGATGACCACGGAGTGGCTTTCCGTTTCGTCCTCGGAGTCGAAGCCGGTCCCGACCCGTCCGTTGCAACTTGTTTTTTCCGGTGGACGCGTCTTTTTGGTCCTGTAGCTTCACCGTGTGATTCTTGTGTCTCCGGAACAACAAAGTTAAGAGACGGTTGTGTGTTGGATGGTTGAAAGCCGGATGATTCTTGCGGCTCCGAATAAAACATCGGTTGGTGCGGTGACGACCATAAATCATCGTCAAGATAATCTGAATCAAGGTTTGGGTACCAATTTCCAGCCATTTTTTTAAAAAAAGTTGAGAAGATGAATTGATTTTGGGTGAAGGTTTGAAGTTTTGGTATAAAAATGGGTGAAATGGGGTATAATTATATAGGAAAAATAATTTTTTTTTGGGTTTGTTCGGCTCCCAACGGTCAAAAAATCTTCAAATCCCGTGCAGCCCTCTCTCTTCTCCCGCTAACCGGCTCACGCCTGCATTGTTTTTCGCGTTAACGCCCCGTTAGTGCCCCCGCTAGCGCCTGGTGGTGTGGTGTTAGCGCCTGGGGGCGCGAGCGGAGGGGCTCTAGCGCCCCCGTTGAAGCCCCACACCCCTCAGTCTTAAAAGAGTCATGTCTTTAACAGTACATTTTAGGGAGGGGGGAAATTCCTTAAATAGCCCTTTCGAAGAGAGAGAAACACAAAAATAGCTCGTGAGATTTCGTTTTCCAAAAATAGCCCTCGAAATTCAATTTCCATGTGATATTGGGATTTTCCCGGTGAGTTTTCGTGAACCAATCAAAATCTGTCATGCGTCAAGCATTCCCACCTACCACACAAGTTTTCATCCCAAATCCGTTTTAAACGTTATTTTTCACATCAAATTTAATCTGATAAAAACCAACTTTAACGTGATGTTTCAACATGTTTCCGTCTCCAACATGAGTTTTCAAAATTATGGCTTTTTAAGTTTTTTTGAAATTCATCTCCAAAGATGAATTTCAAATGAATTTCGTCTTTTTAAAATAAATCATATTCATCATCTTCTTCATCAAACTCCCACAATTTCCTCCGCCACTTAATGCTACCGGACACCACCACCACAACCACCCACCAACACCATATTGATACTCTCAAACCAAATCCTCATCACCAACCAAACCCATGTCCCGCAACCCGACACTACCGCACCCAACGTCGGCTCCTCACCACTGCACCCAAACATCAATGCCACATATATGCAATTATTGGTCGGAAATAAGAACCACTATTTCAAACTCGCGATGTCGATGCCGCCATCTCCGGTGGTTACACAATTATCCTCTCTTTCTTTCGGAACTTATTTTATGAACAAAAGATTAAATTATCCTCAAAAACATCTTTGAACATCTTTGAAGATGGTTTTGTATAACAAATCCAACTTTGACTACTGATTTGCTCATAAAATCAACGTATTCTGAAAAAGGGTTAGATGGATGCGGTCCACATAAAGTATTTCTCCTCAAACCTCGTATTGACAGTTGACTATAATCAAAATTCGTCTCCGGAGTTGAAATCATTTGAAATTCATCTTTGGAGATGAATTTTAAAAAAAACTCAAAAATCAACTTTTTTGAAAACTCACGTTGGCGACGGAAACAGGTTGAAACATCACGTTAAAGTTGGTTTTTATCAAATTAGATTTGATGTGAAAAGTAACGTTTAAGACGGATTTAGGATGAAAACTTGCGTAGTAGGTGAGAATGCTTGACACATGGCAGATTTTGATTGGTCCACGAAAACTCACGGGGAAAATCCCAATGTCACGTGGAAGTTGGATTTCGAGGGCTATTTTTGAAAAAAGAAATCTCACGGGCTATTTTGTGTTTCTCTCTCTTTAAAAGGGCTATTTAGGGAATTTTCCCTACATTTTATGATTATAATTGGACTTCACACAAAATAATTATAAACTTCAAACCTATTTTAAGACATGAGGGTGACAAGATTGGGAGGCTATTATTGATTGTTTTGATGACTGTGAGACAAAATTTGTTAATAACTCTGAATAATGCACCGTTAAATGACGTTGTAATTGTTTATTTTATTTTATTTTATTTTATTTTATTATTTTTAAGAAAGAGCATACCAACTTTATATGTAATGGTAAGTATCTTCATGTTATGTGTATTACACGCACTATTTACTTGGTTGTACGAGATTGATTGAAATCACAAAATGTAACAGTTGAGTGTATCTACAACACAGATATCACACATTCACTAATTAACTAGGCACGGCACCTTTGATTTTTTGTTACAAGGAAAAAAATCAAGTCAATTATTCCACTTATGATATGTTAAAAGAGCTGTAAAATTTGATAACCTTTTGGCCTATTTGAAATTATATATGTGGATCACAAAAAATGAAAACAATGATTTATTAAATGATGTGTCCTGATGTGTTTGGTTTGTGCAAGATAGTTTGTGGAGTTACTAAAAAATCTTTGAACGTACAACTATAAAGGTTATGGGTCCTAGCATGTCAATTCTTTTATGATGTTATGGATATTGATATTGATATTGATTTACATAATGTGATGAAAGAAGAAAACACAATTCATCCATAGACAAAATATGATCAGGCAAAAGGTTTGATAAATGTTGGGGAGATAAAGATAAAAAAGTATTTTTTTTCATTCTTTTGTCCATAGGCAAATATGTTCAAACCTAAGATTATCGAATATAACTTTAAAAAAACTTTTATTTTGAATAGAAATGTGATACAAAGAAAAATAACTAAATGAGATGGTTGATGACATGGTTAACCAAGTCAAGTTTGAATTCGTTAAAAAAAAGAAGGAAAAAGAAAATTCAAGTTTGAGTTGCATGTATTATATGAAGAAGAGGTGCACAAAATACATGGTTTCGGGTTCGACCGGAACCGGTTCCAGTCCGTACCTGACCCGCGGGTTCTACTTGGTATTAGGTTTCTTTCCGGACATGTACCCAACCCTGACCTGCTAGAACCAGTTCCTCCTTTAACCGGTCAAAACCCGACCCTACCTGAAACCCGATAAAAAAAACTTGGTTAAATCCCCGAATATATCCGGAACCGGTTCCTACCCGACCCGTTTCGACTTTTGTTGATCATATATGCACTGGCTCATACCCAATTTGTGCACCTCTATGAAGAATATGATCATGTTTTGCATTTATAGGTAAAAAGATAGTTTTGAACATTTTTAGTTTTTTACATGGCAAGTCTTTTCTTGATGTATTTGATAACTAGTTGAATTAATACGTTTGATAACATCAAGAATATAGAAAATACCTCAAGGATGTTATGAAACAAAACAGTTTAGGGTTAACATAAAGGGTTGAGCATAGCTGCTTACTTTTCAAGTTTATTTAGATTTTTTTGCAATTCCTGGTTCAACCTAAGAGTAGGTCCTTATTACAAGTAGGGGTGTTCAGTATTCGAATCGGACTCGAATAACTCGCAATTCGATTCGACTCGACTCGCATTCGAATTTGAATGTTCGAATTCGATTTCAATCATTCGAAATTGATTTGGTTCGAATTCGATTTTAGAAATCGAATTTTGAATCGAATACGAATTTAAAATTTTAAATTCGATTCGATTCGACATTCAAATTCAAATTATACAATTTATTTTTATTATGTATATACATACTTGTCTCACCGGAAGCAGCCTCTCTATCCCTATGGGATAGAGGTAAGACTGTCTACATCTTACCCTCCTCAGACCCTACCATAGCATTGCTATTGCTGGGATATACTGAGTACGATGATGATGATGATGATGATGATATGTATATACATACTTATGAAAAGGTAAACTACATATATCTTTTGAGTTAAGATTAAAAATTAAAAGTTCATCACTTTGGTCAACAATTAATGTAATTGGACATTACTATTTTGAATATTTTTTTAAATGGTTTATTTATTTTATGTATGTGTACTTTTTGTTGTTAAAAAACTCAAATTTGTAGTGGTTTGAAACTGAAATAGATTTTTTTAACTGAGTTCAAATCAATTCGAATTTCATTCTCGAATCGAATTTCGAATTAGTTTTTCTGAATTTGAATCGAATCGAATTTGTCGAATCTAGTTTGAATTCGAATCCAGCCTCAAAAATTCAAAATTCGAATAATTCGATTCGAATGGATTCGAAATTCGATTCGTTAAACACCCCTAATTACAAGTGGTCGAATATTAAACTCGCTTAGAAGTTTAATACCTCCGCTTGTTGAAGTACTAAATTGTAAATATGAATGGTTTCAAAGTCATGAAAGGACATTATTGATTTCGAGGACGTTATTGTAAGAGGTTATAATATATAACAAGTGGAAGCAAGATTCAAAGTTGAGACCACTCTTAGAGAAAAATCATGTATTTTCCACAAGATCAACCCTTGAAGGTTGTGATGTCATTGATGAGGATGATCTATATGGTCTACACCATTTAGGTTAGTAGATTCATAAGTTTAAATTAATGAACTCGAATACGAGCTAGAAATGTTAAATATGTTAAAAACATTAATTTTAGATTCATAGACTTGTTAAAACTAATGAACCCAAAAATGACCCATTTAACTTGTTTATCCAAAAACAATTCAAATGGCTGGAAGATCCAAACATGTTGTTTGCCTATACATGTGGATTATATATGGTTTGTGATGTCTTGTGTAATCTTCTAATCGCGTTAATCACTTTTATGTTGAAGTATTTCAACGGTATTATTGAAATCTCAGTGTGATAATTCAAAGGAATCAAGAATAAGAATGTCCTTTGTATATTATGAAGTTGCGTGCTTTCAAAAAATACCAAAGACTTTCATTTTATAGGTTTGGAACCATCACAAAGATTTATTGAATGACACGATGCCTCATGAAAGAGTTTCAGTTGGAAGTTAATTGTGGTAATTAGTAAACAATTACTCTAATTAAGCAAAAACTTTGTCTGTAGTTATAACTTCGTATGTATGATTAGTTAGTTCCTACCCATGGATAGTTCATGGTGATGAATAAGTTATCGATAAATGAATGTGGTGGCTTGAAATCCACGTAATTGGCTTAATATCACACGTACCTCATCATCCACTTCAATGCTAGCTTGTTTCATTAAATATGTTCATGAACACTAGCACTAACCATTCAATCCACCTACCATGTTTTGGTCTTTAGTCACATACGTATCATCTTTTCTAATTAATAAAACGCGCATGCATGTTCGATGAATAGTTTAAACCCGCAAGCCCATTTATAACCCGTTTAATCCACTTTTTTATAACTCACTTATCTAATTAACATATTTACATCAGTAAAAGATATCTTTAGAAAAAGATATAAGATTACTTTCGTATATTCAATGGAATACGTCAAATCAAAATGTCAGTGTTTCAATAATGTTAGTTTAATTAACTTCGTATTTGATTTGATGGTTAGTTATATATTCATTTCATACATTTAAGAGTTAAACATGTGTTGGCAAGTAGTTATTGTGTATGTAAAAACTTGATGGTATTCTTATGTCGATTAACATATACCGGTTTTCTTTTAGGTTGTGATGAGATCAAAAGTGAAAAAGTTATTGAAGTTAAAAGTGAAAAGAAAAATTATAACTAATTTATAAAAATCTAAAAGTTTTGTATCAAAACTAACATATAAAAGTCGTGTATAATTTGAAGTGTGTAAAGTTTGTAACTAAAATAAACGAGCTATCTATAAATCTATTCAATAATTCTTTTATACAAAATACTTTTATTTATATACAGCTATGATAATACTAGTTTTTATCCCCCGTATTACGGGGTTTGTTTTATATTATTTGTTTTTAATATTTATCTGTTTTTTGAATTTTTATTTTTTTATTGTATGAAAGTTAATAATATACTTATGGTTCGATATTAAATTGTTTCACAAATAAATGAGATGTTATAACCCGATATAGAAGCTATATGAGTTTGATGAGATCCAAGACCCGTTTATTTTTTTTACTATAAAATTGGTTTTTTAATTGTAAATAATATATATCTATTTTTAAATAAATTATATATTAATTTTTGGTATATTCCTACTTTATAGGATTTTTGTATCAAATATTTGGTGAGATTAGTTTTCAATTTAATGAGATGTTATAATCCGTTTAAGAAAAATCTGGGTTTGATAAGATCCATACCCGTGAATTCGGGTCAAATACATGAGAAGTCTCCATTTTAAAATCAAGCAAATCTGGTGACTCCAAAAGAAAGGGAAGCGACCACATCACAACACATAGGATTTTTATGTTTTCGTTTATATATTATCCCCCGTATTACGGGGGTTGTTTTATATTGTTTGTTTTAATATTTATTTATTTTTTTAATTTATATTTTTTTTATTGTATGAAAGTTAATAATATACTTATGGTTTGATGATAAATTGTTTCACAAATAAATGGGATTGTATAACCCGGTTTAAAAGCTATATGGTTTTAATGAGACCCAAGACCCGTTTATTTTTTTACTATGAAATTGGTTTTTAATCAGTGGCGGATCCAGGAATTTTTTTTAGGTGGTTCCCTCTTAATTTATAAGGTGGTTCCTACGCGTCTTCTATACACTATTATTTCGAAACTCGGGTGGTTCCGGGGAACCACCCGTTTGTATGCTGGATCCGCCAATGTTTTTAATTATAAATAATATTTATGAAAGTTAATAATATACTTATGGTTTATGAAAGTTAATAATATACTTATGGTTTGATGAGACCCAATACCCGTTTATTTTTTTACTATCAAATTGGTTTTTTAATTTAAATAATATATATATCTTTTTTAAAATAAATAAGATATTATTTTTTATTATATCCTATTTTATAGGATTTTTACATAAATAATTTGGTGAGAATAATTTTTAATTTAATGAGATGTTATAAACCATTTAAGGAATATTTGGGTTTGGTAAGACTCATACCCATGAATTCGGGTCAAATGCATGAGAAACCTCCATTTAAAAATCAAGCAAATTTGGTGACTCCAAAAAAAAGAGGAGCGACCACATCGCGACACATAAGATTTTTATGTCTTCGTTTATATATATTATAGATAGATATTAATCCTTTACAATAGTGACTTCACATCCATCCAAAAAATGACATCATTTGAAACATATTTGAAGCAACTTCTTTTTGTTTATGATTTAAAATTAACATTTTAAAATAGTATACACATTTCAAAAACATTTTTTGTAGTTTAAACATATCTTGGTCGGTGATGTGGTGGCCATATGAGTTAAGTTTTTTGAATTAAAACATTGTTCAACAAAGTATGAAGTATAAATGTTAAATTAAACTTGTAAATTATTGGACCAAAAGTTATTAAAATAAAACGAAGCACAACTGTTAATTTTAAAACCATTAGCATAACCTATACTCTTCTACAACTATCTTAAACAAATATTATCATATCCCTAAGTTAATTTTTCTTTGGAACACTCGTCAATTTTTATTTCTAAACTCGCTACTACATGTTCATAATCATATCAACAGCATTAAATACACCCGTATAGCATCATCTATCGTCCATATACATGAATTTGTATCTATATATTATAACTCAACTTATACATCCGTATAGATAAATTAAATCAAATCACAATAGAAGCATGACAAACACATATGCGTATATAGTTAACCAATGTGAATTATAAAACATAATATATTTAACTTTAAACCATTTTTATTAATCTGTAATAAAAAACACATCAACGAGTAAATAGTGAATGGTAAGGAAGAGACTTTAGTGTTCAGTCTGACCAAAGTTCGATTCCTGCTGTAGCATTTAGTTTCAGCAGCACTAGGTGATGATGATTTTACCTCACCACACTGTCGTGCCTTCAGGCGAGTGTTAACGGGCGTTAGTCTTAGATGAGAGTTTTATTAGATTTAATTGCAAGTGTAATAAATTTATCTAGAAACCCATTTAAAAGATTTATTGAATGTTAAAAATTAAGTAAATAATAATAATAATAATAATAATAATAATAATAATAATAAAAGAAAGGGAGGCAAAAGAAAAAGCAAGGGAAAAATTACCAAAATAGACTTGTTTAACCAAAATTTTACTAAATAGATATGTCTATTTTAGCCTACATCTCTCTAATCATTGTTTTTTAACCAATAAACAACAAACACGTCACCGAAGCCGGCTAAGCCTTAGCCGCCGCTTTATGGGCACATAATTTTTTGAAAAGTAAACGGGTCCCACCTTTAGCCAATAAAAATTCGACACGTGTCAAAGGCGGCTAAACTTAGCCTACATCTATGGTTATTTAGCCGGCATCTTTGACTCTTAGCCGGCTTCGGGATACGTGTCTATTTACTTAGCCGGCTCTAAATATTCCTTCTTAGCCGGCTCCAACTCTGCTTGTAGGCTAAGGCTTCACTTAGCCGTCTTCTTTTTTTCATTTAGCCGTCTAATTTTAGCCGTCAAAATTGAATATTTTACCAAACTTATCAACTCTATTATTTATTTAGCCGGCTTCACTTAGCATTCTTTCTAGCCGGTGTAAATTTAGCTCCCCAAAATTAAATATTTTACCTACTCACTTAATTATTTAGCTGGATTGGCTTAGCCGCCATTTTTTTTCTCATAGCCGACATGTTTTAGCCATCAGAAATAAATACATTTATCTACACAAATTTAATTTATCATCAACCATTTTTATAAAACTATACAATCATATTCACTCCATCTTATAAAACCATTCCACCATCTCAAACTTTTTTACTTTCTTATCATAAGATCCTTATTTTTTTGGTTTTATAAGATGAAGTAAATATGTATTTATTTGGTTTTATAAGATGGAGTGAAGATGTATTTATTTGGTTTTATAATAATTATAATAATAATAATAAAAATAAAAGAAAGGGAGGCAAAAGAAAAAGCAAGCTTTGGAAATAGAACTTGCCTCCTTCAATATTCTTCATTTTAATATTATTAGTAATTATTTTTCTTCTTCTTTCTTGTTATTTCTTTGGCCATCTTTGACTCTCATAACTTTCTCCGACGCCACCACCACCACCACCACCTTCTTCAACCACCCATTCTCTCTCTGCCGTCGATAACAATATCATCTATAACTATAATAATACAATACATACCGTCATCATCTCAATTTCACCTAATTTCAAGCAACCAACAACTTAAAACCCAACAGAACACAAACCCTTTAAGCTGAAGCTGATCATCGAGGCGGTGTGCAGATCTGAGGTTCGGATTTCTGGTGTTTAAAAAGGAGTTTTGAACTCTGCTGGTCTGATTTTGCGTTTTGTGAGGTGGGTTTTGAAAGTGAAAGGTTGATGGTAGTGGATGACGACGATAATGACCGACGGAGATTATAGGTGCCCCGCCACATGGAATGGCAGATCTTGGTCACATTGACCAGGTATTATATTTATATCTTTTCTTTTTTATTTATGACCTCTCTAAGGTAATAAGATATTGTTGTTAGATATTGATTTCATTGTTGTTGTTAAATTCCGAAACCTCTTTGATGGTTTAGCATAAAACAATGTCTAAATATAATAAAGTTTTCTTTTTTTGCAACCGCATAAGTAATGCAGTTTCTCGAACCTTACCTTACCATACCAGGCCTAATTCAATTTAAACACATTAATAACTATTAATATTGTTTTGGAAATTGTAGGCCTTAGAAAGTGGGGGCCTAAAGCCCTAGCTTTATTTCGTTGTCCGGCCCTACTTTTAGCATATTATTGTAATAACTTGAAAATCTAGATATGGATTATTTGAGAAATTTAATTGGTATCATCTTCATTGGTGCCTTAATGGATAATGTTGGGGATTTTGTTCATTAAGTCTTAGGCTTTGTAACTTTGTGGTGTCTTTTCTTGTAGTAATAAATGTCGTTTTATCGTGTTTACCGGGTAGAAACGACATGCTTAACACAGGTAACAAACATGAATATGACTCGTTTAACTAGTTTATATGTCATGGCTATGAGACAGTTTTAAGTTTCATGTACCAATAATGAGAAATGATGAGCCCGGCCTACAAATTTCAATTATTTACAAAATAAAAAAAATCACATAGCAGACTTTTTTTATTAACATTTCTTATCGTGTTTTAGACAGCCCTAGAAATAATCATTAAGGTTGCACCATTTTCTTGTTGACCTACCTTAAAATGGTCAAATATTTCATTTTTACATTTATCCTAAGGTCTTAGGGTTTATTCTTCTGTTACCATCAGCATAACATATGCTTAATACAGTTGATTTGAGTTCTGAATGGTTTGTAGTTTATATAATGCTAAACTTTTGCTATTGATTTTTAAACGTTGTAATCCGCATAATAACCATGGTCTAAATGGCGCAAAGCCGCAAACTAGTCAATAACGCGTGGTATGTGGGACTTGCATTGCGTTTTATTGATAAAATGGAAGTACATTATTGATTAAAGTAAATCTATTAGAGTATCTCTAATGATGTTCGTCATTCTTATCTGGTTCTCTTATCTTTTATAGGCGTTAATTGCTCTGAAGAAGGGTGCACACTTACTTAAATATGGTCGCAAGGGGAAACCGAGGTTTTGTCCATTTAGACTTTCTCATGTGAGTTTTTCATCATGTTTTCTTCATGTTACCGCTCTTTCGCTTATTAGTTACTATTTTTTATTTTTACAATTCAATCCCCAATCCCCTTAATCATTTAAAAAAGAAAAACATGCAATGCGATACTTAAAAAGCAACATTCGCGAACCACTGATAAGTGCATAACGGATAGTAAACTATCAATGATAACCATACTTGTTTATATGCGTAATTGGTAGGGAAAAAGAAGCATGTTTTGGGTGTACATTGAGTTTTATGTATTTACAAGTGTACACATATATCATATATGCATAATGCATGCAGTAAATGAATAATGTTAAATGTGTGGGTCTTCCTAAATCCAAATGGGTACTCTGAGTATATGTATATAACTAATATTTGCTAAGTGATCAACAGTTAATCATGTCGATGTTTGTATTAAGCAAGTATGATAACTGTGGCCATTAATGCCACAGCTATTAGTTGTTATGATAATTAAACTTGCTTTCTGCTTATTTCTTTGTTTTCATCTTTAATTACCATTAATGGCTTGAATTTTTAATGATTAAATCCACAGGATGAATCATCTTTAATTTGGATCTCTAGCAGTGGTGAAAAGAGCTTGAAATTAGCCACAATCTCGAGAATTATCCCTGGACAAAGAACTGTGAGAATGCCACTATCATTATTCTCTTAGTTTCTTAGATATCATCATTAATTAATCATGAGCACAAATAAAAATAATATATTCATTTAATGTGATCTTTAGGCTGTCTTCCGATGTTACCCGCTTCCTGAAAAGGATTATCTTTCATTTTCTCTCATATACAACAACGGGAAACGATCTCTTGATTTGGTTAGTGATTTATCCATCTATAGCGCATTTGTCACACGCAGATAATTTGTTTATTTATATATATTTTTAAAACTTCTGTGTTTATTAGATCTGTAAGGACAAAGTCGAGGCTCAAGTGTGGATAACGGGCCTTAAATCAATAGTTTCATCTTTACAAGAAGGCCGATCAAAAATTGATGGATGGAATGATGAAGGCCTTTACATTTATGTATTTTTAAGTTTCTTGTTTGTTATTATTAATAGACTTAGTTGCACAGATGGTCCCTGTGGTTTGACCAAATTGCAAACTTAGTCCAAACATTTGTGAGAGGGTTGCACGTTTAGTCCCCACTGTTAATCCGAGTTAGTTTTTTAGGACTAAATGTGCAACCCTCTCACAAATGTTTGGACCAAGTTTGTAGTTTTTTTGGGGCCACAACATGCAATTTCATTAAACCACAGAGACCATTTATGCAATTTTTTCTTATTAATATTACCACTTTTATGGTGTAATTCATGTTTGGTTAATTAACAACAGGATGATAAAGATCTAGCATCAAACAGTGCAAGTGACAGTTCGGTTAGCTCAAATCCAACTACTTCTCCAGTGGGTCCCACAAACATGCAACTAAAAGGTTCCAATTCGGATGCATTTCGCGTTAGCGTTTCTAGTCAACCTAGTACTTCTAGTCATGGGTCGGGTCCAGATGATAATGATTCATTAGGTGATGTGTATATATGGGGTGAAATTATATCTGAAACGGATTATTCATCTACACGAGCCGATGTTCTTCTTCCCCGACCTTTGGAGTCAAATATAGTTTTAGATGTCAGTTTTATTGCGTGTGGGGTTCGCCACGCGGGTTTAGTAACTAAACAAGGTGAACTTTTCACTTGGGGAGAAGAATCCGGCGGTCGGTTGGGCCACGGTATCGGGAAAGACGTGACTCACCCTCGTTTAGTCGAATCTTTATCTTTATCCGTTTCCAATATTAATTCTGTTGCCTGTGGTGAGTTTCACACGTGTGCAGTTACATCATCAGGTGAGGTTTACACATGGGGTGACGGGACGCATAATGTTGGGCTTCTCGGGCATGGGAACGAAGTCAGTCACTGGATGCCGAAGAGAATCTCGGGCTCATTTGAAGGTGTTCAAGTTGGTTCGGTAACGTGTGGCCCGTGGCATACGGCTTTGATTACATTAACGGGCCGGCTTTTTACGTTTGGTGATGGGACGTTTGGTGTTTTGGGCCATGGTGATCGGGTTAACGTATCGTATCCAAAAGAAGTTGAATCGCTTTCGGGTTTGAGGACCATTTCGGTTGCATGTGGTGTATGGCATACAGCTGCGGTTGTTGATGTTATCGCAACTCAATCAAGTTCAAATATTAATTCGGGAAAGTTATTCACATGGGGTGACGGAGACAAAAACCGTTTAGGTCATGGTGACAAAGAGGCTCGACTTCAACCCACATGCGTACCCGCACTTATCGATTACAATTTTCATAAAGTGGCATGTGGGCATAGTTTGACCGTCGGCTTGACCACATCTGGACATGTTTACACAATGGGAAGCACGGTTTACGGCCAGCTTGGAAATCCCGACTGTGACGGGAAATTACCGTGTTTAGTTGAGGGTAAATTGGTAAATTCACCCGTTGAGGAGATTTCATGTGGTGCGTATCACGTGGCGGTTCTGACATCGAAAAACGAGGTGTATACATGGGGAAAAGGAGCTAACGGAAGGTTAGGACACGGAGACGTTGAAGACCGTAAAACTCCAACCATTGTCGAATCGTTAAAAGACCGATACGTTAAAAACATATCGTGTGGCTCAAATTACACAACTGCCATTTGTGTTCACAAATGGGTTTCGGGTGCCGAGCAATCTCAGTGTTCGTCTTGCCGACAAGCGTTCGGTTTCACTCGAAAACGACACAATTGTTATAACTGTGGGCTCGTGCATTGCCACTCGTGTAGCTCAAAAAAGGCCCCACGAGCCGCGTTAGCTCCGAACCCTGGAAAACCGTACCGCGTTTGTGATTCGTGTTTCACAAAGCTAAGTAAGACTGTTGAAACCGGGCCCGCTGGTATCAGTAGCAGAAGAAATGTAAAGCCACGGTTATCGGGTGAGAATAAAGATAGGCTTGATAAAACCGAGTTAAAATTAGCAAAATCAGGTGTGCCTTCAAATCAAGATTTAATTAAGCTTTTGGATAATAAAGCGGTAAAACAAGGGAAAAAGGGTGAGGTGTTTCTTGGTCGGTCAACTCAAGGTCAAACCTTGATGCAGCTCAAAGATGTCGTGTTATCAAGTGATTTTCGCCAAATGGTTCCAAAACCGGTTAATATATCGTCTGGGGTAAGTTCGAGGTCGGTTTCCCCGTTTTCAAGAAGATCAAGCCCACCACGTTCTGCAACACCGGTTCCTACTACTTCCGGGCTTTCGATATCTAAAGGTGCAGCGGACAGTTTCAAGAAAACAAATGAAAACTTGAATCAAGAAGTTATTACATTGCGTAGGCAGGTATGTTATGAACTCATGAAAGGGTGTTTAGTCTGTGCTTTGATTGATTAATTGCAGTTATAATTATCTATATATTTATTCTTTATATTTTTTATAAATCTTAATATATATTATTTACTCTTTTTTATTAGAAAATTATATATAATAATAATTGTTATATAAATGTTTAATATTTTAAATAAAAATATATAAATAATAAGCTCGTTTAGGCTCGCGAGACAGCTTGAGCTCGATACGTAAAAGCTCAGACTCATACTCGTTTACACACCTAATTGCAGTCTTAAACTTGGGTTTTTTTTTTTTTTTTTGTTTGTAAGGTTGAAAGCCTGAGGAATGAATGTGATGCTAAAGAATCAGAGGTTAAAAAATCAAGAAAACAAGCTCAGGAAGCTATGATGTTAGCAGCTGAAGAATCTGCTAAATGTAAAGCTGCAAAAGATGTCATAAAAACTCTTATGGCCCAGGTGATTCCTTTTATAAACATCTATATGTTTTTATAAAAAAATAATTTTGTTTCACTTTCTAGTTTCTGATGGGTTCTATGGAATTTGCAGCTCAAGGATATGGCAGAGAGACTGCCACCTGGATCATACGACTTTGAAAGCATGATGTCAGCAAACACGTTGAAGCAGAACAGTGTTCTTCATTCTGCTGATGTAAACGGATCACCCCGCCCTACCGAAACACTCACAAGAACCACAGAAACCGAAGCACCCATGCGAGACGAGTATCCAAACGGAGCAACGGTACAACCGGGAACCCATAATCATGTCGAAAACGTTGTTCCCGCACCACCAGAAAACGAGGAAAATAAAAATGATAGTAGTAATAATAATTACAAACCTAGTAGCCCGGTATCTACCGTCACTACAACTACTACTGTAACTACTACTCATCATGTGGAGTCTGAATGGATTGAACAATATGAGCCTGGTGTGTATATAACCCTCACGGCTCTCAGTGATGGGACACGAGATCTCAAGCGGGTCCGCTTCAGGTAGGTTGTTTTATATGTTAAATAATAAATAGATGAATTATTGTATTTTTGGTGAATTTTATGGATGCGTATGTGTACGTGTATTTGCAGTCGGAGAAGATTTGGGGAGCATCAGGCGGAAATATGGTGGTCAGAAAACCGTGAACAGGTGTACGAGAGGTATAATGTGCGTGGATCAAATAAGTCATCGGTTGCTTCGGCTGGTGTGGACCGTAGATCGGGTGAATCGGTGGCACCGCCAGCTCGGTATTAAATTAAAAGCATCACATCTACCAGTATGGGTGTAAACAAAGTAAAGATAGATACCCTCTCTTATTTTGATCTTTTCTTTTTAGTTTTATAATTATTACATTTTTGTAATATATATTTAGCGACTGGAATAGTGTTGTAGCGTATATATTATGAGCTCAATTATTTATGATCCCACCATTTGTTGTGTGGGTGAGTGAACAAGAATGGAGTTAAAATTGGCTTGACTAGTTTTCGAGCTGAGTCTAGCGGTCTTGGTTTGTAAATGAGCAAGGGCGACTCGCTTGAAAAAACTATATAATGGTGATGACGAGTTGGCCTTGGTTTGACTCATGAAAACCAGCTTGTCGATCTCCACACGCTAATCCAAAAATGTGTTATATGGATACTATACAAATGCGAAAAGACATTATATTCAATAACGTCTTGGAATATTATGTAGAATGTCCACAAATTAGCTGGATCTCACTAAACTCATCCAACATTTATGCTTTATGTAATAATCATAAGTTATAACCTGTTTCATGAGTTTTAACGTGTAAAAGTTCAAGGAACGATAAACATGTGAGAAGAAGAAATAGAGAAAAAGAAATTTTATTATCTGAAAATTACCAATTACAAAACAACAAAGACAAACTATACACACACACACTATAAACGGCCGTATATGTACGTATATATATGCCCATAGAACATACACGGGCGTATATGTACATACATATACGCCCCCCCCTCTCTCAAGTTGGAGGTTGAGAAAACCCCAACTTGCATAATAGCTCGTGAAATTGAGGTCCTGGGAGACTTTTCGTAAAAATGTCAGCAAGCTGATCCTTCGAGTTAGTATGCACCAAAGTTACGAGACCTTCTTGGAGCTTTTTGCGAACAAAATGACAATCAATCTCGATATGTTTCGTTCGCTCATGAAAAACAGGATTCTTAGCAATATTAATTGTAGCCTAACTATCACATTTGAGAGTGACAGGAACAACATCCGGAACATTAAATTCTGTGAGGAGTCTCGTTAACCAAGCAAGTTCGACAGTCACACAACGAAGCGATCGATACTCAGCCTCTGCAGAACTTAAAGAAACAGTAGGTTGTTTCTTTGATTTCCAAGAAATCGAAGATCCACCAAGAGAAATATAAAACCCACTGACTGATCGTCGTGTATTGGGACAAGCTGCCCAATCAGAATCGCAGAAGGCTTGTAATTCAAAAGAGGATAATAATCCTTGAGACACAGTGCCTTTGACATAAGAAAGTGTATGCATAGCAGCATTCCAATGAGGCAACCGTGAATCTTGCATGAATTGACTCAAACTGAACTGCGAAAGCAATATTTGGTCTTGTGTGTGTAAGATAATTGAGTTTACCAACAAGCTTTCGGTAAAGCAAAAGATCTGTAATAGGAATGCCCTCATGAATTTTGAGGTGTAAGTGACGGGGTAAAGGAGAGTTGGTTACGGGAATAGCTGAAGTGTCAAATTCTGAAAGCTATTCGTAACAAACTTTCGTTGACACATGATAACACCGTCGATAGTGTAAAGAACTTCCAATTCCAGAAAATAGTTAAGAGATTTTAAATCCTTGATTTTGATAGATGTATCTAGAAAACTCTTTAAGCTGTTGATCTCCTCCATATTATTACTAGTGACCAAAATATCATCAACATAAACGGCAACGTATACCACCGAAGATCCCATAGACTTTGAGAACAAAGAATGATCATTTTGGGAACCAACGTAACCCCGGGATTTCAAGGCAGAAGATAACTTCCCATACCACTGACGAGAAGCTTGTTTTAAACCATACAAGGACTTTCGAAGTTTAAGAACCTGGTTATGTGGAAGCTCCATTCTAGGTGGTGGAGACATATAAATCTCCTCATCTAAATCACCATGAAGAAAAACATTGTTGACGTCAAGTTGAAAAAGAGGCCAGTCTCTTTTAGTAGCAACTGCAATCAGACCACAAATGGTAGTTGTCACATCCCAAACCATGGCCTAGGTGTGTGACACATATGTTGGTACCACATTTGTAAATAATCAGAGTTACGGTTAATTAGCGGAAGACTTATAAACATGTGGATTTAAATTATAAATATTTACATATTCAAAAGACGGGATTTTAAAGTTTCCCGTCTAATGTTTAAAAGATTACTTGTTTAAGTTTTACAAAACCACCATTCATTTTAATAATAAGTTAAACAAAAAGATCCAAGCCTTCGGATATCTTGAGCATTTCGTTTCTCCAAGCGCTATCCTTGATCACCTGCAAAATGTAAGAAAATATGTCAGCAACGAATGCTGGTGAATATGCTGACGTTAAAAATATTTTCTTTACTTAATCACCCCTCGAGACTATGTAGGTCTCGGCCCAGCGTGGCTTAGTAATTATCAAGTTAAAACAATACAATTTATAAACTCAAGTCTCTATATTCGGTTCCCCCCAGCGAAACACCGCAGCGTTCGACTAGTTGAGTGCATATACGAAGGTCATACTCCCCGCAGGCGAGCGTAATTGTGACCAGGTGTGATGTGCCCACCACATCTGAAAGGATTCAGACAAATGCACACGATAGCCTGAGGCCAGTATTTATACCCTTGTTTATAAATGTTTTAGAGACACTTAGTCTCTTGTAAAGTTTTTCATATAACACGTTGACTCGTTTAAAAACAAGTTTGTAAAAGTTGGGGCGTATTCACCTTTTGATTTGGATCGGCTTCAAACACCGTCCGAGGGTCTTTCGCGTTGCTATCTTGCACCTATAGTACATGTATAACCAATTGTTAGTCGGATATAAAATCCGGCTTAAGACCTTTAGTCTTATTTTATAAACTTTACCTCGATGAACCTTTAGTTCAAAATCTCTTTTTACTTTAAAACCTTTAGTTTTAAAAGTAATAAACCTTTAGTTTATTTATAAAATCCTACGTTTCTTCTTTTCTAAGAAACGTATTCTTTTCTTTTCTATATTATGTAAGAATAGTTATTTATCCCTTAAATAATGTTTATAACAAAGAATATATATATATACTTACACACATATATATATTTATTAATATTCATAATCTTATCTTTTATTCTTTCTTTGTTATATCTTCTTTTATTTTATCGAGGTATCGAGTATAACCTCGACTTAAGGTTTAAGCCTTTATAATATTTTATTATTATTTTATTCGGGTATTATGCCTACCTTTATTGGCTTATGGAAACCCTAATTTCTTGAGCAACACTCCAACGCCACTTTGCCTTCTTAATCTTATTGATCAAACTTCCTTTTCTCGTCACCTTTCTTTTAGCACGCCAAATGATGAACACTAACACTTCACCACTCGTCGGCACGCCTTTCAAGATTAATCACCATGGTGTAGGAAGATAACAAACGCCTTCTTGGTTGATACGTCTGTGGATAGTGGCACGAACTTCGAGGAAACGAACACGGAAACGGAGAATCGGGGCATGTTTTTTGAGGTGGATCTATGGAATGGTTGTGAACTTCTAGTGAGATGTTAGAGAGAGAGTGAGTTACTGAATTTTGGGATGAGAAATGAAGATCCCGGACCTGCTATTTATAGACAAAATCTGGAGACCCTTCACGATACGCGATGGCCTTCTGGTCACCCGTCGCGTATCGCGACGTAGCCCAGGCCAGTCACCATATAGGTCTGCCACGTGTCGCCACGTGGCAGACGGTGTGCCACGTGTGGACACGTGGCGGGCGATGTGCCACGTGTTGGGACACGTGCCTGACGATGTGCCACGTGTGGACACGTGGCAGAACTTGTGCCAGAGGTGTCAGACCACGTCATCACGATACGCGATGACGTAGCTCCAACGTTGATCGCGTATCGCCGTTGACCCACTTCTAGAAGGTTTGACCAAGCCCTTCGCGATACGCGATGAGCTTTTCTTTTGTCCCGTTGCGTATTGCTATGGGACAGAAAATCAGAATTTTCGTTTTAAACCCTAAGGTTTGGAATTTTGACATTTTTGGTCCCTAGATTTTGGAAAGTTGACATTTTGAACTTGAAATTTTCACGATGTTACAGTAGTCATCTTGACGACATGAGAAAATGTCTCGTTATAATCAATGCCTTCAGTTTGAGTATCACCCTTGACAACGAACCGTGCTTTACACCGTTCAACAGATCCATCAACTTTGTGTTTGAGTTTAAAAACCCATTTACATTTAATGACCTTTTTTCCAGGAGGAAGGTCAACCACAACCCAGGTATCAGTGTTCTCAAGAGCCTTAAATTCAGTTTTCATGGCATCCTGCCATTCAGGAATAATAGCAGCCTCTTTGTAAGACGTAGGCTCTCGTAACCCAGATATCACCGTAGTGAAAGATATGCTAGACGGAAGAATATTAGAATAAGAAAATAGGGTAGAAGGAGAACAAGAATTAGTGACTGTGTGAAAACATGAAGAATCAGAATGATTACAGACATAATCATTCAGATATGAAGGTTGAATCGTAGTTCATGAAGATCTTTGAAGAGGTTCCGAAGAAATAGGAACATCGGAAGAAGTAAGAACAACGGAAGGAGCAGGAACAACGGAAGGAGTAGGAACAACGGAAGAAACAGGAACAACAGAAGAAGTAGGTTCTTCAATAATTTGATTAATAAGGTCAATAGAAGGAAATAAGAAAGTGTCCTTGGATTTGGTGATTGAAGGAAACAAAGCCTCAAAGAAAACATCTCTTGAGATGATAACCTTGTTGGAATCAAGATCAAATAAACGATAAGCCTTTTTACCGAAAGGATATCCCAGAAAAAACACAAGGCACAACATGAGGTGCAAATTTATCCCATCCATGAGACAAAGTTGAAGCATAGGCAAGACAACCAAAAGATTTCATGTGCTCAGAGGATGGAGGCTTCCCTATTAAAACATCATAAGGAGTTTTATTGTTCAAAATTTAAGTAGGGAAGCGATTTATTAAATGAGTTGCTGTAAGAACACAATCACCCCAAAATTCAACTGGGAGCTTAGACTGAAACATAAGAGCCCTTGAAGTCTCAAGTAAATTGTGACAACTGCCCGATCCGACCCGACCCAGGTACCCGTTTTCGAATCCGATTCTTTTTATGATTTAAAATTTGTTTATTAATCTTTGTAAATTTAACATTAAATAAATTATATATATATTTTATATTACTTACTAATAATAATAATTTCCTTCCCGCCGTCCCGCCTCTTTTCTCTCTTGTCGCCGTCCCGCCTCTTTTCTCTCTTGTCGCCATCCCGCCTCTTCCTCTCTCTTGTCGCCGTCCCGCCTCTTTTTCTCTCTTGTCGCCGTCCCGCCCCTTTGCTTAACCCTTGAGCCTGAAACCCCTTTTTCTCTTAACTCTTTGCCTGTCCTGTGGTTCTTCCCGCCTAAGGATGTCTGCGCAGCTCCACGCGCCAGACTCCTTACAAGGAAGCCTGCGTGAAGACCAGTTGTTCCTGCGATACGCGAGGCGAACTGTTCCTGCAGCGCGCTAAGAATTGTAGTTCTTCTCGCAGCGCGCTAAGAACGGTAGTTCTTCCCGCGGCGCGCTGTGGATTGTTCTCTGTCTGCCTTCGCCCTCGCGCGTGCGCTCGAATCTTCTCGCGCTAGACCTTAAGTCTTTTCTTCTGTTTAGGTCAGCCTGTATTCTTTTGAGATATCTTATCTTCTGTCTGAATAGTCACTTTCGGCGCAGCATGCGCACCAACCCCATTGGTTGGCAGAAAAAGTGACTGACATAATCCTTTGAAATCTGCTTTTCCCATGCCTTGACCAGTACCTTTATCTGACTCCTCCCATGCTTCATTCTGTAACCTGTCAGCCCTTTTTCCTGTTCCCCGGCTGCCATATCTTTTGGTATCTTTTGCTTTTGGAATCTTTTGCCTTTTGATATCTTTTGTCTGATTTGAGAAGATCTTTTTCCTCTTTTTAAGGGATTGTGTTCCCTAGGGTTTCCCTATATAGAATACTATTTTCTTGTTATTTAACACTACACACACAAACACTTAAACTCTCCTCTGCTCTCTTCTCCTTGCCCTCTGCCGTTGTTCCTCAGCCGCCTCCTCTCTCTGCCTTCGTCTTTTCCCTTGTCCTGCCCAGATTTCCGGTAATATATAATATATAATAATTTGTTAAAGATACATATTACTATGCTAACATATATTCAAGGCATAAAACATATCATTAAACCAATAATCTCTTATTTATAGGTTAACTTGTGCTTGTTTCTTGCATTATCTTTCAACACACCTTTTTCAGGTGAGTAATCTCGTACCTAATCCCTTTTTATTTTTAATGTTTTGGGATGTTCATGTGTTCGTACAAACTTGAGTCTTAAACTTGTTTATAAACTTTTGTCGCGCAAAACCCCATGTGTTATGGACGTAGACTTGGCTGTTTATTTGTATGTGTGGATCATTAACCGTCTTGTCGGCCTATTCCGCAGTTTTCATGGATCCATTAGATGAACACGGGAGAACTATCGTTTATGATTTCTCTTTTGTTTACACTTGCACAGTTTTCTTGTTTTTGTGCTCAATTGGGAGCACGGGTTGAACTATGAGCTATGATCTATTAGGCTTGATCACAATCTGATTACACCCTTGTTGAACACCAGTTATACACATGATGCGCGCAGATATTGTTATCTATTTATATCTATTAAACTTGATTTCTCACCGACACGCAAGTGTTGACGTTTTATTTTAACACATGTTCAGGTTTGCTGTAGCAGCTTTTGGGAATCTCTTGGACGCGTAGGATGTTTTCTTTTTGTTTGGACCTAGATTAAAATGTAACAAGACATATTATGTTATTTGAATATTTTAAGTTATGATATGATTTATGTTACTTTATGTCGTGTTCTGCGCGTGCGCAATGAAATGTATTTATTAAATATTGACACCCAAATAGTGTCACGAGTAATGAAACAATACGTGGCGCCCCGATGTATAATCCGCCATCGGTCGGGGTGTTACAGATTGGTATCAGAGCTCCGTGACTTTAGGATAGGTGGTTAGACGTAACGACCTAGAATACCTAAGAGTCCCTTCTCGCGCATGAGAAATATCTCATGTTTGCGCGCTAATTGTTATTTACTCGATATTTATAAAATATGCTGGCGCATACGCAGCACTTGATTTCATGTTTTATTCGCGATCTTTCGATTTTTATTAAATTTCAATTTATTTCTTTACTTACATATTCGTTTGTTGTGGAGATTGAAAATCCGAGAAGTCATGGTGGTACATGAATAGTTGATTTTCAATTACCATTAACTTTATGTTTTAAATTGAAGATTTGAAAAGTCATGGTGATACATGAATTGTCAATTTCCAATATTCATTTGCTCGATATTTTAAATTGAAGACTTGAAAGGTCATGGTGATACATGAATTGTCAACCTTCAATGCTCATTTACTCGATATTTTAAATTGAAGATTTGAAAAGTCATGGTGATACATGAATTGTCGATTTTCAATTCGAATTCATTACCTGTATTAAGTTTGCATTTAAATTCATATTTTACTTCAAAACTTGATAGCATTTAACTCCGCGAAAACAAGCTTTACGACGATATACTATGCGCTAAAACGATTTCCCATACCAAGATATTAACAAAAAATTAAAACTTTTATAGAATGCCTCCGCTATCTCGCCGTCATCAGAGGAGAGAAGCCTCGCGCAGGCGTAGACAGCAACGTTCCCAGGAAATGGCCGCCGCGATAGCCCAAGCCTTAAACCAAAATAATCCCAACCCCTCTGGATACAATATTAAATCCTTTAATGCGGGTAACCCTCCGAAATTCACAGGACTTGAAGGAGCCACCGTAATGCTCCAATGGCTCGAGAAAATTGAGAACACCTTTCTCCATACCCAATGCCCTCCGGACCGACGAACCTTATACGCCTCAAGTGTCCTAGAATCAAGAGCGCTTACTTGGTGGAATGGAGTAGCTCACGCGCGTGGCGCAGAGGCTGCTTCTAGTATGCTCTGGGAGGAATTCAAGGAACTTTTGACTAGAGAATTCTGCCCTCCCAACGAAATAAAGCGCCTTGAGGAAGAATTTTGGAACTTGAAACAGTACAGTGGCGAAGCGCGCGAGTACGCTATGCGCTTCCACGAACTAAGTTTGCTTGTCCCACACCTAGTTACCCCTTCCCGCCGAGCCATCGAGAAGTTTCTTGGGGGTCTTCCCATGGAAATTCAAGATTCTGTATGGGCCAGGAACCCATCAACCCTCTCTGACGCCATCGAGTTGGCCGCTGTGCTCAGCGACAACCATGTCAGGGCAGGAACCCTGTTCCTGCGGGGAGCCGAAATGACCAAACCCACCAAGACTGTCCCAGAACCAACAGAAACCAAGCCGGAACCCTCAAACCGTAACAACCTCAAGCGCAGGCGCAAAGCCTATGCGCTTACCAACCCGCTTGTTGTCCAGCAACCCGCCTACCAACCTCCAGTACACGCTCCTAACCCACTGTCAACTTACCCAACACCTCCTGTAGTCCACAACTATGCCTTAACCAATCCAGCACTCCCTGCCCCGCCAACTAAGAAACCCTACACAGGAAACCAACCCTTTTGCCCAACCTGTAGACTTCACCACCCACCTCAAGTCCCGTGTCGACTTTGTCACCGATGTGGCCGCGCTGGTCACAATGCGGAAAACTGTAGAGTCCTTCCCTCCAACCCAATTGCGCAAACACCACCAACCTACCTACAGAACCCACAACCAACATACCCTAATCCACGACCCAGGTCGTGCTATAACTGCGGTGACCCCAGTCATTTCCGGAACGCGTGCCCGAGACTGCAAGTACAAATTACGCAAGCTAATCCGGTTAACCAAATTTCGAACCAAGTGGCGCGCGGCCGAGCTTTTAATATAACCGCGCACCAAGCGCAAGCGAATAATGACGTGGTTAATGGTACATTTTTACTTAACGGACAATATGCATCTATACTTTTTGATACTGGCGCCGATAGAAGTTTTATTTCTCGCGCATTTGAACAAAAACTTGCGCGACCGCGAGTAAACTTAAACGAAACCTTTTCAGTTGAATTGGCTAATGGTGAAACTATTTTAATAAACTCCGTGATCAAAGATTGCACGCTTAACCTTAATGAACATGATTTTCTAATCGACCTCATTCCTATGCCGCTTGGAAGCTTTGATGTTATTATCGGTATGGACTGGCTCTCGCAAAATCGCGCCGAAGTTATTTGCGCCAAAAAGATGATTCGCATTCCTCGAGAAAATGGTGATCTGCATATCTACGGCGAGAAACCATCTAACGGTCTTAAACTTATGTCATGCTCTGAAGCCCGAAGACTTTTGCGGAAGAAATGTGTCGCTTTCTTAGCTAATGTGGTCAAACCCGATGAAGGAAAGAAGAAACTTTCTGAAATCCCCATCGTGCGTAACTTTCCTGAAGTCTTTCCCGATGATCTTTCTGGTTTACCTCCCGCTCGGGAAGTCGAGTTTCGTGTTGATCTTGTCCCTGGTGCTTCCCCCGTAGCCAAATCTCCTTATCGTCTTGCGCCCGCTGAAATGCAAGAATTAGCAAGTCAACTCCAAGAGTTACCGCTAAAGGATTCATTCGCCCTAGCTCTTCGCCCTGGGGTGCTCCGGTGTTGTTCGTTAAAAAGAAAGATGGTACGTTTCGCATGTGTATTGATTACCGCGAGCTGAACAAGCTCACCATTAAGAACCGGTATCCCTTACCGCGTATTGACGACCTCTTTGACCAACTCCAAGGTGCCTCTTGTTTCTCCAAAATCGATCTCCGTTCCGGCTATCACCAGTTGCGTATCCGCGAAGAGGATATTCCCAAGACTGCCTTTCGAACCCGTTACGGTCATTTTGAATTCTTGGTCATGCCCTTCGGTTTAACCAACGCACCCGCTGTTTTCATGGATCTAATGAACCGGGTGTGTAGGCCTTTCTTGGACCAATTCGTGATCGTGTTCATCGATGATGTTCTGGTGTATTCTAAAACCAAGGCCGAGCATGAGCAACATCTTCGGTTGGTGTTGCAAAAGCTTCGAACCGAGCAACTCTTTGCCAAACTCTCCAAGTGTGAGTTTTGGTCGGATGAAGTACAGTTTCTTGGTCATGTTGTAAACAAGATGGGTATTCATGTCGACCCATCCAAGATTGAAGCAATCAAGAACTGGATTACGCCATCCACTCCTACCGAAATCCGTTCCTTTTTGGGCTTAGCTGGTTACTACCGGCGATTTATTTCGAACTTCTCAAAGATCGCTTTGCCTTTAACAGCTTTAACGCACAAAGGCAAACCGTATATTTGGGGCTCGAAGCAAGAAGAAGCCTTTCTGAAGCTCAAGCGATTGTTGTGCGAAGCTCCTGTTCTAACTTTACCAGAGGGTAATGATGATTTTGTCGTGTATTGTGATGCCTCCAACCAAGGTCTCGGTTGTGTACTTATGCAACGAGGCAAGGTTATCGCTTACGCGTCAAGGCAACTTAAAATTCATGAAAAGAATTATACGACTCACGACCTCGAAATTGGTGCAGTTGTATTTGCCTTAAAAATCTGGAGACACTATCTCTATGGTACTAAGTGCATCATTTACACCGACCATAAAAGCTTTCAGCATATTTTTGATCAAAAGGAACTTAACATGAGACAACGTTGATGGAACGAACTCATCAGCGATTACGATTGTGAGATCCGATATCACCCTGGAAAGGCTAATGTGGTAGCCGATGCGCTCAGCCGTAAACCCAGCCAACTCAACTTTATCTTGCCGCGCACGCAGCTTCGCTTTGCGCCGATCCAAAGCAATCTTGAATCGCGCATTCGCGACGCGCAGCGCGCATCGATCAGCAATGGCAACCTTCGCGCCGAGTTAGCGTGTGGCGCGGAAGCGCATTTTGTCCCTAATCTGAGTGGAATTCTCTGCTATCTCAATCGCATCTGGATTCCCAATGATGAGAATCTTCGCACTGTCCTACTGTGTGAAGCGCACAAATCTCGGTATTCCGTTCATCCTGGTGCTGACAAAATGTACAAAGATTTGCGCCTTTCTTATTGGTGGCCTGGTATGAAAAAGGATATTGCTGTGTTCGTAGCTAAATGCCTAACTTGTTCTAAGGTAAAAGCTGAACATCAACGCCCATCTGGTTTGCTCGAACAACCTGAAATTCCTACGTGGAAATGGGAAAGTATAGCAATGGACTTTATCACCAAGTTACCCTTGACCGCAAGCAAACATGATAGCATTTGGGTAATAGTGGATCGATTGACCAAGTCTGCTCACTTTCTGCCCATTCGTGAAACCTACCGTGTTGAGCAACTTGCGCATCTTTATGTCAAGGAAATTGTTTGCCGTCATGGTACTCCTTTGAACATCATATCCGATCGCGATGGCCGTTTTATATCTCGCTTTTGGAAATCTCTCCAATCTGCGTTAGGAACTCGTTTGGACATGAGTACTGCATATCATCCTCAGACTGACGGACAGTCTGAGCGAACCATTCAAACCCTTGAGGATATGCTTCGATCTTGTGTTCTTGATTTTGGAGGTAATTGGGATTCACACCTACCTCTGATCGAGTTCTCTTATAATAACAGCTATCATTCCAGTATCGGTATGGCCCCATTTGAAGCACTTTACGGTCGAAAGTGCCGTTCACCGATTTGTTGGAACGAAGTGGGTGAAGTTCAAATCACAGGACCCGAACTAGTTCAAGAGACAACCGATAAAATCGCCAAGATCCGTGATCATCTGCTGACTGCCAGAAGCCGACAGAAGAGTTACGCAGATCGCAGGCAGAAGCCTCTCGAATTTCTAGTTGGTGATCTTGTTCTCCTCAAAGTGTCGCCCTGGAAGGGTGTTGTCCGCTTTGGGAAGAAAGGTAAGCTTGCACCTCGTTATGTTGGTCCATTCAAGATTCTTGCGAGGGTGGGAAAAGTTGCCTACAAGCTTGACCTACCGCCCGCGCTCAGCAATGTGCATCCAACTTTCCATGTATCCAATCTCAAGAAGTGTTTAGCTGACGAGAACCTCCACATACCACTTGATGAAGTTCAAGTTGATGAGTCTATGCACTTCGTTGAGAAGCCTGTTGAGATTATGGATCACGAGGTAAAGCAAACCAAGCGCAGTCGCATCCCTATTGTTAAGGTTCGTTGGCAGTCCAAGCGCGGAGCCGAGTTCACTTGGGAAAGGGAAGATCAGATGAAGATCAAGTACCCGCACCTTTTCTCTGCGCATCCTACTTCGAGATAAATTTCGGGACGAAATTTCTTAAAGTAGGGGAGACTGTGACAACTGCCCGATCCGACCCGACCCAGGTACCCGTTTTCGAATCCGATTCTTTTTATGATTTAAAATTTGTTTATTAATCTTTGTAAATTTAACATTAAATAAATTATATATATATTTTATATTACTTACTAATAATAATAATTTCCTTCCCGCCGTCCCGCCTCTTTTCTCTCTTGTCGCCGTCCCGCCTCTTTTCTCTCTTGTCGCCATCCCGCCTCTTCCTCTCTCTTGTCGCCGTCCCGCCTCTTTTTCTCTCTTGTCGCCGTCCCACCCCTTTGCTTAACCCTTGAGCCTGAAACCCCTTTTTCTCTTAACTCTTTGCCTGTCCTGTGGTTCTTCCCGCCTAAGGATGTCTGCGCAGCTCCACGCGCCAGACTCCTTACAAGGAAGCCTGCGTGAAGACCAGTTGTTCCTGCGATACGCGAGGCGAACTGTTCCTGCAGCGCGCTAAGAATTGTAGTTCTTCTCGCAGCGCGCTAAGAACGGTAGTTCTTCCCGCGACGCGCTAAGAATTGTAGTTCTTCTCGCAGCGCGCTAAGAATGGTAGTTCTTCCCGCGACGCGCTAAGGATTTGTAGTTCTTCCCGCGGCGCGCTAAGGATTTTAGTTCTTCCCGCGGCGCGCTGTGGATTGTTCTCTGTCTGCCTTCGCCCTCGCGCGTGCGCTCGAATCTTCTCGCGCTAGACCTTAAGTCTTTTCTTCTGTTTAGGTCAGCCTGTATTCTTTTGAGATATCTTATCTTCTGTCTGAATAGTCACTTTCGGCGCAGCATGCGCACCAACCCCATTGGTTGGCAGAAAAAGTGACTGACATAATCCTTTGAAATCTGCTTTTCCCATGCCTTGACCAGTACCTTTATCTGACTCCTCCCATGCTTCATTCTGTAACCTGTCAGCCCTTTTTCCTGTTCCCCGGCTGCCATATCTTTTGGTATCTTTTGCTTTTGGAATCTTTTGCCTTTTGATATCTTTTGTCTGATTTGAGAAGATCTTTTTCCTCTTTTTAAGGGATTGTGTTCCCTAGGGTTTCCCTATATATAATACTATTTTCTTGTTATTTAACACTACACACACAAACACTTAAACTCTCATCTGCTCTCTTCTCCTTGCCCTCTGCCGTTGTTCCTCAGCTGCCTCCTCTCTCTGCCTTCGTCTTTTCCCTTGTTGTTGGTACATGTGTGTCAGTAGTTCATAGTCTAGCATTTGTAATCGAGTCTGTAATGTAATTATGTTTATGATTATGTTTATGTTTTTGTACGTGCGAAGTTGTCAACAAGTTCGCTCAGGCGAACTTGTTGAACCAGCGAAGTTATTGACAACTTCGCCTATGGCGAAGTTGTCGTGTATATAAACTGTTCAGCGGAACAGTTTCGAAAGTTGGTTTTTTAGGTTTTCGTTTCAGTTGTTCAGTGAACGTGTTACGTGTCAGTGTCTGTAATAGTGACCTCGAGTCACGTGTTCGGTTATTAATATAACGTGTGCGTTCATTGTTCGTGTGTTTGTTTATATTCTGCACTCGTATCTAACTACGCAGGGATTCCGCACCTGCGCAGATAGCGACATCCCGTGTACGATCCGTCCAGGAGCCTACAATTGGTATCAGAGCCATCGGCTCGATTGTGAGGTTCGGGATTTCACGCGGTGTAGAAAACGTCTCGTTTGACCTATTCGCGAGACGTATTTTTGTTGGGATTGTGTTTTACTCGTGTTTGACAGTCATTTTCAAGCCATTACATCGATCGGAAACTGCTAGATTGACGAAATCAGATCTGAACAGTTTCCTTGTTCATCGGGCGAAGTTATCTCTTCAGGCGAAGTTGCCGTCACCGGAAATAGGGTTTCGGCGAAGATATAAGGATTAAGCGAAGTTAACCACAACTTCGCCTATCCTTATTAGTTCGCCTCAGAGAAGTTATCCTCAACTTCGCTCACCTCCCAAGTTCGCTTACCTCCTAAGTTCGCTCATTCTAAGCGAAGTTATTCTTAACTTCGCCCAGTCAAGCGAATTTAAGACCCAGCGAAGTTACACTTTCCAGCGAAGTTAACTTTCAGCGAAGTTATTCTTAACTTCGCCTACTGTGCTGTTTGGAAGATTTTTTTTTAAATTTTCGGGTTTTCGTGTTTTTGCAAAGATGTCGTCAATTAACATCTCCGATTTAGTCAAGATGGAAGTAGAAGCGGGGTCTGCCACTAAGGCCCCGAGGTTGATGAAAGGAACTGACTTCGTGGCATGGAAGGATAGATTCATCCAATACATTAAATACCAGGATGCAAAAATGTGGGTGTGCATCCAGGATGGATATATCCCCCCAACTATGCAATACGAAGGTTGGGATGTGGTTAAGAAGTACAGCAAAATGGAGGACGAAGAAAAGAAAATGTATGAGGCCGAGAGCAAGGCCCATGCAGCTATAACTATGGCACTTCCTCAAGAGGTTCTCCACACTTTCAGAAAGTACACTTCTGCGAGAGAGCTTTGGGATGCTCTTGAAAACAGATTCGAGGGGAATGTGGGTATCCGAGCATTGAAGATTAAACTTTTGAAGACCCAGTTCTCCGTCTTCAAATTTTTGAAGAACGAATCACTGGATGATATTATCACTAGATACTATCATCTAATGACAGAGCTTAGCAATTATTCGATTGCTTACCGAGAAGAAGAGATCGTTGAAAAGCTTCTCGATGCTCTCCCACCGAAGTGGGAAATGTACACCGTTCTTATGAGGGAAGACAGAGACTTTCCAAATTATGATCTGGAAACGGCAGTAAACAAGCTCAGAACTTATGAGCTTAATATGGTTCGAAAAGAAACACCAACAGATCAGATACAAGACCCTGGTATGTATGGTGCAAATGTTAACTCAGGCTCAAGTTCGAGGCCTGAATCTGCTGCTTATTACTCAAAAGGGGAGTCAGGTTCTGACTCTTCTCATGTAGGAAACGTTTCTGTAAACTCGAATGGTGATGTCTGTTTCATTGCTGGAGGATCAAGTACTTCAAAGCCTCAAGCATCCACAAGTGGTTTCTCTGCAAATGCCTCAAGCAATAATTATTCCAAGATGCCTATGAGTGTAAAATCTGCTGAAGAGCAGTTTGCAGTCTATGCATCATTTATTGCTTCCTACGAAAACTACATCCAGGGGAAGATTGTGGACCCTGCTGTTCTGGATGAGGATTACGACCAGATCGATGCTGATGATCTGGAGGAGATGGATTTGCAATGGCAAATGGCAATGATTGTGAGGCGAGTAAAACGGTTTATGAATAAAACTGGGAGAAAGTTTGTTGGTGGTTGGCCTGGATTCGACAAATCTAAGGTAAGGTGCTATAATTGTCAGCAATACGGGCACTTTGCCAAAGAATGCAGAAATGAAAGAGTTGAACGTGGACAAGGTCGGCCTACACAACACTCTGGAGTTAATAGAGAGATTAATGCCATGTTGACCAGAGAGGCATGTGAATACAACTGGAACCTGCATTCAAATGAATCTGGTGAGCAAGCGAACATGGCTGAGGCTGAAGTTAAAGAATGTGAGAAGGTTGATGGAAATGAGAAAGCTACTGAAGAAGAAACAGCTTTCATGGCAGATGACAAGGACACTCGCTCCGAGGTAAGTAATAAGAATATTTGTAGTAATTGTGAAAATTTGTCTGAGCAACTAACAACAATGACTGATCAGTACGTCCGTTTAGATGCTGATTTTAAAACTATTAAAGAAGATCACCATTTTACGAAAGCAAGAGAAACAAGTTATAAAATTAAAATAAAAGCATGTGAAAAAGACATTCAAAGCTTAAAAACTAAACTTGCTGAGAAAATTGAAATAATTGATCTTAGTTATGAAGTTTTAGAAGAAAAAACTAAAGTGATTGCTGATCGGGATAAACAGATTGCTGACCACCAGGTGAAGGTGGTGGAACTGAACCGCAAACTTGAGCAGTTCAGGAATTCCTCGGCCATCCTTGATCACCTCGTGAGTGATCAAGGTACCTCTGCAAAGAGGGGAGGAATCGGTTATCACGAAGTTCCACCACCCTTTAACCACAACTATACTTATAATCCGAGTGTTCAGAAATCTGTTGATTTCGAGGTTACTCAGACAACTCCCATCAAGGTTACAAATATAGAACCAAGTGTTAGCTGTGGCGAAACGAGTTCGCCTGTTTCTAGTGTGAATATTTCTGTTTCGAGTCCAGTCTCATCGGATTCGGATAAGTTGTCCGAATCTGGTCAGACAAAAGAGAAGGTAGGGTTACCCACCGGTGGAGATAAAAATAAAATTTCTAAAAAGAGTTCTCCACTCAATCCGTACGTCCCACCTTATGTGAGACGAACGGCTGGTAACACTGCCTCTACATCCAAACCAACATTTGACAAGAAAATGGAGAGTCGATGTTGCTTTAGATGTAACAAGTTAGGACATCTAGTTGCAGATTGCCCTTTGAAGCCGAGATTCAGAGGTGTGAAGCCAAATAAAACTGAGTATAAGCGTCATTTTGTTACTGCTAAAAATGAAAACTTTACAAAATGCCAAAATGTAATGAATTCAAGTTTTCATAAAAACAAACCTCAGTTTTACAACCAAACCACAAGATATAACACTTACAATTCACAAAGGTTTGGGAGGCTTTACCCTCAATCTGCAAGGAGATTTCCTAACAGGACTTACAGAAATTATCCTGATGCTAACTTGAGAAAGCCAGGGTACGGGACGTATCGATCCAAGACCAATTGGTCTTGGGTCCCAAGATTCTAACTCTTTGTTTTATTGTGCAGGAACAGTTGAACAGTGCTGCCAACAATCTTTGGATTGTAGATAGCGGCTGTTCCCGGCACATGACGGGCAACAAACACTTGTTGCAAGATTTAAAACCTGTTCAGGGAGCAAGAGTTAGTTTTGCTGGTGAGAGCGGTGGTAGGATTACTGGTAGAGGAACAGTGTCGAATGGGAGAATGACACTTGAGAATGTAAACTTTGTGGAGTAGTTAAAGCACAATCTGTTGAGTGTGTCGCAGATTTGTGATAAAGATTACACTGTCCATTTCACGAAGAATGAAGCGATAGTATTGAAGCCTGGTTTTCAGATACCAGACGAATGGATAGTAATGAAAGCTCCACGTGAAACAAATACATATGTATTGGACATGAGGTCTACTGAAATGGCCACCGGAGAATCTTGTTTAATGACAAAAGCAAGCGAATCAGAATCAGAATTGTGGCACAGGAAAATGGGACATATTCATCTTCGGAAGATGAACTTCATTGTCAAAAATGGGCTTGTGATGGGCGTTCCCTTAAAAAGTTTTAACTTTGAAGACAAATGCATAGCCTGCAAGAAGGGAAAACAACACAAGAAATCCCATCTCACCAAGAAGATCAATTCAATTGCCGGTACTCTAGAACTACTTCATATGGATCTCTTCGGTCCCGTGAATGTAAAAAGTCTAGGTGGTACTTCTTACTGCTTGGTGATAACTGATGACTACTCGCGATACTCGTGGGTATATTTTCTGAAAACGAAAGACGAGACGGCTCAGATGGTGAAGAATCTAATTACAAAAGTTGAGAACGTCATGAGTAAATCAGTTAAATACATCAGAAGCGACAATGGGACAGAGTTCAAGAACTTTGAAATGGAAATCTTCTGTCTTCAGAAAGGAATTGAACATCAATACAGCGCTCCGTATACTCCGCAACAGAATGGAGTGGCTGAAAGGAAGAACCGAACGTTAATTGAAGGAGCCAGAACTATGCTGGCAGACTCGAAGCTTCCTGTGATGTTCTGGGCTGAAGCAGTTGCTACAGCCTGCTATGTTCTGAATAGGGTGTTAACCGTTAAGAGACTTGGAAAAACTTGTTACGAGCTTATGCATGGAAGGAAGCCCAACTTGTGCGGTCTAGAACCATTTGGGTCTCCTTGTTCGATTTTGAAGACTAATTCGAAATTTGGTGAAGTAGCCGATGAAGGAATCTTAGTCGGTTATGTAGTTGGGACTCCCAACAGACGGGTCTTCAATACTTCAACTTGCAAGGTGGAGGTGGTTTGTAACACCGACATTACTAGTTACCAATCGCCAAAACCAAGCAATGGACCTGCTGAGCTTTTCGACTATGTTAAGCTCTTTAAGTCGTTTAACGTACCTGATTTAGAAATTTCTGAAGAAGACGAAAGAGCTGTGACGAAGATGATATTTGATGAGGAAGAGAATCTATTGCAACGACAGCTGATTGAGAAATCTCAACCTTCCACATCAAACACTATTGGTACCCCTACTGCCTCAACTGAAGATGAATTTATTAATCCTTTTCACTCTCAGCCAGAAACAACCATAGATGAGATCTCTTCAAATTTGGAAGATAATTTGCATGTTGGTGCTGTTCCGACCACGAGAATTCACAAAGATCACCCATTGGAGAATATTATAGGTGATGTGTCCTCCAGTGTACAAACCAGAAGTAGCTTGAATGAGCACACCTATGTTTATACAAGCATAAAAGAAACGGGTATAATGAATGAATGTTTGTACTCCTGCTTTATAAGCCAAATTGAACCAAAGAATTATCAAATGGCTTTAAAGGACAGCTCGTGGGTCGAAGCCATGCAAGAAGAGTTGGCTCAGTTCGAGAAAATGGAAGTTTGGACTTTGGTTGAAAAACCAAGGAATGTGCACGCTATAGGCACAAAATGGGTGTTCAAGTGTAAGAGAGATGATAAGGGAATTATCGTAAGAAATAAGGCGAGGCTGGTTGTTAAAGGTTTTAATCAGCAAGAGGGTATTGATTACAATGAGGTGTTCGCTCCTGTTGCCCGGTTAGAAGCGATTCGATTGTTTTTGGCGTTTGCTGCATTTAAAAAGATGAAGGTATTTCAGTTGGATGTGAAGAGCGCGTTTCTAAACGGGAAAGTTGATGAGGTTGTGTATGTTGAGCAACCTCCGGGTTTTCCTGACCCAGACTTTCCTGATCACGTATACAGGTTGAGCAAGGCGTTGTATGGGTTACATCAGGCACCTCGTGCCTGGTATTCAACGTTATCAGACTACTTGCTGGAAAACGGTTTTGAAAGGGGATTGATCGACAGTACGTTGTTTGTGAAGAGAGAAGGATGTGACTTCCTGCTGGTTCAAGTCTACGTGGATGATATCATTTTTGCTGCATCAAGAGTATCCATGTGTCAGGATTTTGAGGCTGTCATGAAGAAACGATTCGAGATGAGTGCTATGGGTGAACTAACTTTCTTTCTAGGATTGCAGGTTGATCAGAAGAAGGACGGGATGTTCATTCATCAAATGAAGTACGTTCATGATGTGCTGAAGAGATTCAAGATGGAGGACAGCTCTCCATATGACACTCCAATCTGCGTCAATCACAAATTGGGTGCTGAATCAGATAGTGACGCAGATGTGGACCCAACTCTGTATCGGGCGATAATAGGTTCATTAATGTATTTAACTGCTTCTAGGCCTGATATAATGTTTGCTGTTTGTCTTTGTGCACGTTTTCAGGCAAATCCGAAAGAATCTCATTTGAAAGGTGCAAAGAGGATACTACGGTATCTCAAGGGCAAGCCGAAGCTAGGGTTGTGGTACCCAAAGGGAGGAGACGTTGAACTGGTGGCATATACAGATTCTGATTATGGAGGATGCAATCAGAGTCGGAAGTCGACAACAGGAGGCTGTCAGTTTCTTGGAGGAAGATTAGTTTCCTGGCAGTGCAAGAAACAGACATCAGTTGCAATTTCAACATGCGAAGCTGAATACATGGCAGCATCCAACTGCTGCTCTCAGGTTTTGTGGATTCAGCAACAATTACGCGACTATGGTCTGAATTTCTTACTCACTCCTATTTTAATTGATAACACTGCCGCCATCTCAGTAATTAACAATCCCGTGAAGCACAGTAAAACTAAGCATATTGACATTCGTCATCACTTCATACGGGATTGTGCTGAGAAGAAACTGATCAAGATCGAAAAGGTTGATACGCTGGAAAATTTTGCTGATCTGTTTACAAAAGCGTTTGATAAATCCAGATTTCAAAACCTAATTGAGCTGAACGGGATGATCAATCCCGAGTAACCATGTCTTTCTGTTTATTTAAAAAAAAAATAAAAAAAAAAAATAATAATAAATAAAAAAAAAAAAAAAAAAATTGTGTCATTATTGCTTAAAATTAGTCGGTTACCTCAGTTTGATGGACATATCCTCGGATATGTTTTGGTCCTCGTTTCGACTTAGAGAATGAGGATCGCCATTAACCGGAAGACTGAAAGTGACCGGGGCAGTTATGACGTGTGTTCTTTCAGTTGCTGAAAATTAGTCGGTCATTCTTAGTAAGAAGGACACATACTTGTATGTGGTCGGTCCAGTTGATCCATTGGATCATCAGGATTGCCGTTTACCTGAAGACTTTGACGTGATCGGGGCGATTGAAATCAAAACTTTTGTTGGGAAATGAAATTACTTTTCAAGTCTATTACTTCGTATGAAGTAAATGTGCTATGTTTAACAGAAAATTGATCCATCCTTGGAAAATGATATATATACTGATTGTGTGTGCTTAACTAGTGAAGTTATTAAGCTTAAAAGGCTTTAGAACAGTCATTGTATGTCATGGTAATTTTTATGGTGCGTAAAAGTGTATGTGATACTAACTTAAACTACTCGATTTTACGTGGAAACTCCTTAAGAGTGTTGAATGTCTTCATACATATCTTTCCGAATGATAGGCAGAAAAGCGACTACCCAGTCATACACGAGCCCGTGAGTGTTCTGATTCCCGTAAAGAAAGCATTTCAAGACACTGCAGTGATCCAGATTCGGGACTTGCAGTGGTTTAGTACTCCGAAGTCTATAAGTATGTATCGTAAAAAAAAAAAAAATAAATAAAAAAAAATGTGTATATTTTCAGTACTTATGAGTCATAGTCACAATCAAGACTTCTCAATTCTGGAGTAAGAAAAGAACGGGAAGCAAACAACGAGTATCTACAAGTTAATCAGACACTATGGGTCGAAGTCAATTCGGGGTGACTTGGGTATAGCCAAATACGCTTTGAGAATAGATAGAAGGCTTCATTATCTTTGAGTTGTTGCCTACTTAAAATTTTGAGCTCAACTGAACCTTAATCCGTATCACAGAAACGATGAAAACCATTTAAGTTATTTACATGCCTACAACCTGTTTCTCTATGTCATAATACAGCTAAACACGGATCCAAGTGACAGTCACGTAGTTAGTATGATTCCTGTTAGGATCTTTTCTAAAAACGTAGTGGTCCCTGACTAGACTGAAATTTGATCCCTTATTTCGTTAAATTTTTATAAGTTTTTCTGTTTTTGTAGTTATATTATTTTATAACTGGTTACTTGGACATGATCATTTTTGTTTAACTCTTTTTGGAAGCTTCTAATGTTAAGTGCAAGATTTTTCAAACTTAAAGGGTTGATTTTGAAATTACGGGCGAAGTTGTTGAATTCGGCGAAGTTGTGCTTAACTTCGCCTAGGCGAAGTTAAGCGTAACTTCGCCTGAACAAACTCTGCCCTATATAAGGACTTTTAAATCTGGAACTGTACCATAATGTTCAAGTTCCGGCGAACATAAAATCAAAAACCAAATTTTCCGGCGAACTTGATTTCCTTTTCGATTTCGATCTTTGTTTCCAGTTTCTTGTGTTCATTGACGGTATGTGTTGTCAATATCATTCCCAAACATACTCGTTCGTTATAGTTTTACCCGGTTCGAGACCTCGGGTTGTCGAACCTTCAAAACCTAGTTTTTTCAACCGTGTATTACGTGTTCATGGACGACCTTTTCGTCTCAAAACCATTAATATAAGCTGTTCTCTACTCCTGGATCGTCAAATCGTTGCGAAAACATCGGATCTATGCCCTTTGAATCTGAACAGTCGCCGTTTCAGATTTAGGCGCAGTTAAGGTTTAGGCGAAGTTATCCACAACTTCGCCAGGAGATTAATTTCGCCTGTGGCGAAGTTATCCGTAACTTCGCCTTGAACTCAATTTCGCCTGTGGCGATGTTGTAATAAGGCGAAGTTATCATCAACTTCGCCTATACCAATTCACTTAACAGCTCTTAGACGAACTTACAGATGAAGCGAAGTTGTTCCCAACTTCGCCTCACCGTTAAGTTCGCCTATTCAGGTTTACTCACAACTTCGCTCGTGGTACATAGCAAACTTGTGAGTTGCTTACACATTGTCTAACTTGTTTTGTTTTGTGCAGATATGGCTGCTATTGGCGGTGCTGGTGGTGACGACGGTGATGATCAACGACAATTCTTTCCGGCCCATAATCAGTATATCATTTTAGATCCAGACGCAAGAGGCGTAGAAGACTACAGGGAGATAATCACATTTCTCCAGCGATCAAGAGTCTTTCATGCGATCACAAATACACTGCCCATTTCACTGCCTAACATTGAAGACTTTTGGCAGACAGTGTACTATGATTGCAGGCCTGAGCCTCCGGTGATGCGAGCAACCGTAAATGGTCATGACATACAGTTTTCTTCGGAAGATATACGGTTGGCTTTGCGGTTTGGGGAAGAAACAAGAGATGACCCAACGGAGTTCGTAGCTCCTTTTCGTGATGGAGCGTATTTGAGGATGGGTTATTCGGGTCCACTGGGGGACTCGCAGAGGAGGAAAGGGTTTTTGCTGGATCAGTGGCGCTTCCTGATGCATGTGTTGATTGTATGCATGTCTGGGAGGAAGGCAGGAACAGATGGGATGGGCGCGACGATGCAGTCTGCCATGGCTGCACTGACGTACAACCAACGATATTCCTTTAGTCAGATGATCTTTTACGAGATCGATCGTCAGAGAAGGGCTGTGGCGCGCGAGCGATTTATCATGTATCCTCGATTCTTACAAATGATTCTAAATCATGTCGCTCCGTCGCTACCGTAGAGACGCCCTATTAGATACGTCGAATGCGTGACGAAACGTATCTTTGATCAGTGCCGCACTTCGAGCACTCGTAGCAAGCCTGAGCTGCGTCCTAGGCATACTCCATTATTCGGGTATCTCATCAACCCGGGGTATGTTCCTGCAGGAGGGGACGAGTTCAGAGACCCACAGCCACATCAGGCGGCAGCACCCCATGCTGTACCAGCTGCGCCTGCTGTATCTACTGTGGTTTCTGCTGCTGTGCCAGCTGCTGCATCTTCTGCTGTGCCTACTACTGAAGATGTAGATCTTGATGCTGCTTTTAGTGGACATGGTTTGTTTGATATGGATGTATCAGTTTCTCAGGTCATGGATGTTACTAGAGCAGTTACTTCGGTAGCTGACTCCGATCTTGACGAAACGTTTGCTGAAGCGAGACGACTGATGGTGTCTCGGGAGAGAACTACGGGAAAGAGGCCGAGAATTGTTGACGAGGATGATGAGGAAGTTGATGAAGAGGAAGCAGTTCAGATTGTGCTCAGACGTTCACGAAGAGAACAGACAGGTATGGGTTCGGGAGCTGGAGAATCTTCGAGGCTGGTACGTTTTGCTCCACCTGCCTTGTCTGGTATGTCTCTTATTCCTACTACAGCACAGGTTACTGCTGTCGAGACGTCGGCCCCAGCAGTTGTGTCTCTACCACCCCAATCGCTTACTACACCGGTGGTGGTTGCACGATTTGTGGAGTCGACCGTCACCACTACTGCAGGGTTACCAAGTGTACCACCTGCGGTCACTTCTGCTGCTGATGTCCCGCCAACTCCAACGCCTACTTCTGACAACGAAAGGATTGCATCACTAGAGCGGATTGTTGCTGAACAGACAAAGACCATTCAAAGCCTAGTGGAATCCAATCGACTACAAGCTGCCCTCCTGGTTGAACACGGACAAGTAATAGATGCCTTCAAGGCATTCTTGGCATCTCAGGGGGAGAAGACTTGTAGGGGAGATGAGTTGAGGACGAAACGGAGAGAAGATCATGACGATGATCCCAATGCACCGGAAGGTGCAGGTGGTGAGCTGCCAAGAACCTCTCAGGCTCTTGGGGCTTCCACAGCTGAGGGGGAGTCTACAAGTGCAGCCGGTGACGACGTTGTAGATGTGGATGATGATGCTGATGTTGAAGATGTTATAGATGCGTTGAAAGAGTTGGATGGGGAGGATGATGAGTTTATGAATGAAGATGATGTGCTGCCTGTTGATGAGATCGAGAGGATCGGAGAGCAGATTACTGTTGAAAACGTGATAGAGGAGGGTGAGATTGTAGATGACTCCGTGGAACACGAGATTCCGGAGGTTGAGAGACCAGAGTTGGGTGATGAGAGCGTGGTGGAAGATACTGAATGGGAGGAACAACCGAATTGGAAGGAGAGTTGTGCTCACTGGTTCATAAAGACGAAGAAGCCGGCGGTCCCTAAGATGTTCAGAAAAAGTTACAATATTAAGGGATACGCAGAAGCTAAGAAAGGTATTATCTGCTGGTTATATGACGAGCAGCTGCGGCTCTTCGTGATCAAGAGATACGATGGCATTCAGTACTTCAGGAGAACGTTGAGATCTCTAAACACACTGCCAGAATGTGAGGTAAAAGATTTAGCCAGACTGGGATTGATAAACAGAAGTGAAGACAACATGGCTAGAATCATCGGGAAGATCGTGTGGAAAGAGTGCGTTAAAGAGAAAAAGTTTGAGCTACTGAAACCACAAAAGGGGAAACTTGTCGAAGACAAGGATAGAGGTCTGAGAGTTGATGGAAAACCTTGGATGGTTATGAAATATAAACCGATCCGGTGCCTTAAAGAAGTACCGATGAAGCTCATGCCCAAGGACGTGCTCAAAGACCTAAAATGGTGGTTCGTGGATTGTGAGACAGCGGAGGCGGTAATGGAAGATGAGGATGAACAAGAAGTGCTTAGGGTTTACGACCCGATGCATCTTGTTAATCTATCGAAGGCTGATCTGAAAGTGCTCAACGAGAAGAAGATCTTCTGCATTCCTGCTTGGAAGGATCAAGCTAGGAAATATCAACTGGTGGTGTCGGTATGTGTTAGAGAAGGAGCGGACGCGTAGAGATGCAAGATTACAAGACTCAAGATTTGAAGATCAAGATATGAAGCTACTGCCAAGGGGGAGTCTGTTGGTACATGTGTGTCAGTAGTTCATAGTCTAGCATTTGTAATCGAGTCTGTAATGTAATTATGTTTATTATTATGTTTATGTTTTTGTACGTGCGAAGTTGTCAACAAGTTCGCTCAGGCGAACTTGTTGAACCAGCGAAGTTATTGACAACTTCGCCTATGGTGAAGTTGTCGTGTATATAAACTGTTCAGCGGAACAGTTTCGAAAGTTGGTTTTTTAGGTTTTCGTTTCAGTTGTTCAGTGAACGTGTTACGTGTCAGTGTCTGTAATAGTGACCTCGAGTCACGTGTTCGGTTATTAATATAACGTGTGCGTTCATTGTTCGTGTGTTTGTTTATATTCTGCACTCGTATCTAACTACGCAGGGATTCCGCACCTGCGCAGATAGCGACATCCCGTGTACGATCCGTCCAGGAGCCTACACTTGTCCTGCCCAGATTTCCGGTAATATATAATATATAATAATTTGTTAAAGATACATATTACTATGCTAACATATATTCAAGGCATAAAACAAATCATTAAACCAATAATCTCTTATTTATAGGTTAACTTGTGCTTGTTTCTTGCATTATCTTTCAACACACCTTTTTCAGGTGAGTAATCTCGTACCTAATCCCTTTTTATTTTTAATGTTTTGGGATGTTCATGTGTTCGTACAAACTTGAGTCTTAAACTTGTTTATAAACTTTTGTCGCGCAAAACCCCATGTGTTATGGACGTAGACTTGGCTGTTTATTTGTATGTGTGGATCATTAACCGTCTTGTCGGCCTATTCCGCAGTTTTCATGGATCCATTAGATGAACACGGGAGAACTATCGTTTATGATTTCTCTTTTGTTTACACTTGCACAGTTTTCTTGTTTTTGTGCTCAATTGGGAGCACGGGTTGAACTATGAGCTATGATCTATTAGGCTTGATCACAATCTGATTACACCCTTGTTGAACACCAGTTATACACATGATGCGCGCAGATATTGTTATCTATTATATCTATTAAACTTGATTTCTCACCGACACGCAAGTGTTGACGTTTTATTTTAACACATGTTCAGGTTTGCTGTAGCAGCTTTTGGGAATCTCTTGGACGCGTAGGATGTTTTCTTTTTGTTTGGACCTAGATTAAAATGTAACAAGACATATTATGTTATTTGAATATTTTAAGTTATGATATGATTTATGTTACTTTATGTCGTGTTCTGCGCGTGCGCAATGAAATTTATTTATTAAATATTGACACCCAAATAGTGTCACGAGTAATGAAACAATACGTGGCGCCCCGATGTATAATCCGCCATCGGTCGGGGTGTTACATAAATGTTTATGTTTCCTCTCAAAAACACCATTTTGTTGAGACACAACTTGACAAGTAGTTTGATGTATAATGTCTTTACTTAAAAAAATAAGCACGCTGAGAATTACCAGATCCTAATTCAAAAGCATTATCAGCACGAATACATTTTACAACAGTGTCAAATTGAGTATGAACCATTTCAATAAATGATTTAAGAATTGGAAAAGCATTGCTTTTAGTAGAAAGTAAATGTGTCCAAGTAGTTCTACTATAGTCGTTCACAATGGTTAAAAAATATCGAAAACCATTGTAAGTGGATGTATGATATGGACCCAAACATCAATATGGACTAAATAAAAAATTTTAGTAGTTGAAGAGACACTTGTTGGAAAAGGCAATTTGTGTTGTCTTGCTTTTGGGCATATAGAACAATGATCAAGATTAGTCAAAGAAATACTAGACATGAAAGGTAATTTCTTTAACTTGTAACTTGGAAGATGACCAAGGCAATTGTGCCAAGTATCACCAGTAACAACAAGATTACAAAATTTATTCGAATGAAGGAAATTGACAGATAACTGCTTGGTGGCCTCTAAAAAGATAAAGACCATTTAGCAAATCACCAAGAATCTGAGGCGTCTTCAGAGAAGGGGCCTGCAAAACACAGGTATGTTTAGAGAAAAGAACAACACCATCAGTATCCGAACATAAACGAGATACAGAAAGAAGATTGTTTTTGAAATGTGGTACGAAAATAACTTTTGATAAAGAAATTTTCTCTGTTAAAGGAACAATTCCAGATCGATTAACTGAGACAGATGTCCCATTGGGAAGATTAATAAAAATAGGAGTTTTAAGAAAAGATATGTGTGAAAACAAAGTTTATCATGACACATATGATCATCGGCTCTAGTGTCAATGATCCATTTAGATTATGCAAGATTGCAAGACATAATACCTCTAAAAGTTTGCTGATTGACTGTAGAAGCATTGTTAGCAACAGGTTGAACTTTAGTCTGTTGCAACAGACTCATCAAATCATGCACTGTTGCTGAGAGATCCCTTGCTGTTGTATATTGTCTCCCTGTTCTTCAGCGAGGTTAGCAGATATTTTCCCTTTGGTAAACTTAAAATCCTTTGGAAAGCCAATCAACTTATAACACTTGTAAACAGTATGCCCATTCCTTTTGTAGTGTGTGCACACTAGGTCCGTCCAAACTGCTCACCGCTCGAACTCGCTCTCCATTCGATCGAAAATTGCTCAAAAATTGCTCGATCGTTTTTTCGCTCGATTGTAAACGAGCCGCTCTGCTCGGTTCGGTTTGTAAACGAGCCAAGCAACGAGCAAAGGTTCACTCGGTTTGGTTCGGCTCGAATATTTTTAGTTTAAATATATATATATATATATATATGAAAATTTATATAATTAGTTTTATAAATACCTTTCTATTTGTATTCAAAAAGTCCATTATACACTACAAAAAAAATTAAATTAAATTAAAAAATATAAAAGATATTAGATCTTATCTCCTTCACACAATCCAAACCTTATCTTTTTCACAAGTTCACAACCAATTACCAAAAGTCCAAAACTCTCACTACTCCCGTCAATCTCACGCACAGCCGCTCCGGCCTTCGACCACCGCGCCATTGCCACTGCTCACGTCTCGCGCCACTCCTCACGGACTCCGAGTCTCCTGTATATCTCGTCTCCTTCATCTTTATTTTTTCAGGTATCCTTCATTTTTTCGGGATTTGGTTTCTATTTTAGCAATAATTTATGTTAACTGAGCGAAATCGAGCAAAACCGAGCCGCTCGGTTGTAAACCAAGCGAGTTCGAGCAAGGTTTTTTCGCTCGTTTTCTGATATTCGAACCGAACCGAGCCGCTTGGTTTCAATTCGAGCCGAGTTCGAGCAGAGGATCGCTCGGTTCGGCTCGGTTCGTGAACAACCCTAGTGCACGCCAACAATTGACGATTCTCTCAAGTTCCCCCAACATAAGAAAACCCACTATGTGCATTCATTGATGCAAAAGATGCAGTGAAATCAGTGCTGGTGGTGTGAATCTCTTTATGCTTTTCATGTTGTATTAAGATTCCATAGGCTCGGTTGATGGAGGGCAAAGGTTCCATAAGAATGTTACTTCTGATTGTATCATAAGATGGATTAAGACCAACAAGAAATTGAATCAATCTTTGATCCTCGTCTCTTTTAGCAAATTCATGAGCTTCACCACAAGTGCATGAGGGTAGAGTATTAGTTGCATTTAACTCATACCAGTTAGACTTCATCTTTTCAAAATAAGTAGGAATGCCATTGTTTCCTTGGGTGATTTGACAAAGATTCTTTTGCAACTGATAAAATTTTGCCCCGTTAGCTTGACCATAACGAGCATTGAGCTCATTCCATAAAGCTTTGGCAGTCTCAGCATACAACACACTGTCTCTTATATCGGGTAAGAGTATTGAGAATCCACGAGATAATCATATCGTTTCATCTTTTCCAAACAGCTAATTGTTGCTCATCACTTGGCATGACCAACGTATTATTAACGAAACAAAGCTTATTTTTAGCTGAGAGAGCAATGGTCATAGCTCTCTTCCAAGCTACAAACCCGGTTCCATAAAAAAAAATTTGATACCAGCATCATACCAGGATGATCTAATGGATGAAGATAGAGAGGATTGGAAGAATCAATGGTCATGTTTAAAGAAACTGAAGTGTTCGTATCAGCCATAGATCATAAAAAAGAGCGTATAAGATACTTATACGGCGAAAAGATACTTATACGTGAGAGTATAAGTGCAAAAAACGAAATGACGTATAAGTCAAATGACTTATACATGAGAAGATGATACTAATACGCTGATGATATACGCTGAAAAAATATATGTTAACTGATGAAGATGGTCAAATACGGCGATGAGTTCATGGCTGCTAGAAAAATCAGTTGAGATACCACCGGAAAAGCGACTATGTCGGAATATCACCGGAAAACCGTGAAAATAGAGAAATCTTCAAATCAAACGCAGATTTGATCACGGTATCATTCATACATTAATCCAAAACAATGAATGGTGATGAATAAAATGAAAAATCATATTCGAAGAGAACCGAAAGAGATGAAATCAATTCAACGAACCGAGAAAGATAAGATGATGCGGAAGCGGATCGAGCAAGATGCTCTGATACCATGTAAACTTTCAAGGAACGATATACATTTGAGAAGAAGAAGAAATAGAGAAAAAGAAATTTTATTATCTGAAAATTACCAATTACATAACAACAAAGACAAACAATATATATACACACACAATAAACGACCGTATATGTATGTATATATACGCCCGTAGAACATACACGTGCGTATATGTACATACTATACGCCCACATAATGGTAGTTAAGTGGTAAGTCATATGGCCAAAAAAATCGATGATTCAAATTCTACCGTGTGTTGATTGTGATGTATTTATCTTATAAGAATTTCATTCAAAAACAATTGTTTTGTTCATAAACATCTTACTATACTATTAAAGCAACACATCTTATTCACATGTAATTTAATTAGGTTATCCACATAAGGTGCAAAGTATACAATTTCTATAAATAAATTATCCACGTAATGAATAATTTAAATCTAAACAATAACTCCTAAGTTGGAGAATGTTCCAAACTAAATTGTTACAATCATCATTTGTTGAGTAATAAAGGCAATTAATTTCCTTCATTGTTATTTTTTAAAATTCTGAGATTTTGTTATATTATTTTTTTTGGATTTTGAGAAATTATTTATGAACGTTTGGACTGGATATATGGATGTTTGGATTGAAATTGTGGTTTAAGTCACGAAGTCTGGATTTTGTTGTTGCTTTATTAACGTTTAATCAAAATTACAATTGTTATATCTCATTGTAATATTCATATTTGTAGAATTCTTTGTGTTGTATACTTATATGTTTTATAATTTCAATAAAAAATAATTTTTATAACACACAACTTACGTTACAACATCTACATATTTATGCTTCATAGTTTACAACATATGATTTCAGTAGATGATGAAGTTTTAATTAATATGTTTTTTTATTTCAAGGTAGAAATTATAAATATGTGTTATAAGTTAGAAATATGTATTAAATTGTTATTTTTCTCTGTTTATCTTAGTGTTGGGCCTAGTTTTGTGGTTCGATCTTAGTTCGTTTTTAGTTTATTTTGTTTGGGCTTGTATTTCGGGTTGCTATGTAAGCCGAGAACACACTTGTGTTCTCGGTGGGCTTTTGATTGTGTGGGCCGGACTATTTGGGTGGTATCCCTATATATAGAGATGTTATGTATAGGGTTAAAGGTTGTTCATTCCTACTCATTAAGTGATCAAGTATTGTAAGTGCTTAAGCACCCGACGTATTCAATAATATGCATGTGTTTTGAAGCAATTCCGTGTTACTCTTTATTGTTATATCGTGTTCTTGAATCACCGAGTATAGGTATTCCGCACCTATACTTGTATATTGATATCATAATTGTAGTGATCCAGATTCGGGAATTACAATTGGTATCAGAGCCTTAGACCTTTTCAGGCTCGTTATTGTGATATCAACGATTCTAGAATATTATTTACAAGGTTATAATGTGTTTTTCGGCGAGAATCTGATCGGAGAAGAAGACTGACTTGTTTTCAAGTAAAGATTGGCCTTGATCTGGAATTAAAATCAAATCCCACATTTTTGGAAGTTTGTTACAAGTTAGTTGAAGAGTTTTTTGGTTTTCGGCCTCTGTTTTTCTCGGCTTCTCGTTGTTCTCAGCCAAGAGTGGTTTTCGGTCAAGCTTTTTGATCAACATTCGTGTTCTCGGTCAAAAAGTTGGTCAACAAATTGAGTTTTCGGTCAATCTTTGGTCAACGCCAGAGTTCTCGGTCAAAGCTCGTTAGCAACTTGAGTTTTCTGTTAACTTTGGTCATCACCTGTTCAACGCATTCTCGGCCTAGTTTGTTGCTTTGAGCCTGTTTGTCTTGAATTTTAATTGGACTTAATCTTATTTGGACTTGAATTAAAATGGCCCAGTTAACTAATGGCAGCAGCTCCATCAACTCGTCACTCCACCAAGAACTTGATTCCATCATGGGCACTGCTACTCGTATACCCCGTTTATTGTTCCACGAGGGGTTCAATGAATGGAAATTCCGTTTCGAACATTATGCCAAGATGAAAGATTCAAAATTTGGAGAAGCATTGTGAGGGGACCTCAAAGGATCACCTATCAAAGGGAGGGTTCAAACGAGGTTCTTGTAAAGCCGGTTGCTAATTATGATGATGATGATGATTTTGCTAAAGTAGAAGAAGATGAGAAAGCTCTTTCCACTCTAACCATGGCACTCTCACCCGAGATTGCCCTTCAGTTTAGAGAACTCCAAATAGCTAAAGAGTTGTGGGCCGCACTGATAGAAGTTTATGAAGGAAATGAGGATATGAAGAGAAGTCGCCAAGATCTGCTGCGACAAAAATTTGATATGTTCAATCATGTTTTAGGAGAGACATTGGAATCCCAAATTCAAAGGTTTATATCTCTCGTAACTGAAATGAGAACTGCAGGAATCTTTCTGCAAACCTCATAAATTGACAATAAGTTGGTGAACTCTCTGCCGCAAAATTGGGACATGAATGTTGCGGTTATCAAGAAGACCAAAGATCTTAACAGAATGAGCATGACAGAAATGATAGCCACTATTAAAGCTTGTGATATGGATGATAAGCAGCGGGCAATAAATCACGATAGTTCGTATAATGCTGCGGGATATAACGTCGCTTCTAACAGTGCTCTTATGTCTCAAGATAGCTTCTCACCGTTCAAGTATACTCAACAACCACCACAGGGAAACTTCCAGATGTTTTCATCCACTCTAGGTCAATCATCTTCATCTAATTCGCCAAATCCAGCCCCAGCATTTTCACCAAGTCTGGTCAATCTACAATGATTCTGGTAAAACCACTCCCAGTCAGAACTTCAGCCAGATTCCCACAATACCAAAAGAGACTCAAGAGAATATAGCTCTAATGGCGGGTTTTATGAATTGTTACCATGCCTTTCTGGCCAGAGATCTGGTTCAACCCGTGGTTGCTGCTGATTTGGATCAGATTCATCTTGATGATGTTGAAGAAATGGATATCTCGTGGCAAAACGCAATGGCAGTCTTCCGTGCTAAAAAGTTTACTAAAAGGACGGGTAGAAATAATTGAAACATGCCTAATAACCAAAAGGTGGGTTTTAACAAAGAGACTCTGAGGAGTTACAATTGTCATGAGCCGGGTCATTTTGCTCGTGAATGTACTAACCCAGCTAAGGATGGAAATATGGAAAGGGCATTAGTTCCAGTTGGGAATGCTCAGGGTGAGGCTGGAGGTAGTTCGGGTAATGGTGAAAGAGGTATGGTTGCTCAAACGTTCTCTTGGGAAGGTCAGATGGCTGCACTTAATCAAACTGCAAATTTCGCAACTATTGAAGACTCTGAAGAAGAAAACACTGCTGAGGAGAAGGTCAAGGAGCTCCAATTTGCATACATGGTGTTCACCTCTCCGGATTCATCTGAGGTACGTTTTCAACCATGTTCTTTAAATTGTGGTGAGAAAATAGAAATGTATAAGCTTCATAATGACAGTCTAAGTAGAGATATGGAGAGAATAAAATCCGAGAATTTTAAACTTAGGAAAAATGAAAAGGTTTTTAGACAAAATAGAATCTCTGAACAAGGATATTAAAAAAACTTAAGTTTGATTTTAGTATAAAGAGCTGTCACCATCTTGACGCTAAACAAGAAATTGCTGAGTTAACCGCTAAACTGGAAACCTCAAAGTCAGAAATTTTAAATCTAACTAGCAAGTTTGAGAAGGCTGAATTTAATTTTAAAAAATTCGATGGCTCCAGTAAGGTTGTCAACTCAATGATTGAAAATCAATTGTGGTGGAAAGAGAATGAAGGTAAGGGAATAGGATTCAGTCAAATTCCCCTTCCATATAATCACAATTATGTTCCTACTCCTGTCACCAAAGAGCAGGAAGAAAAGATAAAGGATATGAAGTATGGTAAACAAGACAAAGGTGATGGAACCAGCTCTACTGATGCTGGTTCATCTACTTTAAATATGAACGATTCTAATGTATCTACTTCATGTGCAGAAAGAGTAATTGTGAAGGAATGGACTGATGAGGATGACGACCCGTTTATTGATTTTGATAATAATAATGTTTCTGATGTTTCTTTAAACCTTCCTGGTTTGAATTATGTTATTCCGATTGTTTGTGTGGGCTCTGTTTTAAAGAGCAAGGATTCTTGTCTGATTGATTCGGTTGAAACTTTGAACTCTATAAATGTGGTTTCTAGTAAAATAAAAAATTCAAAAATTTCAAAAACTTCAAACAAAATATATGTTGCACCTAAATTTGTCAAAGAGGGATGCTCTAATGACAAACAAGGTGATAAGTTAAAAAGGAAGAACAGGAGTTCTCGCGAACTTAAGCAGACTGGTCCACACAGTCAGTCCAGACAAGGAGATGCCAAAATTGATTTTTTTATAAAACGTCAAACTTGTTTTAACTGTGGCACTCCTGGCCATATCGCCAGAAATTGTCCATATCGTCCGTATGTTCCTTACTACAGATTTTATCAAAGGAATATGCCATACATGCCCCCACAACGTTTACAGGCAAGGATTCAGGCATTATCAAGCTAGTTCCTTTGACGATGATTGGAATAAAAACAAATCTGGCAGGTTTAGTCTTCATCAGAGCAACCTAACATGTCTAACAGAAAAGTCAGAAATGGTGTTCCAAATTCAAAATTTCACATGAACACCAACGCTAGACCAAAACAGGAAAAGAAGACAAATTCTTCTTCATCGACATCTAAAACACCGGAGATTATGACAACCATTCATACGTATAATTCCAAATCATACAGACATAAATGGTTGCCTAAATCTTCGGCGAAAATGTCAACTTATTCCATTTTTACGGATCAAAAGGATATGTTATGGCAATCTGTGACAACCATAGATGAGTCAGGGTCACCCAGTGTAAGTATGGACTGGGTACCAAAAACTAACTAATCCCGCGCTTTGTGCAGGGACATTTATGGAGGAATATCATCAGACCTTGGTATGTTGATAGTGGCTGTTCCAGGCACATGACAGGGGACATCACCCAGCTACACGACATTCAAACATTTAACGGTGGGTACGTGTCCTTTGCGGGAGGTGAGAAAGGAAAGATCACTCAGAAGGGTACTGTAAGTAACGGTGTTTTAAAGTTTGAAAATATTAATTTTGTTCCAGAATTGAAGCATAGTCTTTTGAGCGTGTCACAAATTTGTGACAAAGATTTTTCAACTCATTTTACTAAAAATGAGTGCTTAATTTTGAAACCTGGTATAATCATACTAGAAGATTGGATTCTTGTTCGATCACAACAAAAAGATAATCCTTATGTGATCTACATGATCAAAAATTTTCCTGACGAAATAACATGCTTGTTTTCAAAAGTGTCAGAACATAGTGCGATGCTTTGGCATCGTCGTCTTGGTCATGCTAATACAAAAAATTTGAATCGTCTTGCTAAAACAATTTAGTGCGTGGTTTACCAATAAACGATTTTGTGACTGTTGAAAAATGTGTGGCTTGTGCTTTGGGTAAACATCATCGAAAAACTCACAAGCCGAAATTGATTAATACCATCTCATCTGTTTTTCAACTACTTCATATGGACCTTTTCGGGCCAGTTCATGTTCTGAGTCTGTCTCGTAGCTCTTATTGCCTCGTTATTACTGATGATTACTCACGTTTTACTTGGGTATTTTTCTTGTCAAATAAGAGTGAAACTGCAGATCTTATCAAGAAGTTCATTGTGCTCATGGAAAATCAACTGAATCTAAAGCTGAAGGGAATCCGTTGTGACAATGGAACAGAGTTCAAGAATGCGACTTTGAATCATTTCTGCTCAGAAAAGGGGGTGCTTTGTCAGTTCAGCGCCCCACGAACTCCTCCACAAAATGGCATTGCTGAAAGAAGAAACCGAACTCTTATCGAAGCTGCAAGAACAATGCTGCGTGACTCCAAATTGCCACTGTTTTTTGGGCAGAAGCTGTTAACACGGCATGTTATGTTTAGAATCGGGTGATAATCAATAAATCCAAGATGAATACACCATATGAGATAGTTTACGGTCATCAACCCACTGTTGCACACTTCAGAGCCTTTGGTTGCCCGTGCACTTTACTGAACCTCGAGACCACTCCAAATTTTGGGGCGGCAGCCGATGAGTATTATTTTGTTGGGTATGCGGGAAATACAGCTTACAGGGTTTACAACAAGTCCACCAAACAGATTATAGAGTCTTATGAGGTTCGTTGGCTGGAAGAAAATGAAACTGATGCTCGTGTTGGTCCCGATTGGTTATTCGATTACAATGAATTTTTCAAACCATTCAATTTGTTTCCAGTCATCAACTCCGAACCCCCATGTGATCCCACAGTGGAAGTTGCAAAGGAAATTCCACAGACTGTATCTCATATTTCTCCACTGATTGATGATGATGTTGCAGAATTGAATAATGCCTCACCTGCCTCTGAAAATCAGTGCAACAAAACTCCAGAATTTGAATGCTCACCTAACATGACTGATAAAGGAACTGATGTTGAGGGGGAGAGTTCCATTCGTCAGATCTTTGGAAGCACCTTGTTTCCCGATGATATTCCAAATGAATATGTCGCCGGCACCTCGTACTCTCACAGCACGGCGACATCTGGATGGATAAACCCTCTTGTTGATGATATTGAGAACTTGTCAAATCTGCTATCCACCAGTGATGTCTCTGAGCAGTTAATTCTATCAAGAATTCAGAAAGATCATTCGATTGAAAATGTCATAGGTCCAGTTGAAGCAGGAGTGTCCACCAGAAGCCAAACGGGACACATAAACAGTTGTATGTTTTCATGTTTCATTTCTCAAATTGAAGTTAAAAATGTAGAAATGGTTCTTCAGAAATCAAGTTGGGTTGATGCGATGCATGAAGAATTGAATCAGTTTGATAAGTTGAAGGTCTGGAGATTGGTTAAACTGCCAGAAGGAAAGAAAGCTCTTGACACTAGATGGGTTTTTAGAAACAAGCGAGATGACACAGGGATTATTGTTCGTAATAAGGCTCGACTGGTAGTTCGCAGGTTTCGTCAGGTTGAGGGGTTAGATTACACAGAGGTCTATGCTCCAGTGGCTAGACTTGAGGCAATTAGAATTTTTCTAGACTATGTATCATATATGGGGTTCACAGTATATCAGATGGATGTCAAGACTGCGTTTCTGTATGGTGAGGTTAAGGAGGAGATTTATGTTGATCAGCCATAGGGTTTCGTTGATTCTAAGAAACCAAATCATGTCTACAAGCTAGACAAGGCCTTTTACGGGTTACATCAGGCACCTCGAGCTTGGTATGCTACACTGACCAAGCATCTTCTTGATCATGGGTACAAGCGTGGAACCGTCGATCAAACCTTGTTCCGGAAAACTGTCGGAAAAGATTTGATTCTCGTACAGATTTATGTTGATGACATCATATTTGGATCCACCAGCACTGAGTTATGTACAAAATTTGAGGGTGTAATGAAGAAGAGGTTTGAGATGAGTTCGTTGGGAGAAATGACAATGTTTCTGGGGTTGCAGGTGCGTCAAAGCTCAGAAGGAATTCTACTCCATTAAGGGAATTATGTTGAGGATATGCTAGTGAAGTTCGAGTTTCAAGATTCAAAGAATGCCAATACTCCCATGGCTGAAAGACCACTATTGTTATCGGATCCTGATGGGAGTCCCGTAGATCAAACATACTACAGATCAATGATCGGGTCTCTGATGTATCTGACAGCAAGTCGTCCTGACATTTTGTTTGCAGTCTGCCAGTGTGCTCGATTCCAGGCTAATCCTAAACTCTCCAATTTAATTGCTGTTAAACGTATTTTTAGATATCTGAAGGGACAATCAAAGTTAGTTCTTTGGTATCCCAAACAATTAGAATTTGATCTTTTGCTTTTGCTTTTGCTGATAGCAATTATGGTGGTGATGACATTGACAGGAAATCCACGTCAGCTGGTTTCCAGTTCCTAGGAGACCGTATCATTTCGTGGCAGTGCAAGAAACAACAGATGGTGTCTACTTCGACTGCCGAAGCGAAGTATGTTGCTGCATCTGCTTGCTACTCTCAGGTAATCTGGATGCAAAACCAACTGCTGGATTACGGTTTGGAATTTCTTGACACTCCCATTTTTTGTGATAATGATGCGGCCATTGCCATTGTGAAAAATCCCGTTCAACACTCCAAAACCAAGCACATTGACATCAAAATTTATTTTATTCGTGACTGTTTCGATCAAAAATTAATTCACCTTGAACAAGTCCGAAGCTAAGTATGTTATACCTGCTATCTACTTCGACTGCCGAAGCTAAGTATGTTATACCTGCTATCAACCTGTCTCTTTATGCCATAATAACGCTGAACATGAATCCTTGTAACAGCCTCTTAAACGATATGATTCCATGTTCGGATCTTTTCATAAAAGGGCGGCGTTTTTACTAAAAACTGAAATTTGATCCCGATCTTAAACATTCAAAGGGAGTTACTGTGTATATTAATATGTATATTTATTTTGACTTTATTCTTAGCTAAGTTTATTTTGTTTTATTTTTTCTAACTTTTCTAAGTTTTTAAGTTTTCCTCGAAATCACTCTCCTCGAAATGGTCGTATAATTTAAATGTGTTCATTTAAAAAAAAAACGGGCTCAAAAATTTTTTTGGGTTGCTGGAACATGTGTGATTTAGGATGCTCACTGGTTTGAGCCCATTTGGTGTTCTCGGCCCGTCTTTGGTTTTACCATAAAAGGTTATTAAGGTTTTTTTTGTTATCTTTATCACTATCTTCACAAAATCTAAACCTTTCTTCCTCTCAAGCTTCTAGCCGAGATCTAACATCATGCTACTAATCATCTTTAAAGAGTGTGTCTCTCTACTTAACAGGTACTGAACAATGTCATAGAGGCTCACTCGATGTTTCAATGAACCGATACTATGGATAATTGGATGAATCAAAAGTGGATTCTTGAGTATTTAGGAGTTTCGGTGGATTCCTTAGGGTTTAAAATTAGGTTTTCGGTTGATTACTATGGTCAATTGCAGGTTTAATGGAGGTGATTGGAGAGATCTCGGTGGGAAGAAGATGCCTACCCGTTACCCTAGGCGGAAACCCAAGGGTTCTCTGTCCACAGCTGTCAAAAGTTTTCTGTTGACTTGTGTTGACCGAGAACTCCCCATCTTGACAGAAAACACTTGTTCTCGGTCAAGTTATGACAGAAAACCCTTGTTCTCGGTTATCTATTGACCGAGAACCCCCATTTTCAGTTGATTTCATCAGTTTTGTTGACTTTCGTTGACCGAGAACCCACCCTGTTGACCGAAATATCCCCATTTGGGCCCTCCTCTCACTGTCTGAGCCCATATTTATACTGTGTTGATACACTTGGGTCATATAACATTTTCTTGGGCTCTCCTATGAGTTTTATGCGGGCATGTCTTAGTCTTTTGGACTAAATTAAAACCATGGACAAATTTATAAATTTTATCATATTAATTTATTAATTGTCTAACTTGACTCGTTTGGTGCAGAAATGGCTGATCAGAATACATTAAAGGTTGCTGAGTCGCATAATGTGGCTGGATACTTATATGATCCACCCATGACTCACAAGGAATTCAACTCAATGATTGTCGGCCTCAACACATGCAGGATATCTCACGCACTACGAGAAAATCCTGTTATTTGCAAGAAGATGATCACGGATTTCTGGAATAATGCCTCAATCAACCCACACAGACAAGACGGAGTCATATCCATAGATTCCAAAATACAGAAGAATTCAGTTAGCATCACTGAGGCGATTGTGAGAGAGGTTCTTACAAGGATGGGTTACGAGGGCACCTATCCTCCGGCAATCAAGAAACTGTTTCACCCATACTGGAGATTCTTGATTCACACGTTTTTCACTTGCGTGTCCGGAAGGAAAGGGGGCTCTGATGATATTAGTCACACTCAGATGTCCGCTATTGTCGCTCTGATCATGGATTGGAATTACAATTATTCCAAGTTCGGTTTCATTGAAATGATGAGCAATCTGAAAGGGAAGAAGGAGATGTTTCTTATGTATCCATGGTTCATGCAGATCATTTTTGATTCTCATTTTCCAGACCTTGTAAAATCTGTTGATACCATGGATATGAAGTCATTGGGACCCAGTACCTTTGGGCTGATGAAACAAAACAGGAAGGGGGCCAAGATTGTCTATCGGGGCCTTCATGCTCTGGTAAAATTTGGACGGTTTGCTGAGACAGAAGCTGAGCCTGTTTTAGCTCAGGTTGCTGATGAACACGTGGTACCAGATCAACCGCGTGTTGCTACTTTCGAGATTTCTGATGATGAAGAGAATGAGACTAAACACCGTCAGTCAGATACCCCTCCAAGTACTGAAAACGTAAGTGCTTTGGAAGTTGTGAAAGCTTTGTTACAGTCAACTGCTCTGAAGCCTCCTCAGATTGTTGCTGAAATTAATGAAGAAGACATAGCTGAGGATCCAGCTGCAGACCTAGGTCCTCGTAAACGAAGAAAGAAAGACCCGAGGCTTGGCATGCTGATAAATGAGTCTGAAACAACCGCTACACCAACTACAGATGAAACAAACAACCCAGTTCAACATACTATTCAACCTGAGACACTTGCCCCATAAGTAAAAGCTTAATAAAATACATCTACTGCCGAGCCATCTTTTCATGATTTATTGATCAGTAATTTTGGTGATGATTTTGACTTTGAGACATATATTCCACAATTCAACTCTTGTGATATTCCCTCCGGTTCATCTGGCCTAGACACTCAGGGTCAGTCAAGTTCCAGTACGTCTGACAAGGTAGCCCTGATTCTGGCTATGCAGGAAGCATATCTTCAGAATAAAGGTAAAGGTGTGGTTCTTGAAGATGCTCCTGTCGATGTTCATGCATTACAACGTCGGGTTTTTGAACTTGAACAAGATTCGGTAGTCAAAGATGTTCGTATTCAAGAGTTGGAAGCAGGAAATTCTGACAAAGATTCCAAGATTAAAGAACTACAGTCAAACATGGGAGAACTAACGGCCTTGTATCTCGACCTCCAACAAAAGCTGTTTCAAAAATTTGGAGATGAGTTTAAGGGCAGTGACGACGTAGTTTCTAAAGCGCCAAATGTGAGTCAGGGTGGTAGTTCTACTGCTCGTTCTGTTGAAAACATTGATGACTCGGTATCATTGCAGCAGTATATGGATGTTCCTCCCATCTCCAAAGAGAAATCTGACAGAATTAAGAAGAATCTGCTTGAAAAGGGAAAGAAAAAACTGCTGGTAATGAAGAACTCCAATCAGAATGTTGAATCGTCAGATCATCCAGACAGGTTTGTTATTTAATTTCAAAAGGGTTTTAATGATAAATATGGTGATCGATCGGGAGTTCTGTCGTGGGTTTTGATGCGGATAAGAATATGTAGTGGGTTAAGAGGAAGTCAGGAGCAACTGAATACTACCAGAAAATGAAAAACTTTGGTTCCTGGACCAAAGTAGATCTTAGTGACCTGATTAATGCTCCATTCACCAAGCTGACAAATGATAAGCGTGGTTTGGATTTTTCGAATTTTCTAAGAAGACAAGTCGTCAGAGGTTTCCCTGATATGAAGACAGCTGAGTCTTTTCTGAAGAAGGTGAAAGGAGTTCAAGATCCAAAGACAGGGAAGACAATGGTCAATGTCATGTGGCCTGTCACGGACAAGGCTACTCACATTCCTGTTCCTGAAAAGATTCTAGATGGCACGTTGGATAACATGAGATTATGGATATATGATAGTGTTACTGCCACTGTTGTTATCAAGCTGGAAAAGGGAAAGGGTCAGTACCGATTTGTTGATCCAAGAGATTTATTAAAGCTGGTAGAAAGAGACATCAAGACGCTTATTACTTTTCAGATAGTTGTTGATCCGATTTTTGAAACAGCTGCTAAAGAATTCACAAGTATGGTAGCCACTATTATCCGATGCAAGTTTTGGGCAGGCACTTTGAAAGATGCTGACATTGATTATATGGAGCATGATTAAAAGACAAAGCTACAAACCAAGGGGGAGATTGTTGGGCCTAGTTTTGTGGTTTGAGCTTAGTTCATTTTTAGTTTGTTTTGTTTGGGCTTGGATTTCGGGTTGCTTTGTAAGCCGAGAACACACTTGTGTTCTCGGTGGGATTTTGGTTGTGTGGGACGGACTAGTTGGGTGGTATCCCTATATATAGAGATGTTATGTATAGGGTTAAAGGTTGTTCATTCCTAGTCATTAAGTGATCAAGTATTGTAAGTGCTTAAGCACCCGACGTATTCAATAATATACGTGTGTTTTGAAGCAATTCCGTGTTACTCTTTATTGTTATATCGTGTTCTTGAATCACCGAGTATAGGTATTCCGCACCTATACTTGTATATTGATATCATAATTGTAGTGATCCAGATTCGGGACTTACATTTAGTATGTTGGATTCTTTTAATTTGACAATGGCCTTGCCCAATTTGTCACAAGGTCTGTTTGGATTCTTTTAGAGACCATGCGGTGCATTGCAAAGAATTATCTGGCTTTAAATACATACATGATTTGGTTAGAGATGTTATGTGTGATATTCTTAAACGGACAGTGATTTCTGCTAAAAAGGAGGCCCCTGTTAACTTTCTCATGGATCCTCTTGAAGGGATGTCTATTTTACGACATAATGATCTTCTTGTGTTCGGGTGGGCAGAGGGAAAACACGTCTGTGTGGATCTTACTAGAGTGTCTCCTCTTGTTGGGCTCAGGGACCGTGAGTTTGTTGTGGGTCAGGCTGCATTTAAGGCTGAATCGGGTAAATTTGTTAAATACGAGAAAGCTTGTTTAGCAAATCAACATGTCTTCTCCCATTTGCTTGTTAGGTTAGATAATGTCAGAACATTCTCTGACACACTTAAGCTATCTCTCTCATCTCTCTCTTTCTTTAGCCGAACCTAAGAGGAAAAACCGTGCATCGATCCGAGGTAATGATGTTATGATCTTATATGGATCCAAACCCGCTAGATCTAGTCGCGAAACGACGAGCCGACACCCTCAACTGTTAAAGTCACAAGATCCGGATGGAATCGGGTATAAACCGATCAAAAGACGAGCTTAGGGGTCACCCTAGCTCGAGTTCAGATCGATTAGGGCGAAAAACGGTGAAAAACAGTGTAAAACACGTTTTTCCGGCCACCACCCGGTTTTCCGGCACGACGGCGTCAGAAAGACGGCGCTGGAAAGGCGGCGCGGAAGTTAAGGAGAATGTCAGAGAATGTTCTGACATTCTCTAACCTAACCCTAGGCGTGTGTAACGAATGAACAACCATTCGTTATGCCTTTTCGTTAAGGAAGAAGTAACGAATGAGCTACATTCGTTATCCCATTCATTACAGAGAGGTGACGAATGAACCCTCATTCGTTAGAAGGTCCTTTCGCAATAGAGGTTCATTCGTTATAAAGGTCCATTCATCAAGAAGTAACGAATGAGTCCATTCTTTATGAAAGAACACACAAGTTAGGAGGTAACGAATGAGCCCCATTCACTAAGGAACTGGATAACGAATTAGAACTTGAAAGAATGACAGAAAGGTCCCTGGACTTAGAATAAAATGGTTTAATTACATAAGAAGCCCTTGAACTTTATTAATTGGTGAAAGATACCTTAAAGGGTTAATGGGTTAACAAGAAAATATTACTAAAAAATTCTAATGAAAATTTTGTCAAGAAAAGCTTAACCCCAGCCAGGGGCTGCCGCCCCTTGGACCCCGCTAGGGGCCGCCGCCCCAAGAACCCCGCTGCCAGGGGCGCTACCCTTGGACCCTCGTTATCTGAGGGTTATAATTAATCTAGAAACGCGATATGAGTAGTGATAGTTAATTGGTACGTGTAATTGTTATACAATTAGTTGCACACAACTAAAGAAAGGAATAACCATTAATGGTGAACGTAACAGGACGCATGTGAGTTTCTAGCCCCGTTTCCTTGTTATGTTTTTGGGGCTGTGTGCACACTCGATGTGATTAGTTAAGTTAATACACTTACCTTAAGTGGTCAGTGCATGCCATATATGATTTATGTGATAATGATTGATGTTATGAATGAATGTTTGTCGGTACGTGAACGATCTTTGGATATTGCACGTATCGCCAGGAAATGTGAGTTTTACATTAGATGCATGAATGATATATGAATGATTAAGAATATGTATGGATGTATATAATAGAAAGTACGTGTAAGAAGTGTATGTATGGTGGTATGGAAAGAAGGGGCCGGACTCTAATAATATCTAAGATAGAAGGGACCAGACCATAATAATACCTGAGATAGAGAAGAAAGGGACCAGACCCTAATAATATATGAGATAGAGAATAAAGGACCAGACCCTACAAATATCTGAGATTGTAAAGACAGTTATGTATGTATTATGAAAGTATGAAAGTATGATGGTATGAAAGTATGTAGGAATGAATGTATGAAAGTATGAAAGAAAGAAAGAAAGTATATATGTACGAATGAAAGAAAGGTAACATGTTAAGTATGTAATATGTATCTTCGGATACGTATATATGTAAGTATGTGAATGCATTGTATGTTGTCTAATTAACTAGAACTCACTCAGCGTAGCTGAATTTTAGTATGCACGCCGGTAAGTAGGAGAGGCAACAGGCTTTAAGAGGGACACATGGCAGGCGAATAAAGAAGCTGGCATTTGAAGACTCAGTTGTTAATGGTTGAACTAAAAAGACATGTTTTATATTATTTTATATTGAGACTTATGTAATTAATGGTTGACTTTTAATATTATTCTGTCAAAGTTTTAATTCACTCTGATATTTAGAACTGTGTTTATGGGTAAATCCAACGCCAAAGTAGGGTAACAGGATCGGGGCCTTGTAGTAGGAAGCAACCATAGTGTTTTTAAATATTTCGTTTATATATATCCCCCGTATTACGGGGTTGTTTGACATTATTTGTTTCTAAAGTTATATATTCTTTTGATTTTTAATTTTGTTTATTGTATGAAAGTTAATAATATATTTAGGATTTAATGGTAAAAGAGTTTCTCAAAAAATGAGATGTTATAACCTAGTTTAAAAGCTATCTGGGTTTGGTGAGACCTATGATCCGTTGATTTTTTTTATTATAAAATTATTTATAAATTATAAATAATATTTAAAAAAATCGTATATTAATTTTTCGTATATCTCTATTTATAGGAAATCCTTGTCAAATATTTGTTGAGATTAATTTTTAATATAATGAGATGCTATAACTTGATTAAGGCTTTATACGTTTTGTGAGACTGTTACACGTGAATTTGAGTCAAATGCACGAGAAGCCTCATTTACAAATAAATGAATCTGGTGGCTTGAGATAATGTAGGAAGCAACCATAGAGTTTTAAAGATTTCGTTTATATACATCCTCCATGTTACGGGGCTGTTTTACATTATTCGTTTATCAAATTATATATTCTTTTGAATTTTAATTTTATTTATTGTAAGAAAGTTAATAATATACGTAAGATTTGATGGTAAAAGAGTTTCACAAAAATGAGATGTTATAACCAGGTGGGTTTAATGAGACATATGGCCCGCTGATTTTTTTTACAACATATTTATTTCTAAATTATAAATAATATTTTTTTTAAAAAAAATCGAATATTAGTTATTTGTATATCTCTATTTATTGGATTTTCATGTCAATTATTTGGTGAGATTAAGTTTTAATTTAATGAGATGTTATAACTCGTTTAAGGCTATATGGGTTTGGTATGACCCTTACCCGTGAATTTAAATCAAATGCATGAGAAATTTTCATTTACAAATAAATGAATCTGATGGCTTGAGAGAATGTAGGAAGCAACCACATAGTTTATATATATAGGGGATGAATATTTTGAGAGCCTTGATGAGTTGTAAGAACTTTAAGAACTCAATATTGACCACACATTTAATTAAATGAGTATGGAGTATGTAGCTGAGAATCAATCTGATTAAAATATTAATCAGGACAGAGAATAAATATTTTTGATGATTAAACAAGTTTAAATGCTAGTTACAAATGTGTAATAAGTCGATTCGGTTTGTAAAAAAATACTATAATTTTTTTTACGTTACTTACACTTACGTATTACATATGTATAAAAAAAATAAAAAAAAATACGTTGAGTTTTTAAAACTCAAAGTGGTTCTCAAAAGAAATCACACACACACACATACACACACACACACACACACACACATATATAAGATTAGGATCATGAGAGAACTTTTTTTTAAATTGAGAACTATGAGAACCATTTTGAACCACAAAAAAATCATAAAATAAAAAAAGCACAAAAATCAAAAAAGTAAAAAAACCCAAATTCTTATTTTATCATCCCGGTTTTATAAAAAAAACTCGGTTTAGCTAAATTATATACACATATGTATTATATTTACATATATGTACATTTACATGTTTTTTTGTACACATGTGTATAATTTAAGATAAATGATACTATACATATGTGCATATTACGTAACTAAAGATTATATAAAATTATACATATGTGTATAATACGACGTTTTTTTTATTTATTTTTATTTTTTAATGAAACCGGAATGAGATATAAGAATTTTGGCTTTTTTACCTTTTTAAAATTTTTATTATTTTTTGTTTTATGATTTTTTTAAATATTTTATTTAAAGGTGTTTTTAGTGGTCCGAAATGGTTATCAAAGTTCTCAATTTGCAAAGGGTTCTCTTAGGATCCTTACCCTATATATATATTTTTTGAATTATAATTTTATTTATTGTCTGAAAGTTAATATACACTTAGGATTTGATGATAAAAGAGTGACAGATAAATGAGATGTTATAACTTGATTTAAAAGCTATTTGGGTTTAATGAGACACTTGACTCGCTTATTTTATTTCTACAATTTTTTTCTAAATTATAAATAATATTTATTTTTAAAAAATCGGATATTAATTTTTAATATATCCTTATTTTTACGTTTTTATATTAAATTTTTTTGTTAGATTAATTTTTAATTTAATGAGATGTTATAACCCGTTTAAGAACTATATGTGTTTGGGGAGACTTATAATCTTGAATTTGGATCAAATGCATGAGAAACCTATATTTACAAATATAGTAATCAGGTTTGCTTGAGAGAATATAGGGAGTAACCAGAGAGTTTTTGTTTATATATATCTAAAATTTAAAATATATTAACTCCCTCTTTGATTGAATGCTTTTCAGAAGTTAACTTCTGTAACATCCCGAAATTTCTAACAATAATATTTAATATATTATTTATTTATGATGGAAAAGTTTACTTGGGTTAGTAGAAGAAATAATAGAATAATAAAGATGGAAAGTTAAATATAGACTAAATATAGACTTTAAAGAACTATATGAAAAGCATGGAATTAAAGAAGGAAAGATGCGCCTAAATGGGCTTTAAAGATGGAATTAAATATAGACTAAAAAGGAAAGATGCAGCTAAATGGGCTTAAAGGAGTATAAATATCCCTTAAACCCTAATCCTTTTCATTTCCATTCATCTCTACACCATAGCCTACACCTTCAAAAACACACACTTCTCCAATTCCCGTTTTTGAGAAAATAGCCCACAAAGACACGACGATTCCCGGAGATCTAACCGTTGGATCGGTCTCAAATTTTAACTGAGTGTTCATGTCATATAATGAAGATATCAACCGACCAGATCTTTGATCAGAGGTCGCTAATTCCAGTTTTTATCAGCAAAGCCGTAACAACAAAAATGGAGTTTTTCCGGTAACTCTAGCGGCGGCTTCCGGTGGCGGAAGCGGGTGACCCTGGTAGATCTCGGCGAGAAGGTTCCGTGGCCGCTTGAATCACTCAATTCTGAGTTCGTTTGATAAGGTTTTGGTCTAATTGAGTGATTTCAGACACAATCCTCAAATGTACGTTTTTGTTTAAAAGGTTTACCTTTTGTGTATGGATCTGCATGAAAATTGGTAGGATAATAGATCGGGTCATGATTATTGATAAAGTAATGAACTTAAAAGTAAACGGGTTAGTTGGTTCGTTTCGGGTAAAACGAGTATTGTTCGGTTCGTGAAAAGGACCGGTAAACGAAGTCGGTTTTGCATGAAACTTAGTAGGATAGTAAATTAGGCCTTATTATACAAGAAAAATATAAACTTGAACGTAAAAAAGATATTGGAATGAAACGGGCAATACATATGACATTTGGGCCAAGTTAAAGAACGAAAAAGAACTCGTTATGGCTCATAACCCGTTTTATATTTTAAACGGGCAAAACTAGTCAAAAGGAAATGTTGGAAAGTGATATGAATTGAAACCATATATGAATCGAGCCCTTAAGAAACTTGATTCAATAGAAAAGTAATCGAATAGAAACGTATTCGAATCGAATGAAAAAAGTAGTCGAATCGATTGGTCATTCGATTAGAATGCCATTTGATTAGAACTTCCATTCGATTAGAGCTGTCATTCGATTAGAGATGTCATTCGATTAGAATGGACATTCGGTTAGAATGGTCATTCGATTAGAACTGTCATTCGATTAGAATGGTCTTTCAGTTAGGATTGTCATTCGATTTGAATGATGATTCGATTAGATGATATAGTTAGAGGTAGTTAATTGATACTTATATTATTACAAATTTAGCCGTGCCCCAACTGAAGAAATATGTTACAATCAATTCCGAAAGAAGCAGGACCCATGTGAGTTTCTAGCCCCATTTCCTTGTTATGTTTTCAGAGATGTGTGCATATTCAACGTGAATGTTAATACACTTACCTTAAGTGGTAAGTGTATGCCATATAATAGATGTGATAATTGTACTTAATGATGTTATGAATGAATGCTTGTCATTACATGAGCAATCTTCAGATATTACACGTATTGTCTAGGAAAGTGACGTGCAATTACAATTATTGATGTTATGAATGAATGATTGTCAATACGTGAACGATATTCGGATATTGCACGTATTACCAAGGAAGATAAAGTGTAGTACGTATGGAATTAGTATGTACAGAATGAGTATGTAAATAAGAGTATGTATGGAAAGCATGAGAGAGTGAATAGATAGAAGGGACCAGAACCTAAAAATATCTGAAACGGAAGGGACCATACACTAACAATATATGAGACAGAAAGGACCAGACCCTAATAATATATGAGACAAAAGGGACTAGACCCTAAAAATTTCTGAGACATAAATATATGGTATGGAAGTATGATTGTGTGATGATATGAAAGAATGTATGAATATATGTATGTACGTATGTAGGTATGAATGTAAGGAAGAAACCTAACAGGTAAAGTATTGAATATGTATCTACTGATACATATTCATATGAAAGTATGTGTATGAATGTATGTTACCTGATTAACTAGAACTCACTCAACGTAGCTGACTTTTAGTATGCACGCATGTGAGTAGGATGAGGCAGCTGGCTTGAGGGGGACACATGGCATAAGAAGAAAAAGCTGGCATCCGAAGACTTATGATGCATTTATGAATGATGTATAGTTAGGAATGACAAAAGATGTTTGTTTAAGACAAGTTCTTGAAATGATGTGAAATGTTTATTGAAAGTTTTATATGACGCGAAAGTTTTAATCAACTATGATATTTAAAACTGTGTTTATGAGTAAATCCAACATACAAAGTGAGGCACCGGGAACGGGGCCTTACAAGTTGGTATCAGAGCATAACTTCAAGAGAATTAAGCATCCTACATGCTTAGACTTGAACAGAGAATGGGACTTAAGTAAGAAAATAAAGAAGATGCCAGTTCAAGAAAGTCATGTGTCACTCAAGCAAGCTCAGTAAAGGTAAAGTGTATGATTATAATAATGTTTAATGTAAGAATGTGTAAGGAAGTTAGCTTAATTGCTAGAGATAGGAGTATATGATTGCATGAACTGTTTGGATGTCTAATTTAGAAGTAGAACTAGAACAAATAGACTCACAAAGAGAAGTGTATAGGACACGAAAAGTAATGTGATCGGCTAATCACAGCTGGCCACTGTTATTACCTGTTAGCCTTACTATCCTTGTACTAAATAATTCCTAAAGTGATAACGTTTGTGTTCCCTTTGAGATAAGATAGATGACTGATACAAAGGGACTAGCGCGGGGAGGTCGTACTGGACGTTGTGGTAAGATGCGTGCCAACCAGACACCTTTTCGAAGAAGGTGTGACAAAGCGATGTACGAAAGCAGTATGACTTCTACTATAGGAAGTAAGCGATAAACACTAAGGGAGTTTCTCAATTGTTTTGCACTACAATGCCAACAAAGTTTGCTGAAGCATCAGAGGCAGCTCAACAGGGAAATCCAAGTGGAAGCAACACGAAGGAAATTGAAATAAGCCAACTAGAATGAGTCAATGCATGGTGTATGCCTGCAGTAGTTAACTCCATAAGTGAACTTGCTGGGATCATGAGTAACGAAGCGGACGATGAGAAAGTAGAGATGATCGAGATCGACAGACTATTATCAAGATATCCTAATTGAACATGCATGAAAGGACGAGGCTACATAGTGTAGCGAATATGAAAGGAAGACGCTAAGAAGAATGCAGTTGTGTACCTGAGATTTTGTGGAAAGACCACTGGCGATACTTTCGTTATAGTATGAGAATGATTAAGAATGGTAAGGTAGAACTGGAGGGACATGAGTTCCTTGTTACTCTTATTGTTTGACTTTAAGAGAGTTCAATGTCATTGGGAATCGATTTGCTGTTTGAGTTTGAGGCTCGTACAACATTTAAGAGTAAGTTGATAAAGTTGAAATCTTTGGATGGTGGTACAGTGACGGTTTATGGTATTAAGGAAAGTTCAGCGCTTAATGTAATTTCGATGATAAAAGTCGAAGGTTTGTTAAGGCGAGGGCACAGTGCCTACCTGGCGTATGTTGTCAAAGCTTGGGCCAAGAATAAAGAAGTGAAAGATGTTCCTGTTGTGCGCGACTACCCCAAAATGTTCCCTGAGGACCTTCCGGGGTTGCCACCAGAGCGTGAGATAGAATTTAAGATAGACTTAGTACCAAGAGCACAGCCCGTCGCGAAAGCACCTTACCGCCTGGCGCCATCCGAGATGAAAGAACTGATGTCCCAACTACAAGAACTCCTCGACAAAGGTTTTATTAGGCCGAGTGTTTCTCCGTGGGGCGCACCGGTGTTGTTTGTAAAGAAGAAGGATGGAAGCATGAGAATGTGTATAGACTACCGAGAGTTGAACAAGCTTGCGGTGAAGAACAGATATCCGTTGCCACGGATTGATGATTTGTTCGATCAACTACAAGGTTCAAGCCGGTTCTCGCGAATAGACCTTAGATCAGGCTATAATCAGCTGAAGGTGAAAGAGGCAGACATCCCTAAGACAACGTTTTGGACGCGGTATGGACACTACGAGTTTCTCGTGATGTCGTTCGGTCTAACGAATGCTCCCGTGAAATTTATGGATATGATGAATAGGGTATGTCGGCCGATGTTAGACAAGTCAGTCAACGTTTTTATTGACGACATATTGATTTATTTAAAGAGCGAGTCTAACCATGCTGAGCATCTAAGAGAAGTATTGGAGGTTTTGAAGGAATATAAACTGTATGCTAAGTTTTCAAAAGGCGCATTTTGGTTGCGAGAAGTGCAGTTTCTTGGTCACGTGATCAATCCTGAAGGTATTACTATGGACCCAACTAAGATTGAAGCGATAACGAATTGGAAGACTCCGCAAAACCTGACTGATATTCGAAGCTTCTTAGGGTTGGCTGGCTATTATAGGAGATTCATTGAAGGCTTCTCCAAGATAGTCGCACCGTTGACCGAAATGACCCGAAAGACTGTAGTATTCAATTGGGGTAAGTTCCAGGAGGAGGCTTTTCAGGAATTAAAGAAAAGACTCACAAAAGCTCCAATCCTTGCTCTACCTGATGGTGACGAGGATTTGGTAGTTTGTATTGATGCCTCGCATCGTGGCTTAGGTTGTGTGTTAATGCAGCGAGGAAATGTGATATCTTACGCGCCCAGACAGTTGAAGGTTCATGAAAGTACCTACACGACACATGACCTAGAGCTAGCCGTAGTAGTGCATGCTCTCAACATTCGGAGACACTACTTATAAGTTACTAATTGTACTATCTACACCGATCATAAGAGTTTGAAGTATTTATTCAAGCAGAAAGAGCTAAACAAGAGAAAAAGGAGATGGTTAGAGCTGAAAAAGGACTACGACTGTGATATCAAATACTATCCTGGTAAGGCTAATGTGGTTGCTGACGCCCTAAGCCGTAAGAACGAGGAAGTCATTGCAACAGTGAAATCTTATAAGTTGATCATTAACTCAGATCTCTTTAAAGAGATCATCAAGGTGCAGTCGTACGTGCTTATAAATGAAGGGCTAATGAAAAAGGAAAGAATTTTCGAACAACAAGACGATGATGGAAAACGCTCATGGTGTTAAGATCATATTTGATCGTATGTGGATTCCACGCCATGGAGATCTTAGAGGTCGAATCCTAGATGAAGCTCATTAGTTAAGATACTCGATCCATCCAGGATCCACCAAGATGTATCAAGACCTAAAGAGAGACTATTGGTGGCGGGGAATGAAGAATGATGTAGTAGATTATGTTAGTAAGTGCCTAACTTGCTTGCAAGTCAAGGCAGAACACCAGAAACCTTATGGGAATCATAATAGAAATGGGGACACGTCATCCTGGATTTCATAACTAAGCTACGGCGTATAGCTAAGCATCATGATACCATTTGGGTGATAATGGACCGTTTAACGAAAAGTGCTCACTTCCTGCTTATACGAGAGGCTATTTAATCATAAACGTTAGCAAATGTGTTCATAAAAGAGGTTGTGGCTAAGCATGGAGTGCTGTTATCGATCGTGTTTGATAGAGATACTCGTTTCACTTCAAGATTCTGGAAAAAAGTTCAATGAAGCTATGGGAACAAAACTGAACATCAGTACAGCGTATCATCCTCAAACAGATGGGCAGTCTGAAAGGACTATCCAAACCCTTGAGGATATGCTACGTGCTTGTGTTTTAGATTATGAAGGAAGTTGGGATGATCATCTGCATCTGGCATAATTTTCTTATAACAACAACTACCATTCGAGTATTGGAATATCACCGTTTGAGATGTTGTATGGTAGACGTTGTAGAACTCCTGTAAGTTGGGGAGAGATTGGTTAGAAAGAGATAGGAAGTCCAGAAGTTGTGCAAGAAATCTCTTCAAAGTTCGATCAGATTAAGGCAAGGATGAAAGCTGCTCAAGACTGTCAGAAGTCATATGCTAATAAGTGGCGATGACCAATCGAGTTTAACGTTGGTGATAATGTGATGCTCAAGGTCTCACCTTGGAAGGGGATTATTCGTTTCAGGAAAAGAGGAAAGTTAAATCCAAGGTACATCGGACCGTTTAAGATCATCGGTCGTGTGGGCGAAGTAGATTATAAGCTGGAATTGCCTGAAGAGTTAGAAGGGATTCACTCTACTTTTCATGTTTCCCATTTGAGGGAATGTCTAGCTGATGACACATCCCACGTGCCGTTGGTAGACATCGAGGTTGATGAACAGTTGAATTACATCGAGCAGCCACTTGAGATAGTGGACCGTAAAAAAAGCAGCTTCGTCATAAAGTTATTTCTTTAGTGAAACTGATATGGAAGCATCACAAAGGATCCGATGCTACGTGGGAAGTAAAATAAGAAATGCGCAAGTTTTATCCAGACTTGTTTAAGTAAGAGTTAGATTTCGGGGACGAAACCTCTTTAAAGAGAGAAGACTTGTAACATCCCGAAATTTCTATGAATAATATATAATATATTATTTATTTAGGATGAAAAAATTTACCTGGGTTTGTAGAAGAAATAATAGAATAATAAAGATGGAAGGTTAAATATGTTTTAAAGATGGAATTAAATATGGACTAAAAAGAGAAGATGGGCCTAAATGGGCTTGAGGGAGTATAAATACCCCTTAAACCCCTAATCCTTTACATTTTCATCCATCTCTACACCATAGTCTACACCTTCAAAATCACACACTTATCCAATTCCCGTTTTTGAGAAAATAGCCCACAAAAACACGACGATTCCCGGAGATCTAACCGTCGGATCGGTCTCAAATTTTAATTGAGTTCTCATGGCATATAAATGAAGATTTTCACCAACCAGAAATTTGATAAGAGGTCGGGAATTCTGGTTTTTATCAGCAAAACCATATAGCAAAAATGGAGCTTTTCCGGCAACTGTAGCGGCGGCTTTCGGTGGCGGAAGTGGGTAGCGCTGGTAGATCTCGGAGAGACGGTTCCATGGCCGCTTGAATCAATAAATTCCGAGTTCATTTGAAATGGTTTTGGTCTAATCGAGTGATTTCATACACAATCCTCAAATGTACGTTTTTGTTAAAAAGATTTACTTTTCGTGTATGGATTTGCATGAAAATTGGTAGGATGATAGATCGGGTCATGATTATTGATAAAGTAGAGAACTTGATAGTAAACAGGTTAGTTGGTTCGTTTCGGGTAAAACGAGTAGCGTTCGGTTCGTGAAAAGGACGGGTAAACGAAGTCGGTTTTGCATGAAACTTAGTAGGATAATAAATCATGCCTTTTTATACAAGAAAAATATAAACTTGAACGTAAACGAGATATTGGAATGAAACAGGAAATACGGATGACGTTTGGGCCAAGTTAAAGGACGAAAAAGAACTCGTTATGGCTCAAAACCCGTTTTATCTTTTAAATGGGCAAAATGAGTCAACGAGAAATGTTGGAAAGTGATAAGAATTGAAACCATACATGAATCGAGCCCTTAAGAAACTTGATTCAATAGAAATGTAATCGAATAGAAAAGTATTCGAATCAAATAGGATAGTATTCGTATAGAAAAGTATTCGAATCGAATGAATAAAGTAATCGGATCGAATGGTCATTCGTTTAGAATCTGTCATTCGATTAGAATGCCATTTGATTAGAGCTGTCATTCGATTAGAACTGTCATTCGATTAGAATGGTCTTTCGATTAGAATGATCATTTGATTAGAATGGTCTTTTGATTAGGATTGTCATTCGATTAGAATGCCATTTGATTAGAGCTGTCATTCGATTAGAGCTGTCATTCGATTAGAATGGTCTTTCGATTATAATGGTCTTTTGATTAGGATTGTCATTCGATTAGAATGATGGTTCGATTAGATGATATAGTTAGAGGTTGTTAGTTGATACTTATAATTATTAGACAATTAGCCGTGCCCAACTGAAGAAATGTGTTACAATCAATTCCGAAAGAAGCAGGACCCATGTGAGTTTCTAGCCCTATTTCCTTATTATGTTTCCGGGGTTATGTGTATACTCAACGTGAATGTTAATACACTTACCTTAGGTGGTAAGTGTATGCCATATAATAGATGTGATAATTATACTTAATGATGTTATGAATGAATGCTTGTCATTACGTGAACGATTTTCGGATATTGCACGTATTTTCAAGGAAAGTGTCGTGCAATTATAATTATTGATGTTATGAATGAATTCTTGTCAATACGTGAACGATCTTCAAATATTGCACGTATTGCCAAGGAAGACAAAGACACGCATAATATGATGTTGTTAATAAGTTAAATTATCAAAATGCAATTGCCATGCCCTGTATAATGAGATAATCTATATAACCTCATTCACAAAACAGTCTTAAAACACATTAAATAAAAAAAAACAAAACATAACTTTTAAAAAGAAAAATACATTACTTGTGACATAACTAGAAAAAGTTAACCATGAAATTTAATCCAAATTTGATTTGGCATTATCAAACTAAATAAAACTTTCATCCTTTCCTTTACCTCCAAAATCCAAAATTTCATTCACCAATACCATCATCTTCATCTTCAACCTCAACCTCCCCAAATTCTAAAAAAAAAAAAACACATTTTCATCTTCATTAATCACAACCCTTATTACATTCCTAATCCCCTCTTCGATCTTAAATCTTTTTCATCTATATATCTTTTGTTGTTGGATACTCGGTGGGGGGTCCCACATCCATCCAGCCCCACATGCACCCCAACGAGCCTCCTCCCATTTCTTCCCAACAACATCATGATCAACCACCTCCACCAGCACCATCAACGTCGGAGACGCCGCCGGTGAATTCTCAACAACCACCGCCACCACCATGGCAGCCATCAGCAATGGTTTTGCCACCGCCTCTTCACTACAATCCCTCCACGCAATTTCCGATGGCTACACCACCACCGCATTTCCACCACATGCCGCCACCGTCTCCGGCGCCGAACCATGTGTACCCTGATCATGAACGGGATTGGTCCACCGGCCTTTTCCAATGTACGTCCAACATGAAAAACTGTACGTCGCTCATCATCCTAAATTATTATTATTGAATCTTAACTTCAATCCAATATAAAAATAAAAAAAATTGATTGATTTTATTATTATCCGGAAATGAATGTTTGGGTTTTGTGACGACACTTTGTCCGTGCGTGACGTTTGGGGAGATCGCTGAGATATTGACGGAAGGACATACGCGTAAGTCTGTTTTATTGTCTTCCACGCTACATTTCATAAAAGAAAATATTGATTGACAGAATATGTTAGGAAAAACTCACGGGTCTCACCAATACTTTGTTGGACACGTTACTTTCATAGGGTTAACACATAAACCAATGAAAGTTGGATATTAAACAAGCCTAGTTTTAGACTCGAGCTTGTTTATGTTTTGCTTGAATTGAGCTTTTTTGCGAGCTATTCTCGAGTAGCTTAGCTTGTTTACACGGCACTGTTTCAAATTTAGATCTTTATTTTTGTGCGTCCACTTTTTACTACAATTTATGTACATTTACTTATGTTTGACTGGGAAAATGGATGCAGTGTGGTATGAACCGGCGACATTGTGTGCATGTTTAGGAGCCGCGAGCTTTATTTTCATATTCTTGTGGCTAACATTCCCCTACACGTGCCTATATCGGGTGAAAATGAGAAGAAAATTCAAGTTAAAAGGAACCTTGGTTGAGGATTGTGCGATCAATGCCTTTTGTGGTTGGTGTGCCTTGTGTCAAGAATATCGTGAGCTTGATCATCAAGGGTTTAACGTATCGATAGGTACTCTCATACCTTCAACTAGACGTGCACAAAAAAACCGGTTCCGGAACCTAACCGGTGGAACCGAACCGGAACCGGTTCCAGTTCCAACCCGGTTGGAACAATACCCGGTTTGGGCATTTTTGTACCCGAAAATCGTACCCGGTTCTCCTATTTGTATGTCAGTACCAGTTTCAACCCGTTTCCTACCCGGTTCTTAATTGGAACCGGTTTGGTTCGTACCCGGAATAACCGGTTCCGACGGGTTTTTTTTGAAGGGTCAAACAAAAGTCAAACTAGCCGTTGGAACCGGTTCCAACGGTAATATAGCCGTTGGAACCGGTTTTTTTAGACACCAATTAGCCGTTGGAACCGGTTCCAACGGTAATATAGCCGTTGGAACCGGTTTTTGAGACAATAGATCCGTTGGAACCGGTTCCAACGGTAATATAGCCGTTGGAACCGGTTTTTGAGACAATAGATCCTTTGGAACCGGTTCCAACGGTATATATTACCGTTGGAACCGGTTTTTGATGCCCAAACCTATATATAACTTGTTTCCATTACTTGTTTCACCACCAAACTCAAAAACAAACTACAATACTACTCCTTTAGCAAACCCGTTCCTTTACCCGACCATCCAACTAAATATTATTATGGCACCCATCAAAAAACTAACAACAAGGCTAAGAAGAGTGTTTTTGTTGCCCCCGTTCCTGTTACGGAGGACCCAAGGGTTGTTACGGTAGTCAACCATAACCGCAACCAAGACATTTGGAAGAATTGGGATTTGATTGTGGATGACGAAGGTTATCAAAAGGCTCGTTGCAAACTATGTGGTTCAATATTAAAGCACGATTCGTAATGAACGCTGCTTTAAGAAACTTCGAGCAATATTTGCAACGTGCCAACTCATGTGAGTCGGTCATGAGACACAAATCGTAATGAACCTAAACATCGGGGCATCTTGTTGTTTCGATCACCATAACAACGTCATCATTGGTTGCCATTTGTTGTTGGTTTAAGGTTAATTGTGGTTTGGAGTGTGTTTTATAGTTTTGGGAGTGGTTTAACAAGTACACAAACAAACCTTGCTATTTATAGAAAGAAGATAACCTATTTATAGTTAAAAAACCGGTTCCAACGGTCAAAAACGGCTATATAGCCGTTGGAACCGGTTCCTAACGGCTATAATGTTTAAATTTCAAAAAAAACCGGTGGAACCGGTTTTTACGTAAAAACCGGTTCCGGTTCCACCCTACCCGGTTCCTAAAAGTTTGCATTTCCGGGCATCGGTTCGGGTCGGGAACCGAACCGGTTCCTGACTGGAACCGGTGTCATTTTGTACCCGGGGTGAAAAAACCGGTTCCGAACCGGTTCGGGTTTTCAAGGTGAACCCGAATTGTGCCCGTCTACCTTCAACCCTTTAATATATTTGTACCTGATTACGTACAATTAAAACTTTCCATAATATATTTGTACTTGATTACTTTTAAAACTTTCATTACTTATTGTGTCAAATGAAATCTTACATTTCTTGTAGTACAAACCTTTTATTTAAAACCTTTTACCCAAACCAACTCATTTAACTTTTAAAACAACTCAAATAGACTCATTTGAACGGGTTTGGGTCAAGATTTCCGGCCAAAACCCAAAAAGTCTAATTTAAGCCCAAACTAGATGCTAAAATTTGGCCCCTTTTTGAGGGTAACTGGTTTTGGGCCAGTTTAGTTAGACTAGTCCTGATCATATTTCTATTTGTCTTTTTGTTTTTTTAATGATATTATTTTATATTGTGTAAATTAGGATGGCATGAAAACAAGAGGAGGGAAAGAAGCAGTGGCAATATTTCGGTTGATACCACCAGAAGAACAAGAGATGTCAAGATGAAGAAGATTAGTAGTAATAGAAGTTGGGGAGAATTTATTAATTATATTAAAACTAGTACATTTTATTTATTTAATTATTTGTTTATACATTTTGAAACCAAAAGATGAAATAATGAAAGGGTCCACATTGAGTCAAAAGTCTTATCTTTCTATCGTATTTTCTTCATTATCAGGAACATCGTCAAGCTATTTAAATAAAAGTTTGTCTTATTTTGATATCCTGCTTTTTGACTTTGCAAGATTTTTGCAGTAATGATTGACTTCTTATGATGACCAAAATTCAAGACCATCACTTTCTTTTGACTAAAGTCACCATTATCTTTGTATTTTTTTTTCCTTTCAAAAAAAAAAAAAAATACCGTAAATAGATGTTAAGAGTATATATTACGTCTCGCTAGTTGTTTGAATTAAGTTTGTCGTGCTAAAAAAAGAAAAGAAAACGAAGCTTCAAAACTAAAATAAAATGTCTCTTATAAATTACATAAACGCGATAAGAATATGAGTTCCGGAACATTTAATCAATCATACCAATTAATAGTATTTATTTATTCATTAAATTTATTAATCATGGCTATGTTTCTAGTTAAATGAGTGAAGACCTACAGTAATGTCACTCATTCTGTAATTTATTATACACAAACACGTTTAAATACAACATTCTCATCTCATTCAGAGCACACACAATACTTTAGTAATATTTGAAGTAAGACAATTTTTATGACTCAATAAAAAGTAATACGTCACCTTTCATAAGAATATAATCTCTTAATAGTTCCCTGACATAAGAATAAAATCTCCCGTTTTGGAACACATAAAAATGTTTTCTTACAGCCAAGAAGGAGACAACGTTGATTTGAAAAAAAAAAAGAAAAAAACGAAAAGGACTTCACAATAGCAACAGTTCGTAAATAACTTCTAATTTTAAATGTTGTAATCATATTTTTATTTTTTAAGTTTTTTATAAGAAACGTGAAATGGAAGATTCTTCTAAAATACAAAACAACTCAAAAATAAATTACACGCGATTGCGTTCGAATTGTTTTTTAAGGTATATAATATAATAACGAATTCACTGCGAAAATGATATTATTAATTAGTCTTAGGGGCTCGAAGAATTCTTTGAATTTAGAATGGAATTGTAATTAATTCTATGAAATTTAATGTTTGGTTGGCACATTATGAAATTATAATTTGAATATATTTCATCATTATTTGAATCTAAGAGTCGTTCAAACTGGCCAAACCACCCCTAAATTTGTAAAGGGTCCTGCTAATAAGACACCTTGCTTCCATATTCATACACCATTTATACGACTTGTATAACTTATACGAGTCATATAGAAATCCTTACACTGACTTTCTGAAAAAGGTGTTTGACCAAATATTTATACGAGTCGTATGTCTTATACGAGACGATGTTGGTATCTATACGACCAGTATAGCCTATACTACTCGTATAATCCTCATACACCCTCTTTACGACTAGTATAGCCTATACGAGCCGTTTTGGATCACCACACACCCTCCTTAGACCGTACATACCGGCTTTTCAGATGTGTACGCAGCTTTTTAAGACTTATACGAGTAGTATAGTCTATACGACTTGTTAGTTCAGTGTACCATGTCTAGGAAGACCCGTGAATGACCAGTTTTATACGAGTAGTATAGTTTATACGACTCGTACAGGCAGGGTAATTATTTGACACGATATAATATTCGGTAAATTATTTGACGCGAAACAAGATTCCACCGTTAATTATATGACACGACATAATATTCTAACCAATCAAACATATATAAAGCTTATATAGTTTCACTGCATATTAATCTAACATATCAAAAAATTTAAAAATAAAAAAACGAGTTAGATATGTCATTTTCTGATGATGACAATCAAGACGATTGTGTTGGTGAAACTTCCGACAATGTCTCACCATTTTCAACCAACGAGGTATAAAATAATTTTATAAAGTATGTTTCTATTATTTTATATTTGATGATATTGTTTTTAACAGAATGTTAAATTTGTTTTCAGTTGTTTTCGTCTGTCGACGAACTTAAGGATTGGGCGAAAACGATAGGTCGTGAAGTTGGTGTTATCGTAGTAACCCAACAGTCGAAGACAAATGCTAGTGGAGAAGTCGTTAAAGTTTGGCTAAAGTGTGATCATGGCGGGTCATACAATTGTACATCGACAGTTAGGCGTTCTGGTACAATTAAAACCGGTTGCAATTTTAGCTGAATTGGCAACTATTTGCGACAATACAATGGTTGGAGGTTGCGGGTGGTTGATGATACACACAACCATGAACTCGTTCAACATTTCGAGGGTCACGCGTACGCGGGCAGACTTACTCCTGTTCAAAAGGTTATGGTACATGATATGTATCGAAACCGAGCGCCACCACGTGACATTCTATGTAATTTAAAGTCTAAGGATGAAAGAAATGTGACATGCATCAAAACCATGTACAATGAAGGGCAAAAGATCCGTAAAAAGGACCGCCGAGGAAGAAGCCCGATGGAGGTTCTTTTTAATTTTTTGCAAGACATGACTTGTATACACAATCATCGCACAAATCCTTCCACAAATGCCCTGGAGGACTTATTCTTTGTTCATCCAACGTCGTATATGATATATCGTGCATTACCGCATGTGTTGGTGATAGACACAACATATAATACAAATGTAAACAAGATGCCGTTTGTACAAATCGTTGGTGTAACTTCAACTAGCAAGACCTTTCATATAGCAATGGCAGCTATATCTAATGAAAAGGAGGATAATTTCACGTGGGTGCTTACGATGCTGAAGACGACGTTAGGCAACTGCATGATGCCACGTGTGATATTAACAGATTGTGATCTTGCCCTGATGAATGCCTGCGAGACTGTCTTCCCGAATGCTGCCAAACTACTATGTAGATGGCACATCAATGTGAACGTAAAAAAACATTGTAGGCAGACTTCGTCGGTTTGTAGACAGGAAAATGACTAACCATATCTCGATTAATTGGGATCTTTTACGGGATGTAGGAGAGATTGAGAGGGCCGAGGGGATTATAGGTGTGGGTACACCATGGAGACATCTTATAAATCTTGCTAGCCTCCCTTGTTATCGGGAGCTTACTTTAGAGTTTTTGTCTACATTTCGTTTTACCCCTCCAAACAATATGCATGCAAATAACAGCGTGGTGTTTCGTTTACTTGGCCAGGATCATGGGATGACATTACCCAAGTTTGCTGTTGCATCAGGGTTGTACACAGAGGAGCAGGTTCTTTGTCCGGAGTTCGAGGAGGGTATATTTGTGGAGAATGACCAAACTGTGACACAGTTTTGGGGTCAGATTGGTACCGACCCATTTAAGATAAAGGCCAGGTCGTGTTTGATTATAGATACTCTTCATCGATACCTACACAAGGTCATCGTGTGTTCTACTACTGGTCGTGGGAATAGTAGGGAGTGGTGCACCTCACCTGATCTGTTTTATTTATATTGTTTGTTGACGCTGGTTAATTGTAACCTTGCATGGTGTATGGCTTCTTACTTTGCTACTTTTCATAGCAAAAGGCAGGATGGTGAGATTATTTGTGGATCTTTTATTACATCCATCGGGTGCAATTTAGGTTTGCTCAACCCCGATTCTGTTCGTGGCATAAATGTAAAAAAGGCGAGGAGTTTAGATAAAAATACAGTGAAACGTATGAAAATTGCTACGGAGTTCCCAAACTTGGGTTTACGTTTCTCTGTGGTGCCTGGAGTTGTTTGGCAGCCTCAGCAGTATGATCATGTTCAGGACCAGCCCCCCCATGACCACCACGTTCAGGACCAACACAACGACCCCGCTCAACAGCATCATCAATATCACCACAGGCATGTTGTTAGAGGTCCGGCGGTGCCACGCCAACTTATTCAGGACGTCCAACATATTCATGCGAGTCAGGTTTGGTTTCAAGAATGGATGGTTGAATGGGTCAGATCACAGGGTTTTAACCCCCTCCTACTCCTCAGCACCCGGGTCAGCAGCACCATCCATCTCAGTCTTCGGGTCAGCAGCACTATCCATCTCAGTCTTCGGGTCATCAGCACCAGCCATCTCAGTCTTCGCGTCAGCAGCACCATCCAGCTGGGCACCCACCTCCACCAACATAGGGTTTTCATTGGGCAACTTGTTTGTTTATGTGGACTTGTTTTTGTGTTCTCGGTTATGTTTTTATGGTTGTGATGTACTTGATTATGGATGTTCGTAGGGTAAACTCTTATTTTGTATTTATGTGGTATGCTATGTTATGTGGTATTGTTACTTCTATTACTATGTGATTTGTATGTGTAATTATAGATTTAAAATAATATAGTTAAACATGATAGCATAATATAAATTGAAGATTAATATTACAAGTAACAAAGTCAAGTGACACAACTTACAACTAATTTTGGATAACATAAAATAAATAGAGGTACAATATGATGCCAATACAACAAACTCTAAACAAGGTTGGGTTCCACGCGCCACTTATATAATTCATGAGCCATCTGACGTCGGTAGTTAACACATACCTCATCAACGTCATTTTCAATGACTAAGGGCTTCTTTTTAACCAACATTTCCATCATCATACAAACCAGAACCCCTGAATTAGAAGTGTTACCCTTGTCTTGAGGCACGTTAACTTCACTTAAACCCATAACTATTTCTTTTTTCTCGTATAAATTATTCGAGTTTCTCCAGTAGCGTATACGATCAAGAAACCATGGGAAAAACAATGATAACATCTCCATTTTAGCGCTTTGAAGTTTTTCATTTCTCCACCTTTTATCTGTCCAATATTGGGTAATTTCCATCGTTCGCATATCTATACGGACGAGTAACTAATCACCACCAGAATGAAACAAAAATGGAATATACACTTGGTCAACCTCCCAAAATCGTGGATATGGGTCTTTTGTTCCGGCTAGCTCTATGGCAACTATGGAGTATTCGTTTTTCATTTAGTCATAAAAACACGGGGGCAACACCGTCCAACGGAGTCTTAAATCTGGATTAGTTCTTAATTTTGGGTATCGAACAATCATCAATCTTGTTGTCCACGCTTCGATGTGCTACAAACATATTTATCAAAAATATTAGTTAGTCATTTAATGAAACATACATATAAAAGTATATACAACTTTATATAAAAGTATATAAAACATTAGAATTTTACCGTTTCAGAAAGGGAACCATTGGACTTGTACCCTAACAAAGTACCCCAGAAACTTCGATTGAGTTTTTTCATGGGTAAAAACTTTGTTTAGCAAAATGGGGCGTCTCCGTTAATATAAAACTAACTACATCTCTTGACCAACTTTTTTTCGTTGGATTTGAAACTGCAAAATTATTTTTTTCGTGGGGGTTTTTGGGAACATATAAAGAAGATGCCGAAGTAATTGTACGAGGCCTCGTTAAATGTCTCCAAACATCATCAGTCCATCTTTCCGATTTGGAAACTGGTTGTGAGGAAAATAATTCTTCGTTTTCTTCTTTGTCTCTGCGGTGCGCCATTTGGAAGAAAATTAAGGGTTTGAAAGATGGAGTAAATATGAAGTATGTATTTATAGTTGAAAGTGGGTCATGTATCTTTTGAAACAAGATGTATTTATCTCGTATAAATTAATACTACTCATCTACAAATTTATCTCGTATAATTCGTGTAACTCGTATGGGACATGGTCGTATAGGCTGTCTCAAAAAACGTGTCATGGCAGAAAGCATTGTGTTGTCATGTCATATGAAAATTCAAATAATCTCGTATGGCTCATACTACTTATATGGGGGGTTACTTGTATAGACATGTATTATATGGTCAAAGGATTCTGACAAAAAGCTGACATTTATACTACTCGTATAAGCTATACGAGTAGAATAGGTAGGGCAGGATGTCTAAATAGTAAATTGGGTGTCTGAATAGAGAGTGGCTTTGTAAAACATTTGGAATTGTTGAATGAAAGAACGTACATGTTAGACTTTCTATCTTATATAGAAAGCTATCGTCATTATAAAACAAAAGGTTCATCGGGTTCGTAATGTTGCATGATGTTAATTCAATAAAAAAGACGTCTTTTTGATAGATATAATACATCAACATGTTATAGAAACTTCAATTAATTAAGAACCAAATATAGGTTAAAAGTTATGAGAGCGGTTGAAATAGTAATAATAATTATATGTTGAAATAGTAATAATAATTATATGTGTTGCTTCAATTCATTTGATGAATATAGAGATAGGGTATCAAAAAGACCTAAATCCCCTTAAGTATCACCCGCGGGTAGGAAATGAATCCCTCTTATGCCACCCATGGAGCATATGGAGCATCCGCATAACGTAACAGAGGAAGGACATCCTCATGTCACACACGGAAGCACCTAGGCACCCTCAGACGTCATCCGCGTGATAGCACATCTATCCGCCAAGATTGACGGGAAAGTAATGCAAACAGGACAGCTGTAAATAACCAATTACCTTCTAGAAGAATATACTACGATTGTTACTTGAAGAATACGTGACTCATCGACCAATGGATGGAGGACACCTGGCCAGGTTATTATAACCGTGCACATGGCAAGAGATCAACTCGTCATATCATAGAATGACGCCTGTCCAGGTTGTTATACCCATGCACATGGGACGTATAGCTCAACCTATCACGTGGAGACACGCGTCCAGACGGGTATGAAAGATCTTCTAGAAAGGGACAGCTGGCCCAATCACAATTCCCACATCCTTCGGCTATAAATACCCTCTTCATCTGCATGAGGTACACATTCACTCCCAAGTATCTACTCTCAATACTCTGGTACTTTCTTTACGTCAGAACAATACTTATTCTCTCGCCGGAGGGTGGTTACGGGAACACCCCCCTCTTGTCCTTCCCGTAATGAGCTCACGGTGTCTGTTTTGCAGGTTCCGGTCACAGGACTTTGGGAAGTTGTGCTCATATCGTGTTGGTGGTTATTGTATCCTACCCGGTTGACTCATTAGATCCGGGACCCGTTAAGGGGATTGGATCAGTGTTTCTTCATTGGCGCCATCCATTTGGTGTTAGAACTGCACAAGTTTCCGTTGGTTTTTTGGTTCGAACGATATGAGTAAGCTTCCTGAAGGGCCGACGGGAACTCTTGTACCTATTTCACGTGTTACAGATACCGAAACACCCATAGGCTTTGCTTCGAGTGTCTTTGCACGTATCACTACTCCTGGTAGTTCTGCTCCAGGCGATTTGGGACATGCCACGATCCCAGCAGGTCCCACTCCGACAGACCTAGGGCATGTCACAGCGCCAGAAGGTTCTAGATCTGGCAATCCCGGACGAATTACGAAAGAAACTCGTCAGGCTCAATCAGAGTTAGGTCTAGAGGATGATTCTGACGAATCTGAGCAAGGAGGAACCCATCATCATAGTTCCAGAAGTAGGGGACCCTTGTCTCCAGACGAGTGGTTCCGTCTCCAACAAGAAAAGGTGGTAGCAGAGTACGAGCGATGCGCGAAGAGCGACTCCAAGCTCGAACTTTAAACTATGAAGAATCTCCTAGGAGATCTCTCTCTCCTACCCCAGCAGTAAGGAGGAGTCAGATCCGCCATAGTATTCAGGCGGAAAGAGATCCTAGAGAAGTTCGAAGGCTGCGGGACCGTCCTTGTATGGTCATGCACATACCATATTACCTTGACGAGTACGATAGTTACGACCCGTCGTACCGTCCAGGTGATATTAGTTACTACACTGGAGATAGCCGCCTTCACATACATGAGGGAAGTAGCCGTCCGCAGGCGGTAGTTCGCCAGGCGGGTTATCACAGTGATGCTGAGGAAGACTTTTCCAAGACATATCGTCCGGCTGCTTTTTCCGAGAAATCAAAGTTCATCGCAAAAATTGCAACTGCCCGTTTCCAGTCAATGCTAAAATTCCAACATCCGTAGGAAAGTATTATGGAATGACTGATCCCAGTGATCACTTATTTGAACTTCGTGGCAGTGGGAGGAGTCAGCGGCTGGACTCTCCCATACTGGTGTCACATGTTCGCACTAACCTTCAATGGGGCAGCAAGAGAATGGAAGTTGCCGGATGGACAAATAAAAAGCTGGTATGCTTTTGTTGCTAAATTCTCACAAAACTTTAGCCAGCAGAGAAAACACACCCGCGACCCATCCAAAATACTGGACGTTGTTATACGGAATAATGAGTCTATCGAAGACTTCATTACCCATTTTAACAATGAAAGCCTCAATATCGATGGCGTAAGCGAGGATATGTTGCGGGGAGCATTCCGTAAAAATGTGAGGAGTGACGAATTGATTATGATGTTTATCGGAAAAGATGGGATGCCCACGTCCTGGAATGATATCATGACCGCGGCGAAATTATTCGCCAGAACTCAAAGGACGTTGGCAATCAACAATCAGAAACAAAATTTGAAAGTCGAATTCTATAATCCGCGGCCGAACAGACATGCAAAGGGAACCATTTGGTCCCAACTCCAGCCGTCCGTGGAAGCGTCTAAGCCATTTGATGCCAGATCTTTGATTGGCAACAAGAATAAAGTAGGCTCTTCGACTCGAGGCTCAAACAGTTGGACTCCACTTTCAAAAACTCCTGATGAAATCCTCACTACGGAGAATATGAATTTCAGAAAACCACAACTACTCACAAGGAGATCATTCCTCGAAGCCATAAAGCACTGTTCGTTTCATGATGACATCGGTCATAATTCGAACGAGTGTGTTGCTCTAAAAAACGAGATTGAGGCGGCGGTGAAATCTGGAAAACTTGGACATTTGGTAAAAGGTGGAAAACCGGGAACTGATAAAGCTCCCGCGCAAGATAACCAAGTCCCGCCCAAAAATCAAGTCAAGGACTTAAACGCTCATATGATCCAAGGCAGACACAAGGTTGGGGGAAAAAGAAGAGAGTCCGATGATGAAAAGTGGAAGAATGAGCCTATGATTTTTCTGCGAGTCAAAGGTGGTCCTTGTAATAAGAATCCCTTGACTATCATTTCCCTCTTCGGTAATTATCGCTCGCAATACGTTTTCTTCGACACCGGTAGCACGTCGGATATAATGTATGAGAAATGCTTTGAACAGCTAGACGAGGACGATAAGGAGATATTGAAACCCATTCATGCTCCTGTATCGGGATTTGGAGGTGAGGTAATGCACCCGCGAGGGGTGATTTCCTTTCCAGTCACTCTAAGTGACGGAATTCATTCAAGAACCGAGGAGGTCGAATTTTTAGTTTTACCAGCAACATCGAAACATGACATCATCTTGGGGAGAGAAGCGATCGGTGATTTCAATGCCCGTCCTTCCGCAGCACACGGTGCAGTTGGAGTTCCAACTCGCACTGGTGTGGCTATCATTCATATCATTCGCCATTGCTTCACGACAGAAAGCTCCAAGCCAAGCAAAGTTCCAAAGCAAATACGACGGACTGAACCCGAGAAATGGATATTGAACAAGAAATTCCCAGAGCAAACTGTAACAATTAGACCCGCTATCTCTGAGATAGTGAGAACAGTTTTGAAGCAGTTACTGACAAAGAATGTTGACATCTTCGCGTGGCAACCCGCGGACATGACCGGGGTCCCGCGAAATATTGTTGAACACAAATTACGAGTAAACCCAACGTTTACTCCAGTTGTGCAGAAGAAGCGTAAGATGGGGCCAGAACAAATGAAAGAAATGAACAAACAATTTCAGGACCTCTTACACGCAGGAATTATCCGCCCAATCCAATACCAGACTTGGGTCGCCAATCCGGTCATTGTCCCTAAAAGCAACGGGACATGGCGGATGTGTATAGATTTCAAGGATCCGAACAAGGCGTGTCCCAAGGACTGTTACCTATTGCCAGAAATTGACCTCAAAGTTGATGTTGTGGCTCCATTCAAATTCAAGTGCTTCTTGGATGCTTACAAAGGTTATCATCAAATCCGCATGGCGGCGGGTGATGAAGATAAGACAACATTCCGAACAGACCAATGCACATTCTGTTATAAGATGATGCCATTTGGTTTAAAGAATGCATGGGCTACATATCAGAGGTTGATAGATGAGGCATTCAAGAAACAGATTGGTCGAAACTTGGAAGTTTACATGGATGATCTCGTAATCAAAAGCATTGAGGAGGATCAGCTGCTGAGAGACATCGAAGAAACATTTCAAACTTTGAGAAGCATCAACATGAAGTTGAATCCAGCCAAGTGTTCCTTCGGGATGTAAGAGGGAAAATTTCTAGGAGTGATCATTACCAGCGCGGGTTTTAAATCTAATCCGGATAAAGTCCAGGCAGTAGCCCGCATGCCTTCTCCTTCGTCCCTCAAGGAGGTACAGACACTCAACGGAAGATTGGTTGCACTAAACAGATTTTTAGCAAATCACGCAGCCAAGTCTTACCATTTCGTGTCAACTCTGAGAAATTGCCTCAAAAAGGCACAATTCAAGTGGACCGCGAAAGCTGAAAAAGCATTCCTGGAGGTCAAACAGTGCTTAATGGAACTGCCTACCCTAACAGAACCATATGCGGGTGAACCTTTGACACTGTATTTGTCAGCAACTGACATCGCCATTGGGGCCGTACTACTGACGGACATAAAGAATGTCCAAATACCAATTTACTACGTCAGTAGGATGTTGACCGACCCGGAAACCAGGTATTCAATGCTTGAAAAACTGGTTCTGGCATTGGTCTATGCTGCCAGGTGACTCCGAAGATACTTTCAAGGTCATCCCATCATTGTCCTAACCAGATACAAACTCAATAATGTGTTAAGCAAACCGGAATTGTCTGGACGATTAGTGAAATGGGCCATCGAACTAGGTGAACACACGATCGAATACAAACCCAGGCCAACAATCAAAGGGCAAGTGCTGGAGGACTTCGTCACAGAGGTTCTGCAGCACAAAGAACAAGAATGCTTAGTCGAACAGCAACCTCAAGTACCTCCGAAACAAGGAAAAATATGGTCGTTGTTCACGGACGGAGCATCCAGTAGGGAGGGATTTGGCGCAGGCCTCAGGCTAGTCTATCCCGAAGGCCATGAGTTTACTTACGCCATCAAATTAGACTTCAAGAGTACTAACAATGAGGCGGAGTGTGAAGCTTTTTTGGCAGTCTTACGGATAGCTTAAAAACTGGCGGTAAAACACTTGGAAGCACGGGTGGATTCCATGCTAATAGAAGGGCAGATCAATGGGACTTACGAAGCAAAAAACGACGTAATGGCTTCGTATCTGTCGCAAGCAAAGGATTTAATTCTGCAGTTCTCCTCGTTCAAAATTATTAACATCAAGAGAAGTGAGAAAAAATAGGCGGACGCCCTTAGCAAAATGGCTTCAACAAATTTCGAGCATTTTGCTAAGGACATTCGTATTGAAGTTTTGGATCGCCCATCCGTCCCGCAACACCAAGTTTTGGTAATTCAAACCGGAGTAGAGTCCTGGATGACACCTATTGTAGCTTACTTGTCACCAGGAGCAATATTAGAGGAGAAGTCCGCGGTCCGGAAGATAAAACACAAAGCGAACGATGGTGTTTTGTACCGACGTTCCTTTCTTGGCCCACTACTTCGATGTGTGGACGCTAAGTACGTGAACTATTTAATCAAAGAAGTTCATGAAGGTATCTGTGGTCTTCACGCGGGCCCGAGAATGGTCGTTGCAAAGTTAATGAATGCTGGGTACTACTGGCCAGGAATGCATCTGGACGCTGTGCAGGAAATCAAGAAATGTGATTCTTGTCAGTGCCATGCTCCTAACACGCTGCGACCTAAGAACGAACTCGTTCCAGTCCCTTCCACGTGGCCGTTCCAAAAATGGGCTATTGACATAATGGGACCTTTTCCTGAAGCCCCAGGATGCGTCAAGTTTCTAATAGTGGCCATCGATTACTTCACGAAGTGGGTGGAAGCCAAACCAGTCGCATCCATAACAGCAGCAAGTGTTAAGAAATTCCTTTGGGAATTCATAATTTGCCGGTTTGGTCTTCCGCTGGAACTTGTAAGTGACAACGGTACTCAATTAGCGAACAGCGGGCTACGAGAATGGTTAAAAGAACTGCATCTCTCTCAAATCTTCACATCTGTAGCCCATCTGCAAGCGAATGATCAGGTTGAGCGAACCAACCGGACAATTAAATACGGGATCAAAGCAAGGTTAGGTACTAGACGAACCGGCTGGGTTGACGAATTGCCCCATGTCCTATGGGCCTTCCGCACTCAGAAGAATTCGAGTAATTCTGAAACGCCGTTCAGCTTAACCTAAGGCATCGAGGCCATGATCCCAACCGAAATCGGGGTTCCATCCGCTCGAACTCTACTGATCAATGATAACGATAAAGAGTTTCGGATGAACCTCAACCTTCTTGAAGAAAGAAGGGAATTGGCATCCATCCGCGAGCATAATTACAAACGACAACTACAGAAGTATTATGACTCGCGGATCAAAAAATGCATGTTTTATGCGGGAAATTTTGTCTTCCGCAATAATGAAGCTTCCGGCCAAGAGCCTCCGGGCAAGTTGGCCCCAACTTAGGAGGGCCCTTACAAGATTAAACAAGTATTATCTAAAGACACCTACAAGTTAGAAAAGTTGGACGGGACTGAGATCCCTAGAACTGGAACATAGCACAGTTAAAGAAATGCTATATCTAGTAAGACTTGCTTTTATTTTTTATTATAGGCCTGCGTGCCAAGTAGATTAATGAAAGACGTGTAATGTCATCTCTTGTAATTTCATTTGGCTTAGGCCTTGTTTATGAAAGATCGCTAGTTTCATGTTTTAGTCTTATGTAATACACATGTTCTGGTCCACTTATCAGAAGGATTCATATGATCGGATAGAAAGAATGGTGTAATCCTTTATTGACAAAAAGAAGATCCTACAAGCACCTATATTATGGAAATAAGACAAAGTGTATCAGATAAAACATACTTCTTATTAATGTACAAATGGGATTACAAGAGATATAAAATTATGTTGCTTCATCTTCTGCGTCTTCACCTTCCGCATCCTCCTGATCGGCGTTGACAGTTACAAGAAGCTCCTTCAGCTGTTCAACCCCGTCCTCTTTATCAGCGAGATCGACAATTTGACGTTCAATCGAAAACTTCAAACTGTCAAATGTCTTTGTCTTCTCGTCAAGGATATTAGCGGTATCCCGGCCATGCAAGACGAACTCTTCCGGGGTTTACCTTCATCACAAAATTTGAAACCTTCCTGGAAACTCGTTTGACGGTTGGCTTGTAAAGATGCATTCAAAAGTATGGCAAGGCAGTTTCCGAGTTCATTGCCTTCTCGAATATGGGCGATGACCTGTTGAAATAAGTATAAAGCAAGTGTTTCGCACATACTTATGTAACAAAATCCGGAGTAACAAATTAGCTGGGGAACTCCTTCCGCCAGCAGCCATCTTTTGTCTACCTTGGCTCGGACAAGTTCCATTTTGTGCCCAGCACACTCCAAGGCTTGCTCCCTGTTCTTGGCAGCAAGGGCGGCAAGGCGTTCATCTTTGGCGGCTGACTCAGCCTTCAAAGATTTAATAAGCTCCTTACGCTCATCCAGTTGTTGTTGGAAAGCAGTTTGGGCTTCCTTAGCAACAGACCGACGAGCTTTCTCTGCCTCCAATGCCGCCTTAGCATCCGCCAACTGGCGTTTGGCGTTATCAGCAGCCACACAATTGTCTTTGGCTTTTGGCTCGGCATGATTCGCCCTAACCTCCAGATCCTCCCACTCTTCATTCATGTCTAGCCAATCTTGACATAACTCCTGAGTAGTGGAAATAGTGTTGGCTAGGCTGTAAGAGTAGGAGTCCAACAGCTCCTGGCACGGACGCTTGCGTTCACGCTCCCTCTCTCCTGAGGGAAGACTCCCCTGCAAATATTCTTTGAAAATGTTCATATCGGAAAAGGTTGAGTCCTGGCGTAAGGACCAACACGGACGATGCACTGTGGGATCTTCCTTCGAAAGAGGCGAGGTCACTTGTGGGCCACGACCGTACGTATTGACGACCCTTGATCTCTAAAACAATAGGAAAAATGGAAGGGTGACGAAACAAGGGGATCTCTGGGGTTCCCATCCTTCTTACCTCCAGGAGGAGGGGTATCCGCGATAACAACCGGTTCCTGCACACCCGTTGCTGGAGACGTTGGCGGCGTGGCAGGAGGTGTTGATCCCCTTGGACCAGAAGGACCCTCAGAAGATTCTTTCAGGAATTCTGCAAAAACAAATATGATCATATCAGCACCATACTTTAAGAAAATGAAAAAGTAATTATTACTAAAGTCACTGAAGAATCATCAGGAGAAACAATTTTAAGACGAGCAGCCAGCTGAGTCTTCTTCGGTTTCTGAACATTGAAAGATTTGGTGTATGGTATCTTCCACTTACCAGCTACTTTCGAAGCACCCGCGAAAGCAACCGAACGAACGCTGTCGTCGATAACACCATCTGTAGCTTGATGTTCATCTCCGGCAGTGACGTCAGCATTCTCATCACCCGGCACCTTAATGGTGACTGGAACCTGATTTCGCTTGCGGGTAAGGCCTACAATCGATTGTAGAGCATTTAAAGTGTCAATAGATCCAAATGGTGTTCCTTTTTAACGGGATGATGACTCCTCGCTAGATGAGAGAATTACTACCACCACGATAGAAGTAACAGTAGTAAGTGGTCGGGGTTTCAGAATTCCCTCACCTCTTTAGATAAGATCCTTACCATTAGCATACATCACCTCGGAAACTATGGGTTCCAGGCGGAGCTTAGCGGGAAACAGAAAATTGGTGCGGGTCCTTTCAAGAATGGGCGCGTCCTTTGGATCAATAGGATGACGCACCATTAGACCTTCCTCATGGTCTAGCTGCGTGCTGAAGACAGAACCCTCACCTACATAAACAAAACAACATTCAGAATTGAGGCGGGACCATTATAAAGCAAAAGTTAAACGTACTTTTGTCGGGTTTTTCATAATATGGTTCCAAGTCAGGAAATGGACATAAACGGCTCATCTTTGCAGCCACTAGCGCTCCCTCATGTATTGCACGCATGGGGGTAGGTGTGTGAGTCAAAGTATTGAAACACGGAAGGTTCACCTCTATAGTAGCATGAACAACAGGAAGCCCGTCCTCCGCCTTGCGATATGTCATTTTGAAGGGGACGACATCTTCCCGGACCTAAAAGAATTTGGGTTTCCACTCGTGGAAACTCCGGTACCACTCTGTACCAATGGGTCCCTTCCCGGTGGTAGACCAACTATACCACCCGCCTCGGTTAGCGATTTTGTAAAAAACGGCGAAACGACTAACGGTAGGCTCAATAGAATTCGAAATGACGAATCCTCAACATCCCAAAGGGATGGACCTGCGACAGATGAATGCCATAAGACGTCAAGACGGATTGGATAAACTTCGTCACGGGAAGTCGGAAGCTCCCGATAGTAAAATGGTCTGCGTATACAGCCATCTTTCACACCGGAGGTTCAGTGGCAACAGACCCGTCCACCGGGTATTCAGGCTCCCATTCAGTCGCCAGGCCATAAATGTTGATGACATCTTCGTAATCCCTCTTCTTCCAGTGGAGAACGACCTTCTCTATTGAAGCATCCTTCTTCTTATCCTTACCCATTTTTAATCAAAAACAACGTTAGAAGATAATACTGATTGGAAATCTCATATCCAGCGTCGAGAGGAAGTAAAAAGATTAGAAGGAGACACGAATGAATAAATGGTGGGATCTGGCCTATTTATACACATCGCAATAAATGCGATTGGTCAGATGCCAGCAGAGAGAGAAAATTATAGACCAACGGGAAGCAGACACGTCAGGCGGGAAAGTCGAAAAGCAAAAGTAAATTGTCAACATGCGTCATACACGTCTTATCAGTTACCTTGCGACGTTTCTCTTTCCGCCATGTCATTTCCTCTCACCCCACTTGCAAAATATTCAAAATTGGAGAAATAAAAAAATATCTCATAGGATATTATCCTTATACGAAGTAATGCAAAATTCACAAGAAGACAAAAGAATTTCTTTTCATTCATAGTGAAATATATTTACAAAGTACAAAAAGAAATTACAAAGATTGCAATCTAATCTGGGGGTCTGGGCCGGATGCGTCCTCAGGAGAATATGGCGGATCATCTTTAGTTCCTTCTCCTAGATATTCCTTCAATCGCTCCACGCCATCGTTAGCTGCCGCGAATTCCGGAAGCATGGCCTCTAATGGGAATTACAAGTTGTCATAGTCTTGAACGCGCGCCTCATATTCTTTGGCAACATTACGCTCATGCAACGGATGCTCTTCGAAAGAACGGCCAGCTTGGGCATAACCCGTTCCTTTGTTAAAACCCAAGGCACGGCCGGCGTTCTAAGAAGCAACAAGCAAAAAAGCTAGTCTATTTGTTAATTCCTTGCCCTCCTTAATATGCCTGATGACCTGGAGAAGTAAGACAGATTCGTTATAGTAAAACAGGTGAAACATGGACAATAGCGGAAGAGTGGAGTAACATACCGCGTTAAGACCTCGCTCCAGTAGCCAGCGTCGTTCCCCCTCTGCCCGCTCCACCCTTAACTGAAGCTTGTTATGCTCAGCGGATATTTTCTGTTTCTCAGCCAAGTGTTCCGCCGCACGAGCTTCCGCCTCATCACGAGCCTGCAGAAGCGAGTCGTAGGTGGCCTGCATATCATCATCTCGTTTCTCATTAAGAGTCGCCCGCTCCTTCTACAAATTAGATTCAGCCTCGAGCTCTTGGATAAGGATGCATTGGCGGGACACTTGTTCTTCTAATGCTGAATTGGCATCAAGTGACTTAGCTAAGTCATCCTTCTTCTTTTGAGCGTCCGCTCGAGCGGCTTAAAGAAGAGTGTTTTGTTTCTTGCAAGCTTCTCCCCATTGGCGGGAAGCAGTCGTATGCTTATCCTTCTCATTTCTGAGAGCGATTTCAGCATCCGACTGCTTCCACTTGGCAGTATTAACAGCCTGGCGCTGCTCTTGAGCCTCCCTTTTCGCCTATTCAGAAGACTGAATCAGCTCGCTCCAGCGCTCCCCCATCGATTGCCACTCCCGTAAAATTTCCTGACCACAAGCCATGGTGTTGGGTAGGGACGAGGAATAGTCGTTAAACAGATACTGGCGAGGGCGACCACGCTGATAGATCCGCTCCGCTGTCGGGACACATTGGTTGACAAATTTCACACAAGTGTCCGGATCAGTAAGGCGGGACCCCTCTTGATGTTCCAGTTCGGAACAAACCACTCGTCGTCCTCCTCAAGGTTGGATTTCCCATAATAATCAAAATTCGTTGGTTGGGGATGCTCCGCACCTTCAACATTTGTTGGAGAACGGGAAAGAGTTGTTAAAAATCCGAACGTAGCAGAAGATGGCGATTCTTGCGTTTTTGACGCCTCCCCACCCTTCACAGGATCTTTCCCCGCGGAGCTAGAAACGTTTCCAGTCTCGAAAAAATATGCAAAAGAATCTTTTACCGGCGGTGGAAGCGGGCATTCCTGATGCTTCTCAGATGGAGGAGTTGGCGGTTTGTCTTCCTTCTCGGACGGAGGAGAGGGAAGTTTCTGAAATACGGGCGTTGAAGATGGAAGTTTATCTTCTCCCCCTAACGAAGTGACTGGTTTCTTGAAATTACCAGCATCAACATCCTCTAAATATACAAAAACAAAGTTGGATTTTAGAGTCAGAAAAAACTTGAAAAGGAAAAAGTGCAGCTGAAGGATTGACTTACCAGCCATCTCCTTCATACGACCAGAAAGGTTGGACTTCTTCCTCGGACGCTGCGTCCGCTGTTTCTTGGGCGCCGGGCCTCCCTCCGTATACGCGAAGCTAGCACCCGCGCTGCTTGCACGAAGTGACTTGAAATTTCTCTTCCCTCCAGCTCTACCAACAAATGTGACACAGATGATATTTCAGAAGCACTATTAGAACTTTCGTCTTCTTGGGGTTGTAGAATCATCACTCTAAGAGAGAATGACGATTACCCCATTGGAAGAAAGGACGCTAAGAGGACGAGGATTTAAGGTGTACGCACCTGGTTGAAAGATTGTCTCTGAAGTCGCAGGCTCAGCTGGCACATTGGTAGCGAAAAGGAACTGACCCTGCATCCTCTCCAGGACATGCATCTCTTTCGCTTCGCGAATACGTTTCGCTAGGCAGCCGAGATTCTCGAAAAGAGCATTCAGCATGGGCCCTTCACCTAAAAAGCACATAAAAGATCGAATAAGTCGATTACTAAAAAAGGAAAAAGAGAGGAAAAAGAAAAATAACTTACGTTCGTTCACGCCCATAGACACAGGCTCTAAATTGGGACATGGCCACATGCGACTCATACCCGCCCACACCAGAGCCTCTTCTGGCATAACCCGCTTGGGGGATAGTTCCATCACCAAGGTGCGGAACCACCCCTGATTCTCGTAAGGAGCTGTAACAACCTCCGGAAGTATCTCGCCAACTGGACGACGAACCATGGCTACAGGAACAACGTCCTCTGAAATCCAGAAGAACTTGTGGCGTCAGTCCTTCGAACCTCCTTCAGGCACGATACCAATAACCTTGCTGTCCTTGGGGTAGCACTTAAACAACCCACCGCGGTTAGCCATCTGATAGAACACCAGGAAGCGATCTATCCGAGGCAACATCCCCTTCGCTGTACACAAAAATTTGAAATGACGAATTTGCATAACAGTGAGAGGATGCAATTGGGATAAATGGACACCATACGCACTTAAAACATTCATAACGAACTTGGTTATTGGAAACCGAAGGTTGGCATAAATAAAGTAGTCAGAATACACCGCCATCTTGCCAGCAGGAGGCTTGCTGGTGACGGATCCGGCAGCAGGGAACACGGGTCCCCACTTCGGTGGGATTCCATAATTTAGTAACATCCCATATAATCTCCGCAGTATCAATAGTTGGTACCAGAGATCCTGCACTACTAGCCATTGGTTTGTTTATAAAAGGTAAGCAACGAGCAATCGTGACGAAAAATCAAAGATATCGGCTATATAAATCAAGATAAAACAAAGAAAATGCAAGGAAATTAATGACGAGTAAACCTCGAAAAGAAGATAATCTCCACTATTTATACACATCGCAATTAATGCGATGGGATATGAACAGTGGAAAGAGAAACTCGCTATCCAATAAACAAACGCCACATCACGCGGAAAATTAGAAAAGGGGAAAAAGGTGCACAGTCGTGTACAGTGACAGTCGACATAAACGTTCTATCACCTGCCCACGCGCCTGTGAGTGGTCAACCTGTCCTTTTGCATGATTATCCACAGTTACAACAGAAGATATTTCTACTGGCGTAAAAAAATCAAAAACACCCAAATGAATTTTAAGTACAAAATTTCACCCGCATAAAAACTTCACGCGGAAAAAACAATGGACTAGGGGGACTTATAGAGGTAGGGTACCAAAAAGACCCAAATACCCTTAAGTATCACCCGCGGATAGGAAAGGAATCCCTCTTATGCCACCCGCGGAGCATATGGATCATCCGCATAACGTAACAGAGGAAGAACATCCTCATATCACACGCGGAAGCACCTAGGCACCCTCAGACGTCATCCGCGTGATAGCACATCTATCCGCCAAGATTGACCGGAAGGCAATGCCAACATGACAGCTGTAAATAACCAATTACCTTCTAGAAGAATATACCACGATTGTTACTTGAAGAATACGACTCATCGACCAATGGATGGAGGACACCTGGCCAGGTTGTTATAACCGTGTACATGGCCAGAGATCAACTCGTCATATCATAGAATGACGCGTGTCCAGGTTGTTATACCCATGCACAGAGGACGTATAGCTCAACCTATCACGTGGATACACACGTCCAGACGGTTATGAAAGATCTTCTAGAAAGGGACAACTGGCCCAATCACAATTCCCACATCCTTCGACTATAAATATCCTATTCATCTGCATGAGGTACACATTCACTCCCAAGTATCTACTCTCAATACTTTGGTACTTTCTTTACGTCAGAACAATAATTATTCTCACACCGGAGGGTGGTTACGGGAAGACCCCCCTCTTGTCCTTCCCGTAAAGAGCTCACGGTGTCTGTTTTGCAGGTTCCGGTCACTGGACTTTGAGAAGTTGTGCTCATATCGTGTTGGTGGTTATTGTATACTACCCGGTTGACTCATTAGATCCAGGACCCTTTAAGAGGATTGGATCGGTGTTTCTTCAATGAGCATGAATAAGGAAAGAAACGAGAGATGGTGGGAGCAATTTGATGTAAATTGGTCGATTAGAATACGAAAATTATTTTTATTTACCTAAATGGTTGATTAAACAACTCAAAAGGAGATTTTTTTGTTAAGACTTTGGTGGACAAACAGTTAATAACGTGTGTGGTTGAATTGAAAACATCAACACGCAAAGCAGTCGGTGCATGAGCACTAAAGAGCTTGACAATAGCTGTTTTGGAGATGTGACTGTGTTTAAGTTATGCTACATCGTTCTATTAAGAGTGTACGGCAAGAAATGAGATAGCTATACGTATATATAACTCATTAATGTAAACATACTGAAGCTACGTATATGTAATCAACTAAGCATACATTAGCTACATGCATATATTATTTTTTCTTAATTTTCTTTACAATTCTCCATACATGTATATGGTCATGCTTTATTTTCTTATTGATTTCTTCAATAAACATGGAAAATGAAATATTTTTAGTGTTTGATTCTGTTAGTAGCTATGTATATGTAATCTAACAATTTATGTACATGTAAATGGTTGTGTACATGGTTATTGATGACGTGTGTACCTTACCCACCGACAAGCTTAATAATAGAAAAGTAGCTCACAAGCAGGGAAACTTATGAACTAAAGACCAGCAAGCAGAAGCTGCCAGATAAGGAAGCTTGACACTTGCTCAGCAAGTCTCCCAAGTTGACTAAGAAGCTTACGCTACATTAACTTCAGAAAAAGTCATTACCGTTCAAAAGTTGACACTTGTCATAAAGTAAAAAAACTACCACGGAACAAAATAAAATCTGAGTGCAGGTTACACGAGGATGACATCTACCCAGTCTGCACAAGCCGAAAGGAGAGCTAACATTTTCTACTTAAGAAGCTTTAGCTTCCTCGGAGAAGCTTCCAAACTGCCTATAAATGGAACATTTCACCAAAGGTATTGATTCATCCTCATTCACCCTATTCTCTCTAAACTCTCTCTACATACTCCTAATATACCTCTCGTATTATATCACTGATTCTCACACCGGAGGTTGATCGTAGCAGTCCCCCTCCTACGGCGAGACTAACGGTTGTGTTTTCTTTGATTCTTATTAAGTTAGGATAAGGGTAGTGGGGCTTGATCCAACCCCAAGTGATCCAATATATTTACGCCACATAGGTTATGACGTGGCACAAGATCAAGCCCCTGGATCAAGCCCCAGAGGGTGTAGTGGTCCAGGTGATCAAGGGCTTGATTGAATTTATTTTTTATATTGTTACACACACAAATATAAATTAAAATACTTCATTAAAACATAAATAAAAAGGAAAATAAAAAAGACATAAAAATAGTGTTTTTATTTTTTTGTCGTCAATTCCTTCCGAATACGATCTTTTTCTTCCTCTATTATCGCTTGGTCAGATGATGGTAGGTGGCTAAAATATTTGGCTAGAAAAGCCAATCTCTTGAAACGGTTTTTTTATGTTGAGCTTCACCAATCGACAGGAGGCCACTTGACAATTCCTTAATTTCCTTTTTATAGTCGTTATGAACAACCGTTTTTTTCCCACGATCCCTACCCGGAAGGCGGCTACAACCTGGTCTTTCAAATGACATCCGGACAAGTTTAGGTCAAAGTCAATTTGATTCTCCGACCCGCTCAAAGAGACGTATGTGTCGGACGCACTAGTTTTTGTACGTTTTGCACCTTCGGCAAAGTCCTCCGCACATAGTTGTATCCATTTCGATCACTTTCTTAACAACTCCCACAAGTAGCCCTCGTCAAACGTCTTCACCATCCTGTACCTCCTCAACACCTCTTGTTTCCATTCATCACAAGTGAATTGATAAACCGAGAGATCATCGGACCCACTCGGCCGCATTCGGTTAGCATTGCAATTATGTAGGTTGGTAAACAATCCTACAAATTTACGAGTATCGGTCCACCGACCCAATATCATATTTTCGATACGAGCCCTACTCCTCATTTGATTATAAAAACATTCCCGAACATTGGTCCAAAAAACTCTAGCTCTTTGAAAGTCGACTACGAAATAAATAACAAAAAATTAATAACTACACACAAAACTTAAAAGATATATTAAAAAATAAAATTCGCGATATAAATTACCCGTGTTTCGATCTTGGGATATTTCAATCCAAGCTTTTGCCAATGCAAGTTTCTCTTCTTTAGAGCACGGAGTAGACTTCCGCTTAGCCGGTGCCGAAAGACCATCCGCTTCTCCGGTTTCCTTCTCATTTTTGTGGGATCGTTTTGCCGGCTTCTCTGGTGCCGGCTCCGGTTGTGTTTCCGGGACCGAATATTCAGATTGTGACATATCCATGAACGCAACGATTCATCTTCCAAGTAGTTCAATCCTTCGGGAAATTGAGGGTCGTTGATGTTGATATTACCGTAACCCGAGCCTAACATGGTTTTAAATTTGAGAAACTTAGAGAGGTTTTTTAAAATTAGTAGAGAGAAAGGGAGTGAGAATGGTGTGTTATTCTTATAAAATGGGGTTGTTATTTATAGTGGAAATGGTAGGGTTTGTAATTAAAAAAAACTTTTTTTTATAAATATTTTGCCTTGAACGTCTATTTTGTTGATTATCCCCACTCTCCAACGGCTATTTTACCCTACGGTCAGCTCCACGGCGGCCGTCCGTGCCCCATCCACGACAAGGGTGTAGTGGTGTGCGCGACGACCATGTCGTCCGCGCCCCACTAACCTTAGTCTTAGGAAGCTTTGACAGGATTATACTCTCGAACTGCCATACTTTCTTTGTGTGTTATATCCGTTGTAGCAACAAGTGGCGCCCACGGTAGGGATAGCGCTACTTAGAACAACAATTCCGGTAGCTTTAGCTCCATTGTTCTCAAGTATTTTCTTCTTATGGCTGAAAAGAGTAGTCTTAATCAAGGCGTTCCTACGGAAGATGATCGGCCGGAAAACAACTCCTCGCCGGAGAAAACTATTGGCCGTAGTTCACCGGAAATGAGCAGGCCCTTGGTCACGTCATCATGATCCTTTGTGTTCCAAACATAACACTCGTCTAGAAGTGGAGCATTCTTCCCAAGAAGTGATTTTCTTCTTCTGGTGGAAAGAATAGATATGATGCTAGAGGGTTTCAAACAGAACTTCCTCCAGCTTAGGGAGCTGATGAACAGTTACGCTCAAGAAGAGCGAGCTAAGGGGTTAAGAGTAAGGTTATATTATGATGAAAAATTTGAGTTCACACTTTCCCTCATGCCTCGTCCACTAAACACTAGTATACCTTATTCATCGAAAAGAAATACTCAAGGACCTAGCAACTCACAGATGTAACATCGTGAAAATATAGGATAAAAAATGCCAAGTTCCAAACTCCAAAGTCAAAAATAAAAAATCTGTCTTTTGGCCCGATCACAATACGCGACGGCCTTAGACCCAACATCATCGCGTATCGTGATGACGTGGTCTGACAGCGAGACACGTGTCCCGCCACGTGTCACCACGTGGCACTGTGTCTCGCACGTGCCACCACGTCCACAACCTGGCAAAGCTATTGGTGATTCATCACACCTCGTCGCGATATGCGACGGCTTGGTCACTGGACCATCGCATATCGCGATGGGAACCCATATAAGCCTATAAATAGAGGGCTTCAGCCCTCATTCTCACTCACACCAAAGTTGTATCATATTTTCTCTCTCTAGAAACACTCCATCTCACTACCTCGTAAAGCGTGCCCGACGTTACCTTGATTTTCGTGCCCTAAACTAACGTTGCCTCGAAGTTCGTATCACACACCGATGTCAATGTCTTGAAGAATGTGCCATCCTGAGACGACCCGACGCCCCCAACGAGTTGTGAAGATCGGTGAATCTCGATTTACGTGCAAGAAAGTGTTAATCAAGATTCTTATGAAAACAAGAAGGCGTCGAAGTGCTGCTCAAGTGTCTAGGGATTTATAAGTCAAACAAGGTACGGATAATGCCCGAATAAAATATTAATAAAATTTTAAAAGGTTTAAAACCCTATTAGATGGTATACTCGATACCTCGAAAATAAACAAAAGAAAGTATAACAAAGAAAAGTATAAATAAGAAATATGTGATGTAAAATATATCTTTGTTCTTGACATTATTATTTGAGTTTCTTAATTAATAAGTAAAGAAATAAAGTATATGTTTCTTCTTGTAGAAGAAACGTAGAAAAAGTAAACAAATAAAACTAAAGGTTTAACTTGTAAAAGAAAGAAAAGTATTTCAAACTAAAAGTTTAAAAAGAAAATATAATCGAGGTGAAGATTATACAAAAGAGACTAAAGGTATTAAGCCGGATTAAAGATCTAGTATTAACAAAAGGTTATACTCGTACTATGGGTCCGAGATAACAAGAAAGACTGATCAGTGAAGTGAAGCTGGTCATTTGAAAAGGTGAATACGCCCAACTTTTATAACTTGTTTAATCGAGTCAAACAAATTGATCACATAAGATTACGTATCTCTAAAACATTATAAACAAAAGAATTCGCTGGCCCTCAGGCTGTCGTGTACGTTTGTTTGGAACCTTACATATGTGGTAAGTCGGTGGGCACACCGCGCCAAACCTGGTTATATTCCTCTACCACGATGAGCCGGACCTAAGTTACGTCCAAGAGAGGGTAATCATGTCTATACTGATGGTAGCTAAGTAATCTCGAATGCTGCGGTGTTTGCTGAGCAGTTTCGAGTAGAGCTTAAATTTATAATTGTGTTTTGTTTTAACTTGATTATTCCTAAGCCACGACGGGCCAGACCTATGTTAAGTCTCGAGGGGTAATTAAGTAAATAAAAATATTTTATGCGTCATCTAATTTACCAGCATGTGTTGCTGACGTATTTTCAAACTGTGGTTAGCCGCTTTAAGAATAGAAGTGAACGATATATGATCTGATGGCTCAGATCCTTTTGTTAACGTTAATATATGTATATGGTGGTTTGATAAACAAATAATCATTTTGTAAACAATAACGGGTATTTTAAAATCCCGTGTTTTGATTATGTAAATATAATATTTTAATCCACGCTAATATTACCGCGCAAACACGTAACTCTGATTTACTTACAAAAACAGTACCAACATTTGGGTCACACGCCTAGGCCGTGGTTTGGTGTGTGAAAGTAGATAAGGAAGTAAGAAATTACAAGCTCTCCTCGGGAAATGGTAAGACTCATAGCTTCACCCATAACCCCTAACATCATAGCAGAAGAATTCACTATGGAGCAGCTTCTTCAAAGCTCACCGTTGTGGTACCTTTTCCAACAAGTACTTCCGTGGTAGAAGCTTTAATGTCATTACCCTTGGCAAGAAGCATGATAACAACATCTATGGTAGAAGCTACATGCTCCATGCCTCAAGCTTACCAACAGTCAGGTTTCATGCTACCTGGTATTAGATACCCTCAGATGGCTGCCTTGATGATCTCTCAATATGGTCAAACATGGCAAGGAAGCTTACAATGGCAAGCTTCTCAAGGGTTCCCATCCATGAGCCATCCTATGGCAACTCAAGTTCCAAACATCATCACCACTGATATAGGTAACCTGACACGCTTAGAACCTAACCAACCATATAAGCCGTCGACCTTGTCATGCTTCTCGGAACAAATAGAAAACTTTGTGTTCCAAACGAAGATCAAGATGTCGGCTAATGTCAAGACCTATGACAGAACAGAAGACCTCGAGGACCACCTACAAATCTTCATGTGATCAGCTACCATGGAAAGGTGGAACAATGCTAATTGTTGTCACATATTCATGCAAACTTTGGTAGGACCAGCTAGGCTTTGGTTTAACACCCTCCCACCAAGAAGCATAGCTTCCTTTGATGACTGTATCAAAGCTTCTTGACCAACTTCACTCAACAGAGAAGGTGTACCAAACATGCAGCTGTCCTACACAAAATCAGGCTGAAAGAACATGAAGATCTTAGATTCTTCATGGATAGATATAAAAAAGAATGCTTGAATTATAGTGGTTCTTCAAAAAAGATATGTGTGTCCGGATACATGAACGCCATAAAGGCTAAGAAGCTGGTAAGAATGTTCCACGAGAGCACTCCTCAAACCATGAAAGAAGCTATCGAAAGGACAGAAGTTAACTTTGGGGAGAGGAAGCTTTAGACAACCACGAAATTAAGTAACACGACCAAAGAAACTGGAGAAGCTATCCCTCAGAAGGGAAGAAGCCACGTTTCCAGTCCTTCATTGAGAAGCATCCTCAGAAGTACCACGGGCATAGAAGTTCAGATGACAAAAGCCATCCTTCTCGAAACCAAAAACCACAAGAGAAGGACAAACTGATCTTATTAATTAGTCTTAGGGGCTCGAAGAATTCTTTGAAATTAGAATGGAATTGTAATTAATTCCTATGAAATTTAATGTTCGGTTGACACATTATGAAATTTTAATTTGAATATATTTCATCATTATTTGAATCTAAGAGTCGTTCAAACCAAACGGCCCCTAAATTTGTAAAACATTTGGAATAGTTGAAAGAAAGAACGTACATGTTAGACTTTCTATCTTATATAGCAAGCTAGGGGAGGGATATTTTGAGAACCTTGATAAGTTGTAAAAATTTTAAGAACTTAATATGGACCACACATTTAATTAAATGAGTATGGAATATGTGTCTGAGAATAAATCTGATTATAAAATGAATCAGAAGAAAGAATAAAGATTTATGATAATTACACAAGTTTAAATGTTAGTTACACATGTGAAATAAGTCGATTCAGTGAGCAAAAAATACTTTTATTTTTTTACGTTACTTACACTTACGTATTACATATGTGTAAAAAAAAAATTTTTAAAAAATTGTTACGGTGAGTTCTTTCGAGTTCTTAAAACTCAAAGTGGCTCTCAAAAGAACACACACACACACGCACACATATATATATAGGGGAGGGATATTTTGAGAACCTTTATGAGTTGTAAGAACTTTAAAAACTCAATATGGACCACACATTTAATTAAATGAGTATGAAATATGTGGCTGAGAATAAATCTGATTAAAAAATGAATTAGGAGAGAGAATAATGATTTTTGATGATTACACAAGTTTAAATGTTAGTTACACATGTATAATAAGTCGATTCGGTGTGTAAAAAAATACTATAATTTTTTTTACGTTACTTACACTTTCGTATTATATACATGTAAAAAACCTTCAAAAAGAAAATTGTTACGTTAAATTATTTCGAGTTCTTAAAACTCAAAGTGGTTCTCAAAAGAAATCAATCCTCTCTCTCTCTATATATATATATATATACATATATATATATAACTCACTAATGTAAACATACTGAAGGTACATATGTGTAAACATACATTAGCTACATGCATATATTATTTCTTCTTGATTTCCTTTATGATTCTCCATACATGTATACGGCCATGCTGTATTTTCTTATTGATTCCTTCAACAAACATGGAAAATGAAATAATTTTAGTGTTTGATTCTGTTAATAGGTATGTATATGTAATCTAACAATTTACGTACATGTAAATGGTTGGGTACATGTTTAGTGATAACGTGTGTACCCTTACCCACCTTTAAGCTTGATAATAGTAAAGCAGCTCACAAGTAGGGAAGCTTATGAACTAAAGACTAGCAAACAGAAGTTGCCTGATAGGGAGCTTGACACTTGCCCAACAAGTCTCCCAGGTTGACTAAGAAGCATAACCTACATTAACTTCAGAAAAAGTCATCACCGTTCAAAAGCTGACACCTGTCATAAAGTAAAAAAGAAACTACAAGACAAAATAAAAAGCAGAGTGCAGGTTACACGGAAATGACATCTGCCCAGTCTGCACAAGCTGAAAGGAGAGGTGACATTTTTTACTTAAGAACCTCCAGCTTCCTTGGGGAAGCTTCCAAACTGCCTATTAATAGAACATTTCACCAAAGGTATTGATTCATTCTCATTCACCCTGTTTTCACTAAACTCTCTTTACATACTCCTACTAAATCTCTCGTATCATATCACTGATTCTCACGTCGGAGTTGTTAATAGGAATCCCCTTCCTATGGCTAGACTAACAATTGTGTTTTCTTTGATTCTTAGCGGATTAGGAAGCTTTGATAGGACTATACTCTCAAACTGCCATACTTTCTTTGTGTGCTATATCCGTTGTAGCAACACGTGGCACCCACCTTAGGGTTAGCGCTACTTAGAACAATAATTCTGGTAGCTTTAGCTCCATTGTTCTTAAGTATTTTCTTCTTATGACAGAAAAGAGTAGTATTAATCAAGACGTTCCTACGAACAATGATCGGCTGGAAAACAACTCCTCTCCGTAGGAAAATGTTGACCGTAGTTCACCAGAAATGAGCAGGCCCTTGGTCACGTCATCACGATCCTTTGAGTTCCAAACACCACCCTCGTCTTTTCTTCTTCCGGTGGAATGAATAGATATGACGCTGGAGGGTGTTAAACGGAATTTTCTCTAGCTTAGGGAGCTGATGAACAGTTATGCTCAAGAAGAGCGAGCTAAGGGGATAAGAGTAAGGTTAGATTATGATGAAGAATATGAGGTCTCACTTTCCCTCATGCCTCGTCCACTGAACACGAGTATACCTTCTCCTTCGAGAAGAAACACTCAAGGACCCGGCAATTCACAAATAGGGAAGTACGAAACCACAAGCTCCCATCGGGAAATGATAAGCCTCACAGCTTCACCCATAACCCCTAACAGAGGAGGAGAATTCATTATGGAGCAGCTTCTTCAAAGCTCACCACTATGGTAACTCCTCCAATAAGTACTTCCCTAGAAGAAGCTTTAATGTCATTACCCTTGGCAAGAAGCATGATAACAACACCTATGGCAGAAGCTACATGCTCCATGCCTCAAGCTTACCAACAGTTAGGTTTCATGCTACCTAGTATGACATACCCTTAGATGGCTACCTTGATGATGTCTCAATATGGTCAAACATGGCCAGGAAGCTTACCATGGCAAGCTTCTAAAGGCTTCTCAGCCATGAGCCATCCTATGGTAACTCAATTTCCAAACATCATCTCCACTAATATAGGTAAATTGACACACTTGGAACCTTACTAAACATATAAGCCGTCGACCTTGTCATGCTTCTCGGAACATATAGCAAACTTTGTGTTCCAAACGAAGATCAAGATGCCGGCTAATGTCAAGACCTATGACGGAATAGAAGACCCCGAAGACCACCTATAAATCTTTATGTGAGCAGCTACCATGGAAAGGTGGAAAAATGCGGAATACTGTCACATGTTCATGCAAACATTGATAGGACCAGCTAAGCTTTGGTTTAACACCCTCCCACCAAGAAGCATAACTTCCTTTGATGACCTGTATCAAAGCTTCTTGACCAACTTCACTCAATAGAGAAGGTGTGCCAAAGATGCAGCTGTCCTACACCAAATCAGGCAGAAAGAACACAAAGATCTTAGACTCTTCATAGATAGATATAAAAATAATGCTTGAATTATAGTGGTGCTTCAAAAAAGATGTGTGTGGCCGGCTACATGAACGCCATAAAGGCAAAAATTATGGTAAGAAGGTTCCACGAGAACACTCCTCGTACCATAAAAGAAGCTTTTGAAAGGACATAAGCTTACCTTTGGGGAGAGGAAGCCTTAGACAACCAAGAAACAAAGAAACGTGACCAAAGAAACTGGAGAAGCTATCCCTTAGAAGGGAAGAAGCCCCGTTTCTAGTCCTTCGTTGAGAAGCATCCTTAGAAGTACCATGAGCATAGAAGGTCAGATGACAGAAGCCATCTTTCTCGAAACCAAAAACGACAAGAGAACGACAAGTTGATCTTCTTTGTGTTAACTAAAACTCCACAAGAAATTTTGGCTTCCGAGGAGGTAAAACACAACTTTCACCCTCCCCATCCGTTTCCTAAACCAACAAGCAAACGGGATGCGGGAAAGTTTTGTGCCTTTCCCAATGAGATTGGTCACCACCCCAATGATTGTTTCCAATTAAAGAAGTGAATTGAAGATGTCGTTCTAAGTGGTGAGTTAGCTCCCCTACTCAAGGACCCAAAAGAAAGTAAAGGGGCGGAAAGAAGGTGTTCGGGGGTAAACATGATTCAGATTTGAAAAAGGCAACGAACGCTTGCATCGAACTAACAGAGCATATGCTTCCCTCCGACAAACCCCCACAACAAAGTCACAACTCCGGTAATGTTAAAAACGGAGCTTTTCCCTATTGATGGAGCTTACATGGACTGTGGGGGCAGCAACGGAGGTTATGTATGAAAGATGTTTCCTAAAGCTCCTTCAAGAAATCAAGAATCAACTCCAACAAACTAACAACTCTCTTAAAAGTTTCACTGGAGAGAAGGTAGTTCTCCTGGGGAACCTCACCTTGGATGTTCGGTTAAGAGACGGAGACCTCTAACGATTTGAGAAGCTTACCAACACAGTGGCCAGGTACCCATCTAACTATAATATACTCATTGGAAGAACTGGAATTGTTACTTTCAATGCAGTAGTATCCACAACTCATGGTATGATGAAATTCCTCACCACGGGAGGAATAGCCACGATGGTACCAACACATGAAGCTTTACTCATAGCTGCCGTAGAAAAATTACGGGAGCTCAATGAAGACATGGAAGATGACCTTGTCCAGGAAATAAGCATCAATCCAGCTTACTCTAAACAAACTATCAAATTCAACAGTAAGCTTCCCACTCAGACCATGAGTAAGCTAATAACTTTATTACAAAAAAGTAAAGATGTTTTTGCATGGTGTCCAAATGACATGAAAGGGGTTCAAGGGAATATGCTGAATCTTCCTTGAACATCTCACTCACACATAAACCATTCTCTCATAAGAAGAGAAGCCTGGCTGCTGAAAGAAGCTTAGCTGCCTGTAACGAGGTGGACAAGCTTGTCAAAGCCAATATACTCCGAGAGGTAAGATATCATTTTTGGATTTCTAACCCCGTTATGTTTAAAAAATATGATGGATCTTGGTGAATGTGTCTGGATTTCAAGGATCTTAACAAAGCTTGTACCAAGGATAGCTATCCCCTACCACAAATCGACTGAAAGGTAGACTCCCTTACATGCTTACAATACAAGTGATTCTTGGATGTCTACAAGGGCTACCACCAAATCTTGATGAAGGTTGAATAAGAAGAAAAGACCGCATTCCATACTGATAAGGGAATCTTATATTACAAGAAGATGCCCTTTGGCTTGAAGAATGCTGGAGCTACATACCAACGTTTGATTGATGACACCTTCTCGAGCCAAATTGGGAAGAAAATGGAAGCTTATGTTGATGACATAGTCATAAAAAAAAGTGGGAAAGATATATTTAATGACATTGAAGAAACATTCCAAAATCTTAGAAGCATCAACATGAAGCTCAATCCAGTCAAATGCTCATTTTGATTCAAAGCAGGTAAATTATTGGGTCATATAATTGATAAACAATGCATAAAAGCTAACCCAAGTAAGATACAAGTTGTCCTTAATTTGCATTCTCCAAAAAAAGAAGGACGTTCAAAGCCCCAAAGGTAAGATTGTTGCACTCAAACAATTTCTTTCAAAATCAGTAGAAAAGTCTTTACCCATCTTTAAAACATTAAAGAATTGAAATGACAAGAAAGATTTTCACTGTACTAGTGAGGAAGAAACTGCCGTCCTAGCCTTGAAGATCTAGCTTCCTTACCTGCTCTGGCAGCTCCTAGAGCAAGAGAAATAATCACATTTTACCTTTTTGTAGGAAGGGAAGCTATCAGCTCAGTGCTTATAGTAGAACATGACAAAGCTCAAGTTCCAATCCAGCTCATCAGCAGAGCACTACGGGAAGATGAAGTTAATTACACACCCATATAGAATCTAATCCTAGCATTCATTCACACAGCCAAAAGGTTAAGAAGGTACTTCCGAGCTCATCAGGTGAAGTTGGTCACACACAAGCCTATAAATTCCATCTTGGAAAATCCAAAAATAGCAGAAAGGCTAGCCAAATAGGCAATCAGCTTAGGTGAACACAACAGAGCATATGAGCTTTGATAGGCAATCAAGGCTCAAGTTTAGCCAATTTTCTAATTGAAACACCAGAAGAACCTATGGGGGTGAATGAGTTGGAAGAATGTGAACCTACTATCCCCTTGGGGAAGTGGACACTCTACAGAGATGGAGCTTTGAGTATAGAAGATTCCGGAGCTGGTCTAATAATTACAGGCCCCAAGGAACCGATTATACTTATGCACTCCGACTAGAGTTCCCTTATACAAACAATGAAGCTTTATACGAGGATTTAATCGCAAGGCATCGCCTAGAATAAGTGATGAAGATCCAAGAACTAAGTGCCTTTGTTGATTCAAGATTGATGGCAAGCCAAGTAAACAATGAGTTCATAGAAAGAGAGCCTTCGATGTTGAAAGACAAGCAGAAGGTCAAAGAGCTCAAGAAAGACTTCAAAAGCAGTAACTTAAGCCAAGTGTCCAGAACTCGGAACAAGCAAGCTGGCTTCCCTAACCTTGGCTCACTTAAAAAAGAAGGTATTGGTAGACGTTTTGAAGAGCCCATCAAACGAGGAACTAGAGGTACAAGACATCATTGGAAAAGAGGGGACCACTTAGATGACCCCCATATTAGAGTTCCTCAAAGAAGGGAAGCTTCCCACCAACGAAGGGGAAGCTTTGAAGCTCAAGCTTAAGGCTAAGCAATATGTAATAGGAGATGATATCCCATACAAGAAAGGATATTTTAGCCTCTTACTAAGATGTGTGGGACCAGATCAGAACAATTATCTTTTGACAGAGGTGCACGAAGGTATTTGTGAACACATTCCGGTCTAACGTCGGTGGTAACAAGGTTAATGAACCTCGAATACTATTGGCCAACAACGCACATAGACTCCACGGAGGTCATCCAAAAATGTGAAGCTTGTCAGCTCCATGCTCCCAACAAAACAAACCCGAAACACAACCTGGTACCCATCATTGCTACTTGGATATTTCACAAATAGGGAATGGACATTGTTGGTCCCTTCCCCAAAGCAGTTAGGAAGGTGAAGTTTCTATTGGTAGCTGTTGGCTATTTTACCAAGTGGCCAGAAGTTAAGCCCCTAGCTTCCATAAAAGTGAAGCAGGTCATAAACTTTGTGTGGGAAAACATAATGTGTAGATATGGGATGCCCGGTGAAATAATGACGGATAATGGGAAGCAATTCTCCAAGAAACCATTCAGTCTTTGGAGCAAGGAGCTAGAAATCAAGCAACTATTCATCTCAGTCGCATATCCCCAATCCAATTGCCAAGTTGAACGAATGAACCGAAACATCGTTGAAGGTATTAAGGCAAGATTAGGAAGGTGGGGAAGAAACTGGTTAGAAGAGCTTCCAGGTGTCCTTTTGCTATTCGAACAACAAAGAAAACAAGTCATGGAAAAACACTCTACAACCTCATATTTGGCTTAGAAGTTGTAATCCCCACGGAAATTGGGGTAAATTCAAGAAGGGTGAGAAACATAAATGAGGAAGCCAACGAATATATGGTCCTGCTTACCCTTGATCTCCTGAAGAAGCCCTTGAGCAGGCTACCATTGAGGAAGCCAAATACAAAAAGAAACTGGAAGCCTCCTACAACACAAGGGTAAGAAAAGAAGTGTTTAACCCCGGAGATTTGGTCCTCAAACACAACGAGGTCAATAGACAATCCGACAGGGGAAAATTGGGACCCAAGTGGTAAGGTCCCTATGTCATCAAAGAAGCTCTTAGGGGAGGATCCCACAAGCTCAATGACATGGAAGGAAAGAAGGTTCCACGTCACTGGAGCGACAAGCACCTCAAGAAAGTTTTAGTTTAGGAAAGCATTTCAATGTCGTTGTAATAGTTATTTTGTTTCAATGATATTGAAAAAGATCAATGAATGATGTTGCATTTTAAGTAACAAACTTGTTTTTTTATCCTATCTAAGGGTGAGCCCCTCCAAACTAGGCTCCATGTGGTCCGGCGTAGTTCCTACTCATGTAAAGGGTTGAGCTCCAAGGCCATATCGCTCAGCAGGTAACAAGGCGCTAGATCTTCCTATATACAGGGTGAGTCCCTAAAACCATACAACTCCATGGAATACTTAGAAATATATTGTATCCATGAAACGAGACCGAACATCTCTTACCAGCTAGCTCCTCAAGTTTAGAAGCTTACGAAACTGATAAGTGTTGGGTTCGTAGGCCTTGTTTGCCCAGTTTATTATTTGAAGTCCAAAGGGCAGACAGGTGTAGGGTGGCCAGACCGAATCCCGACCCAGTTTGGGTTTCTAGTTTAATAAGATTCAAACCCTAGTCGTATCTCTATATATTTGACGTTATGAAGAATATCTAGTTGCCAACCGTAGACGTAGGTCAATTTAGACCGAACCATGTTAAATCCCCGTGTTCTTTTATTGCTTTCGTGTATGTGTTCAGTTCGTGTGTGTGATTAATCCTAACAAGTGGTATATAGAGCTTAGGTTCAGAACACACAAAAAACACATTCAACCAGTTTCTTACACCACCGTGTCACCGCTAGCAGTCGCTAGGGTTCCGCCACTGCTGCCGCCTAACTCCCGCCACCACAGCAGTCTGTTGTCGCCACCGTTTGCTGTCATGTCCAGTAGCCGTCATTCAAAGTCTTGCTTCCGCAACCGCTGTTGACCGCCGATAGGATCCGACTCACAATTTTCTGACCGACGCAGGTAGTGAAAGACTGACTGTTGGTTGGAGTCCTTGGGTACTGTTTATTAGTTTGAAAGCAATTTTGTTATCATTTACTACCGCCGCAAGAGAAGACCTCGACCAAGGGAATTGATTTCCTGTTTTTTTGGAAACCTAGTGTTTGTTTTCTTTTGGACCACGTAAAGAAATTGTGGAGGAGGCCCATTTGATTTATCTTGTGGTCTACAAAATAAATTCTATTAGAATTCTTCAACCAGATTATTATATTTTCTTTGGGTCATATATTAATGCAATAGGGCCAACAAGTTAGTTTAATTTGTGTGGACCAAAGTCTTGGCAATTTAGCTTGAAAATATTTTGGGTCGGATCGAGATCATATTTTGCAAAGGACGTGCTAAGAACAGTTGAATCGAGATCCTATTTTCTAGAAAAAAAGTTGTCAGAAGAAGCGTTAAAGAAACCGAGAACCAGTGTCAACTGCGTTTTTCAGGTTTTATTGTTTCAGTTTCTGATTTTTAGTTCGTTATTCCGCTGTATTTAAATAGGTTGAGTGTTTAACAAAGTTCATTAGAACAATCGTTAAGTTCAGGCCCGTGCCATTGTTGTGTCTGTATCTGTATTTTATCCAGGTTTTTTTAGCCATTGTCATGGCAGAAGACGAAAAGGTTTCGATAGAGAAGTTTGATGGACAGAATTTTGGTTGGTGGAAGATGCAGATTGAAGCGCTACTTTGTCAGAAAGACTTGGATGTAGTGTTTGAGGATGAAAAACCAGAAAAGTTGTCAGAAGCAGATTGGAAGAAGTTAGACAAGAAAGCTAGGGGTTGTATTACTTTGTCTTTGTCGGAAGATGTGGCGTTTAACGTCATGAAAGAAACCACAACCTGTGGTATGATGGAAGCACTATCCAACATGTATGAGAAGCCTTCGGCAGCAAATAAGGTCTACCTTATCCGAGAGCTAGTGACAACCAGAATGAAAGAGGGTGGGTCAGTTATAACGTATATTAATAATCTTAATTCGAACCTCTCCCTATTAGTGTCAGTTGGCCTTAAGTTTGATGATGAAGTTCAAGGTCTTTTGTTATTATCCTCTTTGCCCAACAGTTGGTCGCAAACAGTGACTGTAGTTTGTAGTTCATCTACAAAAATTACTTTTGATGGGATTCGGAATTTGATTCTTGGAGAAGATTCAAGACGTAGAAATTTAGGTGAATCAGCAGGTAATATAATTGTCACAGAGGGTAGAGGTAGGGGAAAGCAACAAGGCAGTGGGAGCACGAAGAGGAGTCAGTCTAGGACTCGTAAAGATATTGATTGTTGGGGTTGTAAAGAGAATGGATACTTCAGGAATCAGTGTTTGAATGATAAGAATGAAAAGAAAGAAGTCAACACTGCAAAAGAATGCCCAGAGGATGAGTTTTTAGTTCTTAATGTTGAGGATAATGTTGATTCCTGGGTCATGGATTCTGGTGCTTCATTTCATGCTACCCACAACAGTGAAGCATTGCAGAATTTGAAGGAAGGTGATTTTGGTAAGGTTGAACTGGCGAACAATGATGTTCTTGACGTTACGGGCATGGGTGACATGAATTTAGTTACTTAAGATGGTTCATGGACCTTGAAAGATGTCAGAGTGATTCCAAGCTTAAAGAAAAAGTTGATTTCTGTCAGACAGTTGAATGAACAGGGACATGAGGTTAAATTTGGGAACGGGCAGTGGAAAGTTGTAAAGGGAAATCTTGTCATTGCTCGAGGAAGAAAGAGGGGTTCATTGTATATGGTTAGTTTATCGTCTGAGGGAGTGACCGACCCAGTTCAGAAGAAGACCAAAGTCCGGTTCACAGAATCTCGTGGGCGGAAGAAGGTTCGTTTTGCAAGTAACAAACCCAGAGCCAAAGTGAAGATTCAGGATGAACGAGCTAGGAAGGTTAAATCAGTCAGAGGACATCGTGAGAGTGGGAGCACAGGTCTTGTTTCAGTTACAGCTCCAGGTCGACAGTGGATTAAGAAAACCAGTATTCCAACTGTAAAGTCTCTCCAATGAATTACTTGCTGAATATGGAGAGTGTTGTTCTCGGGATATCTCAGGATCCGGCAGTTCGTTACAGTGGGATCCGGTAGGGACAGAGAATGGGTCAGGGGCAGTTTCAGCCGTGACTGATGTGTTGGGGGTCCAGGGAGCTTCAACAGGCCTTCATGTTAAGTGATGAGAAAGCGGTGGCAACTAGAAGATGTTTAACGTTCGAATTACATAAGTAGAATTAGGAGTGCAGACGAGAGTACTCAAGGCCTCCGAGTGGGAGATTGTTGGGTTCGTAGGCCTTGTTGGCCCAGTTTATTATTTGAAGTCCAAAGGGCAGATAGGTGTAGGGTGGCCAGACCGAAGCCCGACCCAGTTTGGGTTTCTTGTATATCAAGATACAAACCCTAGTCGTATCTCTATATATTTGACGTTATGTATTTGTAATCTTTTGTCACTCAATAAAGAATATCTAGTTGCCACCCGTGGACGTAGGTCAGTTTAGAATGAACCACGTTAAATCCTCGTGTTCGTTTATTTCTTTCGTGTATGCGTTTAGTTCGTATGTGTGTAGGGTGGCCAGACCGAAGCCCGACCCAGTTTGGGTTTCTTGTATATCAAGATACAAACCCTAGTCGTATCTCTATATATTTGACGTTATGTATTTGTAATCTTTTGTCACTCAATAAAGAATATCTAGTTGCCACCCGTGGACGTAGGTCAGTTTAGAATGAACCACGTTAAATCCTCGTGTTCGTTTATTTCTTTCGTGTATGTGTTTAGTTCGTATGTGTGTATAATCCTAACAATAAGCTCAAGAAGCTTAGGACTTGTGTAACAATATACCACAAAACGAGTTAAGAAAAATCTTGCGAATTGACAACCAGATAGGATAAACTTTGCATTGGTTCTTAGTTACCAAGCTAAGGAAGGGTGTCTGTAGCACCCCTACTTAACTAAGTTTCAAAGACATTGCAAAAATAACAAACAAGTAGGTAATATAAACTACGAATCTAACATATAAAACATTAAAGGCATCATTATAAGTTGCAACGTACATCACAAGCATAAGGTAATAATTGTCCATTCCAACAAAGTCTTACATAACCAAAACATAAAAGAAGCTTCACACATGAAGCTTAAAAGATAGTAAATTGTTTATGCCAACAGAGGCTTATATACCAACATATAAAGAAGCTTCACAAGCAAAGATTAATAAAAAAAGCTACTCATCAGCAGTAGCATCTTCACCATCACCACTGAAGCTTTTGGTGCATCACCAAATGGGTCCCCATAAAGCATGTTGACATCCCTATCAATATCATCCTAGGAAGCTTCATTGGTGGCAAAATGCTCAACTTCTCACAACGGAGAAGGGGTTCGCTCAGATTCGTCAACCTGGGAAGGAGTAACCTCAACTTCCTTTTCATCCTTTTCACCTGCCTGATCAGCTTCATATTCAAACTCAACATTAGCTTCACCACCCGCATGGCCCTCTTTAGAACTAGATTTCCCTGTAATCTTGCTAACCATGGCTTGAATCACATGATGTTCCAACTCCTTTTTAAGACCTTCTGGCCTAATAGCTTGAAAAGCTAAGAAGAGAAAGTTATGGCAACAAGCAACAGTCTTAAGGTAAGGGAATGTCTTCATATCTATGGCTCTCACAGAAGCTACAAAATTAGTAGCGGCATGTGGCCGATAGCTTGAAAGTCCTTCAAGGGGACGAACAGCTTGGTTTACCTCATAACCAGTAGACAAGCCATGATGGCGGCCGTGAGCAATGGCCCTTGTATAAACTACACCAAGGGCAAAGTTAAACTCACCACTATGCAACAGGTAGGAAACAATGTGCTGAATACCATGCTCAAACATTAAACATCTTTCGGAGAAGAGATCATTAACCTGGGCTTGGAGACCAGCAATAGTAACGGAAGAAGCCAACTTCTCATCAACCAACTTCTGCTTTATAGCTTCTAGCACTCAGAAACTAGCTTCTTTTTCTCCTCAAGAAGCGAGTTCCTCTCTTTACTAACCTTCTGACCCTGCTCGTATAGATCCTTGGCATAAGCGTATACCTTACTCCGCTCATCTTCAGCAGAAGATTTGGCAATAGCAGGCTCATGAACCAAGCTTTACTCATGAGGAGTTAATGTTACAACCTTCTCGTTAGCCTCAGCCAAGGCATCCTTCAATTTCATAATCTCTTCATCAAACTTCTTGATCTCAATAGGCGCATAACACCAGCGGCCAAAACCCTTAGGAACAACGGCCAACAAATAAGCTAAGTACTGAAAAGTTCGTCCCATGAGCTCACTATCACTTAAACCCTCAACAATCACCTTCTTAGCAAGGGGGTTACAATGTAGAAGGAGATCCCGACAAATGGGAATCTTCTTCAATGTATCACAATCACGAACACCCCAAGAAAGAAGGAACAAAGATAGCAGTTGATTCAGGGTTGGGAATACCATCTGAAGGTCCAGCAGCACCTTTTCTTTTACCTTTCTCAGTCATCACGGCCTCAGCAGTAGTAGGCTTAACGGTTTCCTTATTACCCAACACTTTCTTGCTAGTGGGCTCCTTGTGCTTCTCACCTTCTTCTCAGCAGTTGTGGGGATAGGTTTCTTGGCAGTAGCGAGGAACCTTCTTAGAAACAGAAGGCTTGAAAGGCATCTTAGATGTGATGGAGAAGGGCTTTTGGAAAGCTTGTCCACACCAGCAGGAGCAAAGCAAGTAATATAAGCCACAAGGGCAGCATCATCATCATCCAGTACAATAAGGTCAGCAACCTTGGGACTAGAAACATATGTTTCTTTGAACTTCTTGCTACTCTAAGCAGGAGTACAAATAGCCTTCCTGATAGTACCCTTTGGAGGAAGACTGGAAGAGGTATAGGTAGAGCTACGCTCACAAGACTAACAAAAATATTTGGTATTTTCAACAACATTGGGATGACCTAGGGTAAGATCCACAACAACAAAGGTAGCAAAAAAAAAAATTCTCAAGCAAAAGAAACTCCATAGCACTAATTTTTGCAATAAGAAAGGTGAAGGTTAGGCCTAAATGATAAAATAAGCACAAAAATAAACAAGGGACATGCCTTTATTGTCACACCCTCAAATTCCACTAACGGAGTTTTACCGTCAGAGGGTGTGAACTAACATGATCGGAATCATTAGTTATATCAAACACCATAATTAAAGTTTTAAAAACAACCAAGACATCAAGTCTTAAGTAAAGATGCGGAAACGTAAACTGTAAGGTAATTAGTTGCGTCACACAGGACGACTTAAGGCAACAATTATCATGACAAAATTTAAAAGAAGTTTAAAGCATAAGAGTTCAGCGAATGCATATCCTATACCGCTCGCCCGCCTTGGCTACCTGAGATAAACATACTAAAAGTGTCAACATAGGGTTGGTGAGTTCATAGGTTTAACTAAATTAAGCGTTGCGTTTTAGGGTTACCAGATAGTGTTATGTCATTATATATCAATAGGTAGCTAACCTATCAAGCATGTATTACTAAGTTTTTGACACCGAAACTGACTGTTTATACGATTTCCTTCCCCCATGTCAACCACGAACATGGTAATGTGTTAGCCAAAATTACACCCACTCGACCTACAGTCGAGTTTAGAGTTGGGTGGGGTTTGTCAAACCTAGTAGTACTACTCAACACTGACTCGCTATTATCCAATATTAACCAGTTCGATTGTTCAGAAGGACTTAGTTGGTTTATTGCCACTTAGTATTACAAGTGATACATAAAGTATAAACAAAATCTAAAGCGTTGGGATATGTTATCTCCCCCTAATAAAAGCGTTAAAGAGAAAACGGGGCCGTGAAACTCATTGTTTGCGAAGTTATCAAAAATCCGAGAAAAGCGTGCGTCAAAGGAAATCCTCACTAGTTCTCTTAAAACAAAATGAGATCTTCTAAGTGTTTTGAACTATGAGTGAGTCACTAGACTCGACACATGAAAACTATGCCTGAAAGGTTACATTGGTGAAACGAGTGCGACTCGACAAACACGTTGGTGATAAACTACGGGAGTGGTTAAGTATAGTGTTAAGTGTTACTACGATACATTATCAGTAAAACATCTACCATAAGGGAAAATATGTCAAACATATTGCAAACATCGATCAAGCAATCATTTTTAATGTTTAATACGAGAATTCAGCAGCTAAGTTACCGAGACAGAATTTAGCACGTCGAGATTACTCTATTTCACTAATCATAACACGTAGATAAAATCACAAAAATTTATAATAGAAGAACACATTATTTAGGTTTCTAAAATATTTTTATTATATTTTTATTGTATACGGTTTTATCACAAGGATCAAAAAAACACAGTAAGTACACAACAGTCATTATCATGCGCAACAAAACGTTCTTTACTATTCCTATTACATGGTTAATCCAATTAATGTAAGGCCAATCGGGTTAGATTCCAAACTCAAATTTTTAACTTCTAGAAGCGGAATCAAATCAATTAGTCTTGTCATTTGTGAGATATCCTATTTACAAAACAGTCTATAAGAAAGTGTCCCGGATCAGAATTGCACAACAAATTTGTAAATTAATAAAAACTGACTTCCACATGTCCAAATATTACAGACTCATATTCGTTAGAAACTAGGCTCGACCTACTACATCATAGAATCAATAATTACTTCAAAACATATCATTAACATCAAGTTAAAGTCATTTTAACATGCATTTATGGTTCTCTCTAGCATCAGTTTTCACCAAAATTTATCAAACTACTAACCTATGAACAAATAACCATGCATACAACCCTAACTCATCAATAATAAACAACTTTAACACTTGGGTTTATGATTAATATGTTCAATTATGTCAAAAATTGATAGAATAGATTAGATATAGTGTTTAGTTTACCTAGTTAGCACCTTAAACCTTCAACAAGCTTGTAAGGATGATTATATGTGTGTGTGTGAGTGTTGTGTGTTTCGGCCAAACAAGGGAGGGGGGGCTGCCGTCACAAGAGGGAGTGGGAGAGAGGGAAAGGGTTAGGGTTTGTGTTATTAAGTTGTTTATATAATAACTAATTATTTCACATGTTACAACTTGCACCCTCAACTTCTATTTAGTTTAATTCTAGCACAAACTAAATCTTTTTCGTCCATAATATGATGTTATACATGCAAGCACCCAATTACATATAAACATAACACGTATTTATACCAAGTACTTGTTTATAATATCTATTGTTTGTGAGTCGACTCATGTGTGATTCGGTGAACCTCCGAAAGACTATTTGTGTACTGATTGTCATGTGGCATTTAAACTCTAATTAAATGCAATGAGAAATGCGATAACTGGAATGACATAGTTCGTGTGAGCTTGAGTTTGAATTAACGGAGTTTGGGTTAACGGAGTTAACCTGAAATTGACGATTGTCACATCATTCCCATGTTGAAAGAATTTTCGTCCCGAAAATTTGTGTCATGTCGCGATGACTGTCTGAAAAAGAGCAAAAATTTTCAGTTTGTCACATCGTCCCTCTATTGAAAGAAATTTCGTCCCAAAATTTAGTTCATATCACCGGTGTGTTTCTGACGGTTTGTCGGTTTTTGCGTTTTTCGGTGCTTGGTCAACCCTTTGAAAATGTGAGGATACTTTTTCATCATTTGATCCTCGCGTTCCCACGTGAACTCTGGTCCACGTCTCGAGTTCCAATGAACATTAACGATGGGAATCTTGTTGTGTTTAAGTGTTTTGGTTTCCCAATCCAAGACTTCGACTGGTTCTTCGATGAAGCGTAACTGTTCATCAACTTGCAACTCGCCCAAAGGGACTGCTAGTGTTTCGTCAGAAAGGCATTTCTTCAAGTTGGATACATGAAAAACATTATGTACGCCACTGAGTTCTGCTGGTAAATCCAATCGGTACGCTACTGGGCCGATACGTTCAGTTATACGGAATGGGACAACGTATCGTGGATTGAGTTTGTTTCGCTTCCCAAAACGAATACACCTTTCCAAAGTGAAACCTTCAGTAAATTTTTGTCTTCCACTTGGAATTCCAGAGGTTTTCGGCGCTTGTCGGCGTAGCTCTTTTGGCGATCCCGTGCTGTCGCCATGCAATTCCGGATTTGAACAATCTTTTCTAGGGGTTTCAAGTACTAATTTGGGGCCAATGATTTGGCTGTCACCCACCTCTGCCCGGCAAAGAGGCGATCGACACCTCCGTCCGTACAGATTTTCAAACGGCGCTGCTTTAATGCTGGCATGGTAGCTGTTATTATACGAAAACTACCAGGGGCAAGTGGGGTTCCCAACTCTTTCCGAAATCCAATACGCATACACGCAACATTTCTTCCAAAGTTTGATTGGTGCGTTCAATTTGCCCATCCGTTTGAGGATGGTACGTTGTGCACATATCAAGGCGGGTGCCTAGCGCGCTATGTAGTGACTTCCAAAAGTGCGAAGTGAAACGGGGATCTCGATCGGATATGATTGAAACAGCCACTCCATGTCTAGCCACTAATTCTTTCATGTAAATGCGAGTCAATCTTTCCATCTTTTCCGATTCCTTGATCTCTAGGAAATGTGCAGACTTAATCAACCGGTCAACGATTTCCCAGATGGTATCGCATCCCGTCTGTGTTTTTGGTAATCCTGTGTTGAAATCCATGGAAATGTGTTCCCATTTGCACGTTGGGATTTTCCGGTTGCTGTAACAGACCAGATGGTTTCTGATATTCCACCTTAACTCTAGCACAGGTTAAACATTTGCTCACATAGGTGGCATTGTCGGCTTTCATGTTCGGCCACCAGTAAAGTACCTTCAGGTCATGGTACATTTTGTCTGAACCTGAGTGAATGGAATGTCGGGATTTATGTGCCTCATCCATCACCAGATTTCTCAACTCTCCGTAACGAGGGACCCAAATCCGGTTTTTGAAATATCGGACCCCGTCCGATTTGATTTAAAGTTGCTTATCCATGCCTCGCATGAGTTCTGATGGGAGGTTTTTGTCTTTCAAAGCTTCGAGTTGAGAATCACGAATCTGATCAGGTAAGTTGGCATGAATCATGAGTTGTAATGCTCCCACCCGTCTAGGCTTAAGAGTTTCCTTTCTGCTGAGAGCATCGGCCACTACGTTGGCCTTTCCAGGGTGGTATTTGATGGCACAATCATAATCCTTAAGTAGTTCGACCCAATGACGTTGTCGCATGTTCAACTCCTTTTGATCGTAGATATGTTGGAGACTCTTGTGGTCGGTGTAAATGGTAAACTTGGTACCGTACAAGTAATGTCTCCATATCTTAAGGGCAAACACCACAGCTCCGAGTTCCAAGTCATGGGTCGTATAGTTCTTCTCGTGTACCCGTATTTTTCGATAGGCATAGGCTATAACCTTCTCAAGTTGCATTAACACGCAGCCGAGACCCTGTATCGAATCATCACAATGTACTGCAAAATTTTCTGTTCCTTCGGGTAGGGATAGGATAGGCTCACTACAGAGCTTTGTTTTCAAAAGTTGGAAGGCAGACTCCTGCGCGTCACCCCAATTGTACTTAGTACCCTTGTGTGTCAGTGCGGTGAGGGGCTGAGCAATTTTTGAAAATCCCTCGATGAAACCTCAGCGGTAGCCAGCCAGTCCTAGGAATTGTCGCCCCTCAGTTGGAGTCTTAGGTGCTTCCCAGTTTTTGATGGCCTCTACCTTGCCTGGATCAACATGGATACCACTCTCATTGATCACATGTCCTAAGAAGTGAACCTCACGAAGCCAAAATTCACATTTAGAAAGCTTGGCGTACAATTGTTCCTTCTTTAGTAATTCCAGGCCCAACCTTAGGCGTTCTTCATGGTCACTTTTGTTCTTGGAGTAGACGAGGATATCATCGATAAAGACAATAAAAAATTTGTCGAGATACGCCTTGCATACTCTATTAATGAGGTCCATGAATACGGTTGGGGAATTGGTTAAGCCGAAGGGCATGACCGAAAATTCATAGTGACCGTACCGAGTTCTGAATGCCGTCTATAAATTGTCTTCTTTGCGCACTCTTAATTGATGGTAACCAGATCTCAGATCGATATTAAAGTAGTAACTCGATCCTTGAAGCTGGTCGAATAGATCATCAATTTGGGGTAGGGGATAACGGTTCTTGACCGTCACCGAGTTCAGCTCCCGGTGGTCGATGCACATGCGGAAAGTACCGTCTTTCTTTCGGACAAATAGGGCAGGGGCTCCCTATGGTGATGAGCTGGGTCGGATGAAACCTTTATCCAATAAGTCCTGTAATTGAGTGGACAACTCCTCAAGCTCTGCCAATGCGAGTCGGTATGGGGCTCGTACTATTGGGGTAGCACCGGGGGTTAAGTCAATTTGGAACTCGAGTTGTCTAACGGGTGGGAGTCCTGGAAAATCTCGCACGATCGGTATATCTTCGATCCGCTTCTCCTCCGCGGGTTTCTCAATAACATGAGCTAAAATCTCCGGATGACCCTTTAATAAATATTTCTGCACCTTCATGAGTGTGATGATGCTAGTAGTCATGCCGCTCTTCTCGCCCTGTATTGATATGATTTTGCCGGAAGGAGTAGTGATATGAACTATCTTTTCATGGCATATGATCTCAGCTCTATTCTCGGATAGCCAGTCCATGCCAACGATAACGTCGAAACTACCAAGTTTAAAGGGTATGAGGTCCATATCGAAGGTATGACCCGACAGTTTCAACTTACAACCCTCTAGTACATGTGTTGTTTCTATTGACTTACCGTAAGCTAATTCAACAGGAAACTTAGCATCTAATGGTATTGGGGTTAAGTCTAACAGATCACTAAAGGATTTCGACACAAAACTCCTATCAGCTCCATTGTCAAACAAAATAGAAGCGAAACAGTCGTTTACGGGAAACTTACCGGTAACCACGTTCGGATCATTGCGGGCCTGGCCCGATCCAATGACAAAGGCTCTACCCTTAGTACTGCCTCCGTTGTTGTTGTTGCCTCCGTTTCCCTCGTTTTACTTCAGTTTCGGACAGTCCTTCCTGAAATGACCCTCCTGGCCACACTCAAAGCACCCTTTTGTGGTTGCAGGCTGTTTAGGGGCGCCCTTACCCATGAGTTCGCCTCTACAGTCCTTGGCCTGATGACTCAATTTACCGCATCGCAGACATTTGATACGGTCGCATGGGCCAGAGTGGTGGTAGTTACACTTGTTGCACTTTGGGTACTTTCCAGCATAGTTACTCGAACCCTGTCCGCCACCGGCGTTGTTGTTGGAACCCTAATTGTTGAAGTTTCGAGTGGGTTCGGGTTTGCGGTGGTGTTGTTGCTGTGGAGGGTTTGATGATGAGGATCTCACATTATCAAACTTCTTATTTCCATTCCCAGAGTCGTTGTTGTTGTCGTTACCTGAGTTGTCAAGTGTTTTAGAGGTGGAACCTCTAGGTGGTAACGCACCTTGGTCCATTGCTTGATATGTCAGCTTGTGGGCTATTCGGATCGCTTGTTGAATAGTGGTCGGTTTGGAAGACGTCACCATACCCTGAATCTGTGACACTAAACCATCGATGAACATCTCAATTCTTTTGCTCAGCGGTTCTACCATCCGCGGGCACATCACAGCCAGTTCGTGAGAACGGGTGGTGTAGGCTTTGATTTCAGAGCCCACCATCTTCAAGGCCCACAATTATGAATCCAGCTTCGAGATCTCCTCCCTAAGACAATACTCTTCCTTCATCATATTCTTGAATTCTTCCCAGTTCATGGCATTCGCCAATTCCAGTCCGAGTATCTGCACATTGGAATTCCCCCAGGTGAGGGCTGAATCTTGCAGTGTTCCAGCATCAAACTTAACCCTGCTAGCCGGTGGACAGTTACATATCCCAAAGGCTGACTCAGCCTTCTCTGCCCAACGTAGGAACCTATGGCTCCCTCAGTGCCCTTAAACAAATTGGGTTTACAGTCCATGTAATTCTTGAGCAGCCAGAGCTGCCGCCACCTGGTCGTCAGTAAGGCGTGGAGTTCTGCTACAGTCATGTTGATGTTACCCTGACCATGTCCAGCGTTTCTTCTAGACATCTCTGATTGCATCTTGATCAATAGCTTCATTAGCTGAACATGAGCATCATGAACTTCCTTCATGGCTTCAGTCAGGTAGGAAATCCTCTTCCTAGCCTCCACTCCATCCCCTATCAATCCGGTAACATTCGCTCTCATTGAGTGCATAATGTCAACTTCACGATCCAAACAGGAGGCGAAAGTTGCGAAAGTGCGCTCCATCTGGAGTGTTAGGGGTGGTAGTGTGTTGTAAGACATAGGACCGCCCGGGATGGGCAGTGAGGGAACTTGTTCACGGTAAACAAGTCGCTTGATCAAACTTGGGTACCAACTCCAGTTACCGTTGTCCTCGTACGCGACTCAATATGGGCAGTGCCTCTTCGGTGTGGGGGCTGCTAGTGTTGGGACTGCTCGAGGTGGTGACGGGTTGGAAAGCTGCGGTTCCTTTCCTGGGGCGTGGGACACCGGGTCAGATGATGATGATGGCGTTTACATCCCTACAGGATAACTCGTGTATGGTTTACGCACGTATGAGTGAATGAGGAAAAGAAATAAAGAAAGTGAATAGTCAAATATATATCATATATTTATATATGTAGTGCGTAAGATCATAAATAATGGGTCGTTGCGGTTATAGTCAAGTATGAATGAAATTCTAGTTCGCTATGGTCAATGTCTCTGATACCAATCTGTCACACTCTCAAATTCCACTAACGGAGTTTTACCATCAGAGGGTGTGAACTAACATGATCGGATCATTAGTTATATCAAACACCATAATTAAAGTTTTAAAAACAACCAAGACATCAATTCTTAAGTAAATATGCGGAAACGTAAACTGTAACGTAATTAGTTGTGTCACACAGGACGACTTAAAGCAACAATTATCATGACAAAATTTAAAAGAAGTTTAAAGCATAAGAGTTCAGTGAATGCATGTCCTATACCGCTCGCCCGCCTCAGCTACCTAAGATAAACATACTAAAAGTGTCAACACAGGGTTGGTGAGTTCACAGGTTTAAGTAAATTAAGCATTGCATTTTAGCGTTACCAGATAGTGTTATGTCATTATATATCAATAGGTAGCTAACCTATCAAGCATGTATTACTAAGTGTTCGACAACGAAGCTGACTGTTTATATGATTTCCTTACCACCATGTCAACCACGACCATGGTAATGTGTTAGCCAAAATTACACCCACTCGACCGAAAGTCAAGTTTAGAGTTGGGTGGGGTTTGTTAAACCCAGTTGTACCACTCAACACTGACTCGCTATTATCCAATATTAACTGGTTCGATTGTTCAGAAGGACTTAGTTGGTTTGTTGCCACTCAGAGCGTTAAAGAGTAAAAGGGGCCGTGAAACTCACTGTTTGCGAAGTTATCAAAAATCCGAGAAAAGCGTACGTCAAAGGAAATCCTCACTAGTGCTCTAAAAACAAAATGATATTTTCTAAGTGTTTTGAACTATGAGTGAGTCACTAGACTAGACACATGAAAACTATGCATAAGAGGTTACGTTGGTGAAACAAGTGCGACTCGACAAACACGTTGGTGATAAACTACGGGTGTGATTAAGTATAGTGTTAAGTGTTACTACGATACATTATCAGTAAAACATCTACCACAAGGGCAAATACGTCAAACATATTGCAAACATCGATCAAACAATCATTTTTCATGTTTAATTCAAGAATTCAGCAGCTAAGTTACCGAGACAGAATTTAGCATGTCAAGATTACTCTATTTCACTAATCATAACATGTAGATAAAATCACCAAAATTTATCATAGAAGCACACGTGAGTTAGGTTTCTAAAAATATTTTTATTATATTTTTATTACATACGGTTTTATCACAAGGATCAAAACAACACAGTAAGTACACAACAGTCATTATCATTCGCAACAAAACGTTCTTTACTATTCTCATTACATGGTTAATCCAATTAATGCAAGGCAAACTGGGTTAAATTCCACATTCAAATTATTAACTTTCAGAAGTGGGTTTTGTCGTTTGTGAGATATACTATTTACAAAACAGCCTATAAGAAAGTGTCCCGAATCAGAATTGCACAACAAATTTGTAAATTAATAAAACTGACTTCCACACGTCCAAAAATTACAAACTTAGATTCTTTAGAAACTAGACTCAACCTACTACACCATAGAATCAATAATCACTTCAAAACATATCATTAACATCAAGTTAAAGTCATTTTAACATGCATTTATGGTTCTGTCTAGCATCAGTTTTCACCAAAATTTATCAAACTACTAACCTATGAACAAATAACCATGCATACAACCCTAACTCATCAATAATAAACAACTTTAACACTTGGGTTTATGATTAATATGTTCAATTATGTCAAAAATTGATAGAATAGATTAGATATAGTGTTTAGTTTACCTAGTTAGCACCTTAAACCTTCAACAAGCTTGTAAGGATGATTATATGTGTGTGTGTGAGTGTTGTGTGTTTCGGCCAAACAAGGGAGGGGGGGCTGCCGTCACAAGAGGGAGTGGGAGAGAGGGAAAGGGTTAGGGTTTGTGTTATTAAGTTGTTTATATAATAACTAATTATTTCACATGTTACAACTTGCACCCTCAACTTCTATTTAGTTTAATTCTAGCACACACTAATCTTTTTCGTCCATAATATGATGTTATACATGCAAGCACCCAATTACATATAAACATAACACGTATTTATACCAAGTACTTGTTTATAATATCTATTGTGTGTTCACCAACTGTTTGAGTCGACTCGTGTGTGATTCGGTGAAACTCCGAAAGACTATTTGTGTACTGATTGTCATGTTTCATTTAAACTCTAATTAAATGCAATGAGAATGCGTTAACTGGAATGAAATAGTTCATTTGAGCTTGAGTTTGAATTAACGGATTTTGGGTTAACAGATTTAACCTGAAATTGACGAGTGTCACATTTATCATCAACAAAAATCTTGGGTTCGGGGTGAGAGTTAGACCGCTTGGTAATCAGACCCAGATAGACTAAAAACTCCTCAGGGAAGGTATGGAGCTTACGACTCACAAATCGAAGGCTCTTGAGGAATGTAGCGTCAAGCTCCTCAGCCTTCGGCTCAGGTGTATTCAAAGTCAGGTCATGCTTCCTCAAAACTGGAGAGAAAGGCAAAATAGCATTAGACACAAAAAAAGAACATGTCTTTCCAAGGAGATGTAAGACCAACAGTGCTTGAAATCAAACCAGCGTCACACCGAGTCTTCTCTACAGTAAACCAATTCCCATTATTCGCTAACTAAAAAAATTCGCCAAGACATAGGTAGAGAAGGTTCATAACCCAACTAAAGACAAACGATTTCGAAATGTAGACCCCTAGTCACACCAATGGGAGCCAATTATCCAATGCAAACATCGTGATACTCCAAGACACTTAGAAAGAACTTTAAGAAAGGATACTGAAGGTTCTACTGATCGAAATAGCGAGTATAGAAGGCAATATTACCTATTGGATGGCCCGAAACGGGAGTAGAAGGGTTAGGAAGCTCAGGATTCAAATCGACTCCAATGCCATAATCTAAACAAAATCGATCGAGTTCTAATTGGGTCAGTTTCGAGAACTGGGTAGCCATATCGCCTTCAGAATCCATAATCGGCAACGAAAAGAAAGAACGATTTATGATAAAAAGAAGAATCCGAAGAAAAGTCACCGGAAATTAAGGAGAAGTTAAAATGAAGAACACAAGTGATGGCGGTTACATACCTTATAGGGATGAAATTTTGAAATTCAAATCCCAAAAAGTAGGGACATGTGGAAGGCCAAGATTAACTTAGGCCACAGCTATAACCGTCAGCTTTATGATGGCGACACATAGGTCTAATCGGTCAGGCGTAGCAGGTAGCATCCATCAAACCAATAGAAGTAATAATGACTTACAGGATAATACGAAGCTTCCAGCTTCCATCCTAATACTTCATTAACAAAATGCTCAGGATTCTTTGCTTCTAGCTTCCACCCTGGCGCCTCATGAACGAAAAACTAAGGATGTTTAGCTTCCTGCTTCCATATCACAAATCAAGGAAACATTTTTCAGCTATTGGGCTCCCCCATATTGAAGCCCAACATAGAAAAATGGGTAATGCGTTGGTCTATGAAGAGGCATGCCACTAAGCTCAAATGCATTGAACACCCAGGTGGAAAATAATGAAAAGAGTTGAGTCACAAGCTTTCATCATTACAAATCAGAAATCTTCTGATTGTGGGGTTGATGACGTGGGTACCCTTACCCACCTACAAGCTTAATAATAGAAAAGAAGCTCACAAGCAGGGAAGCTTATTAACTAAAGAACAACAAGCAGAAACTGCCAGACAGGGAAGCTTGACACTTGCCCAGCAAGTCTCCCAAGTTGACTAAGAAGCTTCCGCTACAGTAACTTCAGAAAAATTCGTCACTGTTCAAAAGCTGACACATGCCATAAAGTAAAAGCAACTACAAGACAAAATAAAAGCTGAGTGCAGGTTACACGGAAATGACATATGCCCGGTCTGCACTAGCTGAAAGGGGAGCTGGCATTTTCTACTTAAGAAGCTTCAACTTCCCCAGAGAAGCTTCCAAACTGTCTATAAATAGAACATTTCACCAAAGGTATTGATTCATTCTCATTCACCCTATTCTCTCTAAACTCTCCACATACTCCTACTATATCTCTCGTATCATATCACTGATTCTCACGCCGTAGGTTGATCGTAGGAGGCCCCCTCCTACGGTGAGACTGACGGTTGTGTTTTCTTTGACTCTTAGAAGGTTAGGAAGCTTTGATAAGACTATACTCTCGAGTCTCCATACTTTCTTTGTGTATTATATTCGTTGTAGAAACAAGTATGTAAATCAATTGGTGCTCAAGTATAAATGGTTACATAAATGTAATTGGTTGAATACATGATTACATATATGTAATCTATGTGGTCACATATATGTAAATTAGTTGGTGTTCATTTCAGTGGCGGATCTAGACCCAAATTTTAGGAGTAATGTTAAAAAAAATTACCGTATTTCATGCAATATAAACGGAACTTTTTTACCATTATTCACAACATAAACGAATTTTTTCTTACAATATTTCATACAATAACCCCTTATCGTATTTCGTACAATAATTTTTTTTAGCTTGGTGTTGGACTGATATCATCGTTTTTTTGGAATTTTCGTCTAAGACGATTGCTAATAAGATTTTGTCGTTTCATCTTCTAAGTTCCCGAATTTTATAAGAAACAAAATTCAAACCATAAACCTATAATCAATTTCAATTTACGCATAAACCCTAAATCTCTAATCAAATCCAATCTAGATATAAACCCTAAATTTCTACTCAATTCTAATTTCCTATTTACATTATCCATATAATATCCAATAAACCATAACCCATCATTCAAATATTCAATTGCTTATAAACATTTCCAAATTAACAATTTATGTAAACAAATTAACAAATACAATTTTAGATAAAAGTAGAAGAACATCTAAATTGAACAAATAGAAGTCGAACCATAGTAGAATGACTAAGGGAGCATCAGAAGTCGGCTACTCGGCTGTAGGGTGGAGGTCCGGTGACCAAAGGAGGGAAGCAGGGGTCAGGGAAGCGTAGGGTGAAAGTAGCGGCTGGATGAAACTTTGTTTTATTGAATATTGATGTCCGGCCTAAACCAAGCTTCCAAGAAATATGGAACAACAAACAATTGTTTTATTTGGTTAGGGATTTAATTTAGTTGGCTTTAATTGATTTTAGCTTTTAATTTGGTTGGATTTTATATAAATAGGGGTAGCATTATATTTTTTCATGGGTCACGAAATACGAAAACTGACCAAAAGATTAATAAATCTGTACTACCGACGAAAAGTTGAGGGGTAGCCCTACTTAAAAGCTAGGTCCGCCCCTGGTTCATGCGTTTGAGATTCTAGCAGTCGACTTTCAAGTTCCTCTTCTTCCCATTTTTTCTTTTATCTAAAATACAAAAAAATGGTGTGACTTGCGTTTTTTCATTAATGGAGAGAGAGATAGATATATATAGAGAGAGAGAGAGAGAGAGATTATTTGTTAGGATAGTTTTCTCCAACTTATCAAAATCAGTTTCCCCAATACATATGCCTCCCGATGTTAGTAACTTCCTATATATTTACAAAATTTCCATTAACAATTTAAACCATTGATCAGATAAGATCAATAGTTGTGATCGGTTTTTTTTAAAACCTGGTTTATTTGGTTTTTCGAAAGATACGAAACCTAGAAGCGATTGACACCCCTAAACGATGATAAATTTATGAATGATTAATTTCTTTGAATATTTTGTTAAGGGACTTAAATCCAAAAAACCCCTCCCAAATTCAGATTTTTAAAGATTTTGTATTTGATAAGTATTTTTATTTGGCTAAATAAACAAGGCCAAGCTGACTTTTTCAAAGGGACAAACAATTACAGCAACCAAACTATTACTATTCAACTATTCAATTAGTCTTTTCTTTTTAATAACACGAAATGGATCTGACCCCTCCCTCTTACATCTCTGTCACATATTATTTTTCATGTAAACTAAGTTAAGAAGAAACAAGTTACATGTCTCAGATTCACTATTAATAGATAGATAGCGGTAAAGGGGGGACCGGTATTAGAGGGAAAGAAACTTGTGTGGATGGTGTTAATAATATAATTGTCTAAATATTGGAGTCATTTTGTTTTGTCAATGAGTGTACATTTTAGGGAATAGTTTATGGAACATAAAGATTGAAGACTATCACTCAGTTGTACTTTATGCTCCATTATTTGACATTTCCCCGTCCAAACGGGGCCGTTTTCTTTTCCCACATAAAAAGACAGAACACGCATATACATTATTATAAAAAAAACGATAACTTCTTTGCGTAAAAGTATAAAACCATTATCAATGGAGAAATTTAACGTACAAACTAAAAAATATACTGACTGTGTGAATCAAGTAATGTAAATATATACAAATAGTGTAATTATGTAATTATACTATGCTATATATATATATATATAATTACATTACTTGATTAACACAGTTAGCACGTTAATTTAGTTTGCATTTGATCCAAACCTACTAAATATTTAGTATTTAACAGCTATATGAATATATTAATTTTACAGTTTAAGTCAAGGGTGAGCATAAAACCGAGTTAACCGAACTGAAACCAAATTAATCGATAAACCGAACATAAGGTCGAACCGAAGCATTAACCAGCGGTTAATTTTTTTATTATTTGAATAACCAATTTTTTAGTTCGTTAACCATTTTTTAATAACCGAGAATAATCAAACCGATTAACCAATACTTTTATCTGTAACAATCATCTTCTTTTAATGATATAATGTTCAAATACTTCAAAATGATATTTATGTAACTTTATTTGACCATTGTATTCTTGATATTGGATATTTCATTCGGTTAATAACATATATTAATTCATTACGGCTGAGAGTGACTTTTTTTTTTTTGCATTTATTCTTATTGTATATAATGTTCATGGTTTTGATTTTGTAAAATTCTTAACAAAAGGTCAACAAAAATCTAGTCCGTGCTAAAAGTCTGGGTTTAATGGTTAATTAACCAAACCGAACCGAATTAACCGCTAATAACCGATTGACCAAAAACGAGCGGTTATTGTTTTTTATTAATCGAAGTGCTCGATTATTGTTTCAGTTTTTACCATTAATCATTTAGACTATTATCTAAAATTTCTGCTCGTTTGAACATGGTCTAGTCAAAGTTAATAAAACGGCATATTACATTTATATTTCCTTTTTTAATCAGTTACAATGCAAGGCCTATTGAGCAGAAAATAATAATAGTCAGATATAAACTATCTATATACACATAGGGTAGTGTTAAATTAAGAATAAATAGTTTTATAAAAAGTCTAGAAATAGATGTGGTCTTTCGGATAAAAGTAGTTGATGGTTTAGATGATTAGATCTATAATGTGCTAAAAAACCGAATAGTTTATATAGAATAATGTTTTATTTACATGATGTAGTTTATTTTACGTCTTCCTACATTTCCTACAAAACATGATTTCTCATTTAAGCCCTCCGCATTTTACATAATATAACAAACTCTTAACAGTAATTTGTCAAAGGACACAAATACCCTCAACATATACACATGTATACAAATCTAACTAATAAGCCCCCTCACGAAACAAGTGCCACGACATGAAGCTTTGCCTAAGACTGTTAAAACGAGTAGTTGGCAACCGTTTGGTAAAAAATGTCATCACTAACATGAGGTGGAAACATATTTGATTGTGAGAGCTCGTCCTGAAACTATATCTCAAATAAAGTGTAGAATATTCTTAAGGTGTTTCGGTGTGCTGATGGAACATTGGATTGAGTGCTAAAGATGTGATGCCAAGATTTCCACGCCAAAAAGTAGGTTGACAAGAGATCGAATGTTGAAGTTCATGTAGCACATGCATAATCTAGTGAATCTATGCATCAGTGAGTGCCAAATACTCATCCTCATTTGAAACGCCAGAGAGTCTTGGAAGTTAGGTTTACATACATCATAGTTTTTAACTTTGATTTTAAACATTAAAGCAACATAATTCATACATAATTGTCATAAACATGTCCCTAAAATATAATAACAAAAGCTTAACTCAGGTCCATTGGATGCCAATCTTCCTACCTAGTTAACCCATCGGTGCACTAACCATTCGTTATTCACTATTTTTCCTCATATATGCTAACCTGATGTGCATACAAAAGTTAACATCGCGCTAAGTGAGCTCTAGCTTTACCATATATAACAATTATTATATATACATATAATAATAACATACGCTC